>NW_027507790.1:237344832-237682332 GCF_037356315.1 Lithobates pipiens
CACAGTGCAGATCACAGATCACTAATCATAGGACAACTACTATGACCCCCAGGAGATCACACACCAATCAGTGATCAGACATCTGCCGCCAGCTGTCCCCTCTGATCTCACAATACATGATATGAATGTTGTGTACATTGTGATGGTTTTAGTGTAACATCCACAATGATCTCTACCTTTCCATTCATTAATAAACATACAATGTAGTGGGGGTCGGGGGCGTCGGAGATAATAATAATGATGATGATGATGATGGATCCATCAGACAGAGGAGGAGTCCATGGGGTGGGTTCTGGTGCTCCCCTCTGATCTGGATGCCCGGTGTATGATAATAATGAGGAGGGGGCACAGGTTCAGCTCGGAGGAGTCTCCTGCCCCCTACTACAGCCCAGGATAAAAGTTATTGGTTATGAGTGTGGCCCCCCAGAGGGGCCCCTGGCAGTCACCCACCTGCCTCTTGTTCATCCTCCGCAGGTCCCCGAACAGATCCATGTCTAGGGTGCCGGCCGGGGGAGAGGGGAGCATGGGCTGGGAGCCGGGGCTGAGCTGCCACAATACACAGGCTGGCAGCGGGAGGAGGAGGATACCACCCCGCTCCCCCTGCTCCATGTGGTACTCGCTCATAGGCCAGTCGCAAAGCATCCCGGGAGTTGTAGTTCCGCGCTGTCCCTTCTCGCCGTAGGCTTGCACTCTTCCTGAGCCCCGCTCACACTACAAGTCCCATGATGCACTGCGGCTATCACTAGAGGCGGGGGGGGGGGAGTGGACAGGTGCATTGCCAAGGCAAGCTGTCACCCTTAGCATAAGGTGATAGAAAGTCTACCAATGCACCTTGTATGAATGTAGTAATAATAAAGATGAATCATTTATATATGAAGTAAAATTCAAAAGTTTTTTGGTAATGAGGAACTTGGCTTGTGAATTTATGTTTTTTTTCTTCGTTTTTGGACTGCTTCCCTCCTCATACAAGTTAATGGGAATGGAAAAGAAGCCTGACACAAAGTGGGCTGAGGGTGATAAAAGGACAGGATGTGCAATCAATGTAATTCACAGCTTATTAGATGGGGGGCGCAATTTGGTCTTTTCGCCTCAGGTGCTAAAGGACCTTGTCAGGGGCGGGGACGGGCTTAAAGTAAGAAGCAGGCCAGAAGTACCTCAAACTGATATGGGCCTCATAGCACCACTGATGTAGTATGTGCAGTGCACACGGGCCCCAAGGTGGAGGGGAACCATTACACACTCACTGCAGATTCTCCTCAGGAAGTGCTCCTCGCTGTGACAACGTCCCCGGAGCTGCAGCCTGTCACTGCAAGTTCTGCGTATATCTGTTTTCTGTCAAAACAACCAACTCATCAAAAAAATCTCCAACCAAGTTACTTCCATTTCAGTAATTGGAGATTGCAACAAGTTTGCTTTTTTGACACAACACCAGCAGCATATACACTACGGTGAACACACTCTAAAAACCCCACCAGTGCAAAACAAAGTGAACACCAAAAAGTGAGACATAAAAAGTGCACAGGATGTACATATGGTTCTCCTCCAAAGAGAAGGGACCTTTGCCCTAATCACCTGAGGCATTAGGCTCCAGACTGGGTCTAGGGTACTTCTTGTTGCCCATCCAGCTGAAACCAGACAGACCCCATTCTCTGGGAGGTCTGCTAAAACAGACCACCCCAAGAGATTAGGTGGGGCATAGGGAGACCAAACCAAAAGGCCATGTCTATCCCCTCACAAGACGTTCAGGGCAGGCCCAAGGATCTACACCCTACTGATCAAATGTGAAACAAAACATGTACACCAACAACCAAAAAAAAACAAACATAAAATGACAAAAAAAAATAAAAGGTGGGGAAAAGGGAAGTGGAGAAAGTGCAAAGCACCATTGTGTGATATAACCGCTGGCCTTCAAGCCAGGAATAAATATTCCTCTGGTCCTAACCAAAAGGCCTGGCCCAAGATGCAAGTGTGATGGTGCAGTGACCTAGGTGCCAGCAAAACTCAAAGTGATCCCCCACTTATGGTGAGCATTGCGGCACCCCTGGACTGCCACTCCAGGGGCACATACACCACAGGCTTCTTTCGGGACCTGGCCTCCGGCCACACCCAGTGCCTCTCCATCCCCATCAGGAAGTAAGCCCTCTGGCTTTCTCTAGAGGAGACCTATTAACGGCCCTCACTTCATCGCGCAGTCCAGTTTTGGCTCTCCCCAATACTAACCGCCCAGGTTACCATTACACCAAGTGGATTTGCATAGCCACCGCCACCCCTAACCTACTGCCGTAGATCAAGGACAGTAGCACAGCGCCACCACTTAGTAACTGATAAGAACAGATACTACCCTTCATCTTAGCCAAAAGCAGAGAAGCGACTTGCACTACAGTCCATATAACATGGTTTCCTATGGAACACGTTTCTGTAGTGCAAATCTGCAAAAAGCACAAAAAATTGGGCCTTAGACCCCAAGGGGTTTTTCAAGTGCTTTGGCGTTAAAAATAAAAGCACACGAAAAGCTAACGAAAAATGCTTTCCATTAAAATCAATTAATGCTTTCCCCCGGGGCAGTGCAGTGAAAAAAAAATCCTGCATGCAGCATCTTTGCAACATGTTTGGAGAGCTAAAAAAAGCACCTCAAAAACGTCCTTCTCCATTGAAATGAATAAGAAGTGCCTGAAAAGCACCCTAAAAGTGCTTCAAAAGCTCCTCAAAATGTTTTTTGGAGACGTTTTTGAGTCAGTGTACTTTAAAAAGCGAACCGCAAATGCCTCAAAAAGTGCTTGAAAAGCACCGCAAACGCACTCAGCGATTTATGGGCAGTTTAAAAGCGTCTCAGTGTGAAATGGGCCTTAAGCACCCATTGTGTAGGTGCCTATAGCATAGTTGCCAACTGTCCCGAATTTCCCAGGACATTCCCGGGATTAGGGCATTTGTGGATGTCGGGGGCCAGTCTGTGGAGTATGTGGGGGGGGGGGGGCGGTCTGTGGATGTCAGAGGGGCACCAGATGTAAGGAGGGGCTCTGCTGATGGACACAGCTGTGAGGCCGGTACCTCTGATGGGGCACCTGATGTAAGGACAGACTCCGCTTGGGACACCTGATGGCATCTGGTGGCAGGCAACGTGGCTAGTGACGCGCTCATGGCTCCCACTGATTCTGCATTATGGTGAGTTGAATGATTTAATTTCATATTACAATGTAATAATAGAAATAATGCGCTTCAATCATCCTGACACCATAACAATCATGGCATAGCGCCGGGATGATTGAAGCGCCAACATCAGGTATTTGGAGTATCTTTATCTGCTGATTGTCAAACTCCGGAAAACTCATATTGCTATTGTGGTGTAGGATCGGGGGGCTGCTGTCCCTCTTCCCCCCCCTCCTTTCCCTCTCTCCATCCCCCTCCTTTCCCTCTCTCCATCCCACATTCATCTCAGACTCTAACCACACCCCTTTGAGCCACGCCCATGCAAGCCACGCCCCCTATTTTACGTAAACCACGCTCATATTTCACCGCATTTTTACCTTTTCTTATGCCACACCTATAAACGCATGCCCCACCCCCTAATTATACCACAACCCCGTCTACTGCCAAAAAAGTGTCCCGAATTTTTTTTTTTACAATGTTGGCAACTATGCTATAGCACTGAGAGTCTTGAGGAAATTAGCCTAACTTATGATCTTGCACAAAACCCCACTGAATTCAGTAAAATGCCTTTACCCAAAAAAACTGCCTATGGGGGTAAGGGGCACCTGTAGATTAAAGCAAACTGTGCAGCTCTGACCAAAATTAAAGTGGAACTAAACCCCCCTATCTACAGCCAAGGAAGCTGCCATCTTAGCCACTGCTTGATCTGCAGTTGCCATAGTGATGCACATGTGATCAGTTATGATACAAGACATTTGATGGTTTGACAGTTCGGTTCACAATACAAGTAACTGTTATGGAAAACTTTAAAGTGATGGGTTTAGTGCCCCTCTAAATTATGCCATTGCTATGCAGTGCCCTTGAAATTGTCCACATTTTGTAATGTTACAACCAAAATGTAAATGTATTTTATTGGGATTTTTATGTGATAGACCAACACAAAGTGGCACATAATGTGAAGTGGAAGGAAAATGATAAATGGTTTTCAAAATATTTTTACAAAATAAATATGTGAAAAGTGTGGGGTGCATTTGTATTCAGCCCCCCGGAGTCAATACTTTGTAGAACCCCCTTTCACTGCAATTACAGCTGTAAGTCTTTTTGGGGATGTCTCGACCAGCTTTGCACATCTAGAGAGTGACATTTTTGCCCATTCTTCTTTGCAAAATATCTCAAGCTCTGTCAGATTAGATGGAGAGCGTCGTGAATAGCAATTTTCAAGTCTTGTCACAGATTCTCAATTTCGGATGATGAATAGAACAGTGCTCTGTGAGATGTTCAAAGCTCGGGTTATATTTTTTACAACCTAACCCTGCTTTAACCACTTGGGATCCGCGCTATTGCAAAATGACGGCAATAGCACGGACCCACATTTTCGGGACTACGTCTATTGACGTAGTCCCGGTTACGAGCGGCCTGCGCGCCCCCTGAGGGGCGCGCGCGGCGCGCTCTGTGATCGGCGAGTCCGTGAGACTCGCCTGATCACCGATCCGTGTAAGGGGTCGATCCCGACCCCTTATCACGTGATCAGCTGTCAGCCAATGACAGCTGATCATGTGATAAAACGGAGCCGGTAATCGGCTAGTATTCCTCCTCGCGCTGACAGCGCGAGGAGAAAAAAAAAAAGCCGATCGCCGGCGGCCGTGTTCGGGACATCAGTCCCGAACACGGCCAGCAATTTAAAAGGACACCTGCCCCCTGCCAGTGCCCACCTGCCACCCGCAGTGCCATCCTGAAATAAAGTAAGTGCCCCCCTGTCAGTGCCACCCAGCAGTGCCCATAGTGCCCACAGTGCCACCCAGCAGTGCCCACAGTGCCACCCAGCAGTGCCCACAGTGCCACCCACAGTGCCACCCAGCAGTGCCACCCACAGTGCCACCCAAAATCTGCCTCAGGTGCTGCACCCCAGTGCCGCCCATCAGTGCCCAGCAGTGCCGCCCATCAGTGCCCAGCAGTGCCGCCCATCAGTGCCCAGCAGTGCCACCTATCAGAGCCACCTATCAGTGCCACCTATCAGTGCCCATCAGTCCCATCTATCTGTGGTACCTATCAGTGCCCATCCGTGCCACCCATCCGTGCCACTTATCCGTGCCACCCATCCGTGCCATCTTATCTGTGCCCATCTTTGCCCATCAGTGCCGCCTTATCTGTGCCCATCGGTGCCGCCTTATCTGTGCCTATTAGTGCCGCCTTAACTATGCCTATCAGTGCCCACCAGTGCAGCCTATCAGTGCCCACCAATGCAGCCCATCAGTGCCCACCAATGCAGCCCATCAGTGCCCACCAATGCAGCCTATCAGTGCCGCCTAATCAGCGCACTTCAATGAAGGAGAAAAATGACCCGTTTGCAAAATTTTATAACAAACTATTAAAACATGATTTTTTTTTTTTTTTTTTTTGCATCTTTTTTTGTTTGTTTAGCAAAAAATAAAACTCCGAGCTGTAACTAAATACCACCAAAAGAAAGCTCTATTTGTGGGAAAAAAATGATAAAAATTTCATTTGGGTACAGTGTTGTATGACTGCGCAATTGTCACTCAAAGTGCATCAGCGCTGAAAGCTGAAAATTGGTCTGGGACTGAGGGGGGTTTAAGTGCCCAGTAAGCAAGTGGTTAAACTTTTCCACAACTTTATCCCTGACCTGATGTGTTCCTTGGCCTTCATGACGCTGTTTATTCACTAAGGTTCAAAATGCATCCAATTCGTGAGAAAAGGGGTGAGCAGTAACAGATGGGAGTTTCTTAGCAACATCCTACCAACACAGCAGGATGAGATAATGCCACCTCTGGGAGTTTTTCTGCCAGACTTCAGGAGGTAAAGAAATGGCCTACACCTATAGCAAGGGTATTATCCAACTTAAGTCAAAGTTTTTTTTTTGAATTTTGAACTGCATTGCATGTTAACATTGTTGTCAGGTGCAACTAGAGTGCGGATTCAGTGCAAATTGAAAAAGAGTCCTGTCAGTGTTCTGAGCAGTGCGGTGCGGCTTAGGTGCAAATTCAAACCCTTTGACTTCTATGGAAACGCTTCTGAATCACAAATGCCATTCAGTTGTGAACAGGAAAAAATCCTGATCTGATACTTGTTCAAAAACTGACCTGAAACGCCGAACAACCACTTTGTGTATATACTGTATTTGTGTAATAATCCAACCCAAACAGATAAAGGTCTAATGAGTGTTCTCCTGCTGACACAAAACAAGGATTCACACCTCTGCTTTTGTGGTTATATCAAATAAAAAAGAGCCGTGGTGCGTAAAACCTCCTTCTATTCAAATCTACTATCCACATATAACTACTAAAGTAATAATTGACTGTGAAAAATGTTAAAATGTTTTTAAAGTGATAACATTTTTCATAGTACATTTTTGCTTTAGTAGTTAGTGTGGCAATTGTATTTTATTGTATAAATATATTTTTTATTTTTAGTGTGTATGGTTATATATACGATATTGGAGCATACACTTGCACTGTGTATGGAGACACATTGTTTTGCACATAAGGATTGATATGTACAGTATATATGCAGTATACGCAGTATTATGCTACAAGAGGTATAGTGGCTAGTAAATTTGAATAGAAGGCGGTTTTTCAGGGCACAGTTCTTTTTGATGTGATACTTTGTCAATTAGCTGTGAAAGCAAAGCTTCAATTCTCACAGCACATGTGTGAACCCAGCCTAAAGGTCAGTGAATGCCTCTCAACAATGGCTTCACTATGGGTCAGTGCTGGTCTCACTATTGGTCAATGATGAACTCATTATTCGTTAGCAATGACCTCACTATAGGTCCTTGATGGTTTGATATGAGTCAGTATGGCCTCACTATTGGCCATAAATGGTCACAATATTGGTCAGTAATGACTTCACTGTAGGTCAGTGAAGGCCTCACTTTTGGTCAGCAATGGCTTCACTATGGGTCAGTGATGGTCTCGCTATTGGCCAATGATGAACTCCCTATAGGTGACTGATGCTTTGGTATGAGTCAATATGGCCTCACTATTGGCCAAAAATGGTCACATTATTGATCAGTAAAGACCTCACTATGGGTCAGTGCTGGTCTCACTATTGGTCAGCAATGACCTCACAATAGGTCAATGATGCTTTGTTATGGGTCAGTGTGGCCTCACTAATGGCCAAAAATGGTCACCTTATTGGTCGGTAATGACGTTACTATAGCTCAGTGAAGGCTTCACTTTTGGTCACTAATGGCTTCACTATAGGTCAGGGCTGGTCTCACTATTGGTCAGTGACAAACTCACTATTGGTCAGTGACGGACTCACTATTGGTCAGTGACGGACTCACTATTGGTCAATAATGGCCTCACTATGGGTCACTGATGGCCTTGCTATGGGTTAACAATGGCTTTGGTATGGGTCAGTATGGGCCTCTCTATTGGTCACAAAGATCTCATTAATAGACCAGAATTTACTATTTTTTCGGTGATATGGGATTTAACATGGTTAAACCATATAATCGTTCAGCCTCTTAAGGGTGCACTAAATACACCATGGGTTTTGGTTGCATTAGCCTGTTCCTTTTTGTTTTCTTTTTATTATCTGGCCCTTCCTCCCCTGCTGTTCAGAGCTCCTTTGGTTATGTGACTGCAGGGATCTGTTCATTCTCTGTGCCCATAATGTTTATGATTGTGCCAGCTCCCGGCTGTACTCTTCTTTGCTCCAGGTGTTGTATATTCTCTTCAGTCTGCTCTACTTTTTCTGTCTCTAGGTCTGTAATTGTGTTTTTCAGAAGCATGGACAGTAAAAGCTGTGAGTCACAGACATTATTATTATTTAATAGTGATAGTAATAGCAAACTGCCAGCACAGTAGGAAGATCAAACATAAGTAATAACATATGTTTTTTTAAACTCTGTCTTGAATGCTGCCTGGAGAATAGATTGACATTACCTCGAAGCATTGGTAGTAGATGCGCTGACTGATATGGGCACTTTCTACATCTTGTTATTGCACTTTTTGACTTTTTCCTACGTAGTGCCCTTTACAGTGCCTTGAAAAAGTATTCACACCCCTTGAAATTTTCCACATTTTGTCATGTTATAACCAAAAATGTAAATGTATTTAATTTAGGGATTTTATGTGATAGACCAACACAAAGTGGCACATCCTTGTGAAGTGGAAGGAAAATGATTACCGTATATACTCGAGTATAGGTCGATCCGAATATAAGCCGAGGCCCCTAATTTACCACAAAAAAAAATGGGAAAACTTATTGACTCGTGTATAAGCCAAAGGGTGTCCATCCCTGTGTCCATCCCTGTGTCCATCACTGTGTCCATCCCTGTGTCCATCACTGTGTCCATCACTGTGTCCATCCCTGTGTCCATCCCTGTGTCCATCCCTGTGTCCATTGCAGCCTACCTGTGTCCTGTGCATGCCTCCGTGTGCCAATCTGCAGCCTCTTTGTCCTCCTGCAGCCTGTGTCCTTCTGCAGCAATCTGCATGTAAAAACATACGGCGGCCATGCCAGGATCGCCGCACCTCTCCTCCTCGTCTGTGACAGATGGCGGCCATTCCACTGTTCAAAAGCCGCGCCTCCGTCTGTGATAGGCGGAACACTCAATTTCCCAGCAGTCAGTGTTCGGCCTATCACGGACATCAGTCCGTAGTATGAGGATGAGCGGATGTCCGTGATAGGCGGACCACTGACTGCTGGGAAATTGAGTGTTCCGCCTATCACAGACAGGGAGGCGCGGCTTTTGAATAGTGGAATGGCCGCCGTCTGTCTGCACGACACGCTGATCGGGTAGGCAGACGGCGGTGACTCGAGTATAAGCCGAGGGGGGCACTTTCAGCCTAAAAAAAGGGGCTGAAAATCTCGGCTTATACTCGAGTATATACGGTAATGATTTTCAAAAATGTTTTACAAATAAATATATGAAAAGTGTGGTGTGCATTTGTATTCAGCCCCCCGGAGTCAATACTTTATAGAAACACCTTTTACTGCAATTACAGCTGCAAGTCTTTTGGGTAATGTCTCTACCAGCTTTGCACATCTAGAGAGTGACATTTTTGCCCATTCTTCTTTGCAAAATAGCCTAACCTCTATCAGATTGGATGGAGAGCGTCTGTGAACAGCTATTTTCAAGTCTTGCCACAGATTCTCAATTGGATTTAGGTCTGGACTTTGACCGGGCCATTCTAACAAATGAATATGCTTTGATCTAAACAATTCCATTGTAGCTCTGGCTGTACGTTTAGGGTCGTTGTCCTGCAGACTTTAATGCCCCATACAAAGTTTTTTCTGACGGAATTCCGCTCAAGCTTGGCTTGCATACACACGGTCACACAAAAGTTCTCAAAACTTTCAACTGTCAAGAACGCGATGACGTACAACACTACGACGAGCCGAGAAAATGAAGTTCAATGCTTCCGAGCATTATTTGAATTGTTTCCGAGCATGCGTAGGAATTTTGCGTGTCAGAATTTGTACAGACGATTGGAATTTCCGATAATAACTTTTTTTCCAACTGAAAAATAGAGAACCTGCTCTCAAGTTTTTGCTGACTGGAATTCTGCCAGCACAAGTCCGATGGAGCGTACACGCGGTCGGAATTTCTGACCAAAAGCTCACATCTGACTTTTGCTGGCAGAATTTCTGATTGTGTGTATGAGGCTTAACATGTTTTCTTCTACGATTGCCCTGTATTTGGCTCCATCCATCTTCTCATAAACTCTGACCAGTTTTCCTGTCCTTGCTGAAGAAAAGTATCCCCACAACATGGTGCTGCCACCGCCATGTTTCACAGTGGGGATGGTGTGTTCAGGGAGATGTGCAGTGTTAGTTTTCCGCCACACATAGCGTTTCGCTTTTAGGCCAAATCGTTTCCCCACATGGCTTCTCGCAAAATGCAAATTGGACTTCTTATGGCTTTCTTTAAACAATGGCTTTCTTCTTGCCACTCTTCTATAAAGACCAGATTTGTGGGGTGCACGACTAATAGTTGTCCTGTGGACAGATTCTCCCTCCTGAGCTGTGGATCTCTGCAGCTCCTCCAGAGTTACCATGGGCCTCTTGGCTGCTTCTCTGATTAATGCTCTCCTTGCCCGACCTGTCAGTTTAGGTGGACGGCCATGTCTTGGTAGGTTAACAGCTGTGCCATACTCTTTTTATTTTCGAATGATGGATTGAACAGTGCTCTGTGAGATGTTCAAAGCTTGGGGCATTTTTTTAATAACCTAACCCTGCTTTAAACTTCTTCACAACTTTATCCCTCACCTGTCTGGTGTGTTCCTTGGCCTTCATGATGCCGTTTGTTCACTAAGGTTCTCTAACAAAGCTATGAGGGCTTCACAGAACAGCTGTATTTATACTGAGATTAAATTGCACACAAGTGGACTCTATTTACTATATAAGGGACTTCTGAATTGGTTTCACTAGATTTTACTTAGGGGTATCAGAGTAAAGGGGGCTGAATACAAATGCACACCACACTTTTCAGATATTTATTTGTAAACAAATTTGAAAAACATTTATTATTTTCCTTCCACTTCCCAATTATGTGCCACTTTGTGTTGGTCTATCACATAATATCCCAATAAAATACATTTACGTTTTTGGTTGTAACATGACAAAATGTGGAAAATATCAAGAGGTATGACTACTTTTTCAAGGCACTGAATATAGTAAATAATCAGTTAAATTTATTATAGAGAAGAACTTTAATTAGTTACAAGGTGCCCAAATAACACTCTGTTTGCCGAGCATGATGGGCTGTCTAATAGGAAGGCCCAGAAATGCCTACATGCTATGTGACAGCCTCTGCAGACTAACCAATCCAAATGGTTTCATCTCTGATTGGAGAGAGGAGAGGGGAAGATGTTTATATTTTGCAAGTCATATGTAATATTTCAATATAGCTGGAAGCCAGACCCATCAGAAAGGCAAGAGCTTCAAAAAGGTCACCACCTAGTGGCATCAAGTGGTAAATATGATGTCATTTTTGTGAAATATTTCATGAAAAGAAAAAAAGAAATAGTTTTTTCTTCTGAGCGTGATAAACAATATACAGGTATAAACATCACATACAGTACATTCTCTTTAATAGTACATTTGGATTGATTACTGTAAGTCACCCTGCCCATTAATTAATGCCCAACAATTAATGTATTCATGTTTTTAATGTACGCTTATAGCCTTATTTATGTATATGCGTGTATAACTACAGAATATGTACTCATATTGATTTTAATTTGAATAACAGAGTGCTTCATTTAAATTCTCTTCATAGAGTCCCCAATTGACCAGAAGAAGAAGGAAAGTTCCTCCTCTGTCCTGACAAAATGACCCGTATGTAGCCCCCCCTGCACCCAGTGGATGCATCCCCCTTGCCCCTGACAGTAGCACAAGCTCTCCAGTGAGCATGTTTACCCATGGTATAGAGCAGGAGTCTCCAAAATTTCTAAACAAAGGGCCAGTTTACTTTCCGTCAGACTTTATGGGGGCTGGACTGTGGCCAGTGGGAGTAGAAAATGTCCCAGCATCAGTGTGAACAATGCCCCATCTTTGGTGTCAATGAGAGGAATTGTGCTGCAGTGTTTGTGTCATTGGGAGGAATTGTGCCCCAACATTGGGAGGAACTGTGCCTCCCGACTTGCAGGCCATATAACTTACAGAGGCAAAGTGGCACTGCTGCACCGGATCACGTACTTAATAGGTGATCCAACACTTTTGAGTTTTGGGCACGCATGCTCCCAGCTGGAGGCAGTGGGTACCATGGACTCGATGTCGGCCGACACCCGTCGATCCTTCGGTATAGAAGCAGAATGATGGTCTGCCTATGTAAACAAGGCAGATCACCATTCTGTCAGTAGGGAAGGCATGGATCCTGTGTTCCTGCAAAGCAGAGAAACAAATCTATGCCTTCCCCTAGTAAAAGCACCTCCCCCACAGTACACAAAATCACTGGCTAGACACACAGTTGACCCTTTGATCGGCCCTACTATTAACCCCTTCCCAGCCAGTGTTATTAGTACAGTGATAGTGCATATTTTTTAGCACTGATCGCTGTAATAATGTCACTGGTCCCCAAAAAAGTGTCAAAATTGTCAGTGAGTGCCCGACTGCCATCGCAATATCACAGTCCCGCTATAAGTTGCTGATCACTGCTATTATTAGTAAAAAATAAATAAATAAAAATATCCCATAGTTTGTAGACGCTATAACTTTATAACTTTTGCACAAACCAATCAGTATATGCTTTTTTTTTTTTTTTGGGAGGGGGGGGGGGGGTTACCAAAAATGTGTAGTAGAATACATATTAGCCTAAATTGATGAAGACATTTGATTTTTTTTCCCCATTTTTTTATTGGATGTGTATTATAGCAGAAAGTAAAAAAATATGGTCTTTTGGTTCAAAAATGTTGTTTGTTGTTTATAGCGCAAAAATTAAAAAATGCACGGTCGCACAATTGTCAGTTAAAGTAACGCAGTGCCGTATCGCAAGAAAATGGCCAGGTTATGAAAGGGGGTAAATCTTCTGGAGGGCAAGTGGTTAATAGGAATTATGCCCCTTCGTTGATGTCAGTGAATGAAATGGTGCCCCAAGGGCCGGATAATTGCAAGCAAAGGGCCACATCCAGCCCCCCGGGTTGCTGTTTGGTGACCACTGGTATAGAGAATAAGGAAATACCTTTACAGTATCTATACTGGAAATTGATCTGTGTGTGTAATGTTGGATATTTTGGATTGGTCAAAGAAAAATTGTGAGCAACGGGTGAAAGTATTATTTTCGCTTAGCCTATAGCTTATTTTAGCGTACTTATGTTATCCAGTAAACACAGCTGCTGTGCTCAGGTGAAAAAAGTTCACTTCATTTATCATTATTTTAATTCTTTGTAACACTGCAGAAAAAGCACAGACACATCTATATATGACCAGGAATGTATTTCTCAAAGCCTGCTCTGGGTAATTTCCTCTTGCTCTGTTTCCTGCATCGCCAATAACATTTAAAGCGGACCTTCGGTTATTTTTTCATCTTTCCATCTATTAAATCTTCTGCCCTTGTTGTTTTAACTTTGGATAGTAAAGCACTTTTTTTCTGCCAGTAAATACCTTATACAGCCCACTTCCTGTTTCTGAATGAATGGATAACTTGTATAGCGCTACATATGCGAACGAAATCGCCTCAGGGCGCTTTTACCGCCAGTGTCCGTCTGGGTTTTCAGAAGAGATGGGTCTTGAGCTTCTTCCTGAAGGCCAGATAGTTTTCTTCCGAGCGGATGTCCATGGGTAGAGCATTCCATAGCCGTGGTCTTTGGACTGCGAACCTTCGTTCTCCTTTTAATTTATAACGGGTCTTGGGGATGAGGAGGAGGTTCTGTAAGTTGACCGGAGAGTGCGATCTGGGTTCTAATGCTTTATTTTGTTGCAGAGGTATTGCGGGGCTTTTTCTTGAGTACATTTGTGAGTGAGGCAGAGGGTCTTGAATGTAACTCAATACTTCACGGCTAGCCAATGGAGGGTCCTCAGGGACGGGGTGATTGATTCCCATGTTTTTTTTCCAGTTACCAGTCTGGCTGCTATGTTCTGGATGGTTTTTAGACGTGAAATTTGGTATTTTGGAAGTCCTAGGTAGAGGGAATTTGAGTAGTCGAGTCAGGAATTGATGATTGTTCCAACTAGTGCTGCCGTATCTCCTTCCGGGATGAAGGGGATGAGTCTACGCAGTAGGCAAAGAAGGTAGTGGGATCCACTGACTACTGATCCTATTTATGCATCCATCGTCATGTTTGAGTCAAAGATGACTCCGAGGCTTTTGGCTTTAGTGCTGGGGGTGATGGGTTGTCCCAGGATGGCGAGTGGTGGAACATCGTGCCAGGGTTTTTGTTTCAGTTGGCGTGGAGGAAGAGGAGTTCTGTTTTGGATCCATTGAGATTAAAGGAGCTCTCCGTCATCCAATCCTCGATCAATTAGAGACAGTTTTTCAGTGCCTGGAATATTATATTATAATATAGTATTGGTCTTTTTGATTGGTCATGTGTAGGTAGAGTTGGATGTCATCTGCGTAGGAGTGATAAATTAGATCCTGGTTGCTGATGATTTTGAGGACTGGGTAGAGATAGATGTTAAAGAGCTTGGGCGACAGGGGTTATCCTTGAGGGACTCCGCATGTCATTTTTTGTGCTCCCGAAGTGAACTTTCCTAGTTTTACTTTCTGAGATTGGTTCTCTAGGAAGGATGCGAACCAGGGTAAGTCTGAGTCTGCAACTCTAGCTACTTCTGTGAGACGAGTGAGCAGGGTTTTGTGGTCTACTGTGTCAAACGCTGCACTGAGGTCCAGCACCAGGAGACATGATTCTCCTTCATCTGCTGCTTTGAGGGTGTCATCCCAGATTTTGAGGAGTGCAGCTTCTGTCCCGGGGGCCAGGGCAGAAACCAGATTGTAGTGGGTCCAAGAGGTTATGGGTGTCCAGATAGAGTTGTAGCTGTTGTACTACTGCTTTCTCGATAAGTTTGGAGAAGGTGTTGAGGCTTGTGACAGGTCTGCAGTCGCTTGGGTCTTTGGGATCGAGGTTAGGCTTCTTTAGGAGGGGGTTGATTGTGCATTGCTTAAGGGAGGTAGTGATGATTCCTTCTTTAAATGACTAGTTTATGAGGTATGTTATGATAGGTGCCAAGATGTCGGTACATTCTTTCAGAAGTTTTTTGGGAATAATATCGTTTGGCGATGTGCTGTCTCAGAGGTTTTTGATGATGGTTTTGTTTGTGTCAATGGTGATTGGGACCAGAGTAAATCTCGGTGGTTGTAGAAACTTTGTGTGTGTGTGTGTGTGTGTGTGTGTTTTTTTTTTCTTGTTCTGGCAGAGTCAGGTTACTTGCTATGTTCTGCTGAATTATTTTCCGAATGGTTGCGACTTTGTCAATGAAAAAATCAGATAATTCATTGCAGAATTCTTGTGTTTCATGTTTTCGTGATTTGTAATTTGTGTGGTTTTCCATTATTGGGTTCCTTCTCCATGCTCATTCAGCTCTTCTACGTTCGTGTTTCAATGATGTAAGAGAGTCATTGAACCAGCCTGAATTGTTTTTGCAGGTGGGTGTTCTGTGTATTGGCGCCATGATTTCTTGTCTGGTCATTAGCCTAGGCTTATGACATCATGCACAGCTCCCTCTCTCTCATGAGAGTTTGCCAGGAAGGGAGGGAGAATGCGTCATAAGAGGTCCAATGAGAGACGCTGGGCTGCAGAGCTTGAGGTGTGTCTCTGTGTTTGTAAATCCAGGAAGTGAAAAGGCAGCAGCTTCAGCTGCCCACAGTTAAAATGGTTGCAGCCAGACTCAGTGGAGGGAGATTTCTGCAGCATATTTGGCAAGTACAAAATCACAGTATATATAAAATAATATGCAAAGTGGTTGGAGGGAAGGTTCAGAGTGGCAAAGATGTTTTTATTACAAATGATGTGAGTAGACTGCAGCCAAGACAGGCTTGTTGTGATTAGTGACCTTTAGAACTCTCTTTGTACCGCCATTTATTTTTGCAAAAGGCTGTATGTAAAAAGAAGCTTTAAGGGTGTTCCAGTATCACCAACAGATGTGTTCCAGGATCATAAGACCACAACAAAGGGAGAAGCATGGTGAATTGATGCAATTCAGAAATATGTGTATGAAAAACAGAACCACCCAGCGGACATGCTAGGATCTCTGTACACTTATTTTTTCAGTTTTGATAGGATTGTACCTTGAAAGAAAATCTGTACTGTTAAAGAAGATTGGTAAGCAAAGGGCAACTGATTGGTTACCATTACTGCCTGTTGGCTCCTTACAGCAGAGCTTTTCCTTATCATGCTTTGTTCTGCATTTTGTCTCTATGTAGAAATGGCCATCTTGTCAGTTTTTGCTTTCTCATGTTGGAGTTGCCCCCTAATGACTTGTGATTTGATGGCTGGTAGGGTAATGATCAGAAAACATGATCAAAAGGTACAACTTCCCCTCCATCAAGGAGAACACTGAGAAACAGTCTCACACGAGTTGCTGCAGCAGCTTTACCTTAAAGTAGAACTACATGCAAAACTTTTTTTTTTAAATTTAGGATAGAGTAATGCCGCGTACACACGATCGGACTGTATGGCGTACTTAGTCCGTCGAAACACATTTCAGCGGACAATCCGCTCGTGTGTGGGCTTCAGCGGACTTTTTCAGCGTGCAGTCTGGCGTACTAAGTATTTCGGTTTTTTCGAAATTCTGTCCGTCGTACTTTGGTTTCAGCGGACAGTACGGTCGTCAGTATGCTAGTTCGATGGACTAAGAATGGCGCATGCCCAGAAAGGATTTACACGGCGGAAGGGTGCTTTGCTGTGTCTTGGACTTCCTATTTCTAGTCCCGTTGTACGTGCTGTACACGTCATCGCGCAAGCTTTCGATGGACTGTTTGTGCATCCGTGTGTGGTCAAGTCCGTTCAGTGGAAAGTACGACGGACTGTCCGTCGGATTGTATGACGAACTAAGTATGCCATACAGTCCGCTCGTGTGTACGCGGCATAAGAGGGACTTACAACCCATGCCAGTTTTTTGTTTTTTTTTGTGCCATCTGTGCCTTATTGGGAAGATATCCCTCCACTCCCATACCCAAAACAGAAAGTGAGAGGAAATGCCTAAAAAAAACAAAAAAAAAACGAAAAAAAAAAAAACAGTCCCTTGGGGACCTTTAGTTCCCCATTGGAAGATGTCCCCTCTATTACTTTACCAGGGACCACCCAAAATGTATTATTTTCCTTTACTTTCACTTTCAATGATATTGGTAAACAGGACAAATAAAGAGGGCCTAGAAGGATTTGTCCCCTTGATGACCAGTGCATTTCTTGCGATACGGCACTGCGTTGCACATGTCATTGTCGTGCGAGTTGTACCCAAACAAAATGTATGTCCTTTTTTTCTCAGGTGTCTGCTATGTACAAATTTAGTTTTTACCTCAGAACAGTAAAGGGGTTCTGAGGGTTAATTATATAGGTTTAAATTTGACATCAGTTTGGCTGGGCTGTGTTAGAGTTCTGCCTGGTCTTGTGTACAGTTAGGTGCACATGACAGGCTCAAAACCAGGCATGGTTAGACGTTTTGAGTATCAGCGTTCCCCGGAGCCAACCAGTGGATGCGCCTGGCCCCGCTGAGGAGTCTGGGGAAGGGTACTAAAGATGTTGAAGTCACGTGTTCCGGGTTAGTTCGTGAGACCATAGCTGCCTGTTCCTGATTCTGGACCGGGGTAGCCTCGCGAGGGGTCCTGGTCACGGGAGCGTGCGTCGCTCTGCAACATGCTTCGGTTGACTAACCCCAATAGACCCGCCTGGTCTGGGGTAGGGATCCGATTGTTCCCGAGTCTCGGAGCCGGCTGGTCCAAGGCCCAGTAACTGAGGGAGGATTCAAGGCATCCGGGTGTGCTCTCGTCTTGGAGGGGCACCGCAGCTCATGTAAGCGATCAGGGGAGGACTCTTCGGAGGAGGGCCAACAAGCTGGCATCCCGAGAAGTGCCTGGTTGCTGGGTTGTGAAGGACACTAATGAATCCACGCTTTTCCAGTACTGCCAAAAGGTTCCTGTTCACTTTCTGTTACAAATTACTCAAGGTCAGAGATTTCACAAGTTCTGGATCAAAGTGCTGACTGCCATAATCTCTGGCTAGAGATGTATTCAGCTTTGAAGCGCCCAGCTGCGAGTGGCTACTCTCTGGGTGGTATTAGAGACTTTCTGATGATTAGCAGTTCAAGGTACTTGAGTTTATTCACCCTTGCGCTCTGTTCCCGTACGAGACTGTGTTTGTTGGATGTTACCCCTGCAAATAAAAACCTTTCTAAAGGACTTTTATGGTGTCAGCGTCCAAAGTTGTTGGGTACTAACTCCGGGAACCCCTAGATGTGGAAGAACAAGCCAAGCGGAGGTAACCGGTGACACAATCAGGAGCGAGGCCGAGATGCTGAGAGGGCTCCCCTTGCGGCCGAGTGCAGCACAACCCTGAAGATGACACAGGGATGCAGTGCCCACAGTAGCACAGGTTGCCAGGTAGCAGCAGCAGAAGACAAGAGCTGAGTAAACAAGTCTCCGGGGGCAACCGTGCTAGGAAGTTCAAGAGAGGGATAACAGAAGTCCAGTAGCAGAGTCAAGGCCAAGCCGAGGTTCAAGCACAGAAGATCAGTCCTAGGATCAGAGCAACGGGTCCTGAGCTGAAGACCGGAGAGCAGGAGTCTAAGCCAAGCCGGGATCGGGTGCAGGGAGCAGACAAGGAACGTCGGGTACAAGCCAGAGGTAAGAGCCAGGAGAACAACAGGAGCAGGTCGAACAAGCCGGGTCGGTACACAGGAGATCAGACAGCAGCAATCACGGACACAGGTACACAGGAGAGCTGACGATAATCCAGCGATGCAGCACTGTTAGGCGAACGTTTAAATAGGCAAGGTGCCTAGGTCACGTCGTGAGCGCGCCAAGGCGTTCGTACGGCTACGTCGAGTACGTTATGCGTTCGTATCATCACCGCGTGCGCACGCTTGATCAGACGTAGCGTCGGGCGTTCGTCTTGGAACTACATTGTGCCTCCGTGTGCGCTGACGCGCGTTAACACGAACGTACCTCGCGAGGTTGCGCCTATTTCCCTGACAACCGGTAAGCCCAAAAGTTAAGGCCGCCCTGCTAAGGGTTATGGCCGCTACATGTATATTCATTGGTTCCCACAAAAGTTCTAAACTACAACTACCGTCTGGCATTGCACCAGATGGCTTGTAGGTCTTGATGAACCTTGAGGGCACTGGTGAGCGGTCTCATAGTACATTGATCTTCCTGCTCTTTAGTAAATGCATACCTCCCAACTTTTTGAGATGGGAATGAGGGACATCTATCAGCAAAAGTATGTAGGCATAGGACACACCCTTTCCACGCCCTCTTAAAGGAGAATTGTACAAAAAAAACAAGATTGGTTAAACCCACAAGTGCTTTTTTTTACCACTACTATTCCTTTATATTGGCTTTTGGAATTTACAAATTTAGAAATCAGAAGAAAGGTTTAGTGCTGGAAAACACTTTTTGATAGATAAAAAGTGCATTTTATACACTATTTGCTCCAAATCAGGGACATTCCCTCGAAATCAGGGACAGTTGGGAGCTATGGTAAATGCCAATCTGTACGGTAGGTATCACCAGACAGCTATACTGGAAGTCTGCAGGAACTTGAAATTCCCCCAAAAAAATACACATTTTTCTACCTGCAAAAATATGTGCATTTATAATTTTTTTTTTTAAAAGGTGAACTTAGCCTTTAAGCAAATTAGCATTTATTTATATTGTTAATAATAAAGTATTTTAAACCACAGTTCAGTGTCACTATAATAGTGTTTTCCATCTGATTCTGTGTGTATGAGTTATTAATTCGGTATAATGAGTGGAGCCATTATTGGAATACTGGAATATGATAATCAAATACTGTCCTTTGATAGTGTGGATTCTCCTGCCTTCTGTCCCCTGTGATCTCCCCCCCCCCTCCAGAGGCCAATTAGCCAGAAGAACATGAGTTGCCACATACTAGTTCCTGTATTTCTCCCAAAGAAGCAATCAGAAATCTGGGAAATGCGTTGAGAATGACTTGGCCCCACTGTGCAATATAGCTGCTATTAGAATAATCTGAGGGACCCTTTCAGGGAATATGGAATTGCAGAACAGTGTAAAACAGTGTATGGGTGGGGATGTATGCAAATGCTACATATACTGTATATGTGCTGTTTTTATCTTTTCTAGCCAATCTGTAAAAAAATAAAATAAAAAAAATAACTGTTTTAAAATTTTGTATAGTTGTTTAATTGGTTTCATAGAACCTTAAAATGGTAGTAAAGTCCACTTTGTGATTGTTACCTACAGGTACAGTAAGCCTATAATAAGGCTTACCTGTAGGAAAAAATGAATATCTCCTAAACCTGCACCATTTAGGAGATATTCACACTGGATGCACCCGGTGACATCAACAGGGTATGTGCTCTGAGGGTCAGAGTGCCATGTCTCTGAGGCCGACGGGGAATTACACAGGAGGTAGTAGCTCAGATGCACTTCTTCCGGTTCTCCGCAGCGATACTACCTGCTGATGGTGACAGGGGAGATATTTTTGCTGTACTGCAAAGCATATGTCCATCCAGCTTCCTTTGCAACTCAAAGGGCAGTAGGTGGGTTGGGGGGGCTGTACAACCAGGGCTCAACCACCTATTTTTACTGACCCCTGACTGCAAGTGTAAACTAAGCTTCAGGGAAAAGGTGCTAGTAGATTCCAATGACATACCGTAAAACAATGTAACTAGTACTGTTGCAGGTCGGCTCGTTCCTGCAAATGGCTGTAGGTGTACATCAGCTCCTTTAAGAGCCATTGCATGGCGGGGTACCTGATGCCTGTGGCTGGCTGCCGCGATGTCCACTGGCCACCTGTGATCGCGGGAAAGAGAGCCAGAGCAGGGATCTGTCAATGTAAACAGACAGAACCCCTTCCCTGACAGTGACATTTATACAGTAGTTATATACTGTAAAAATGTCAATGGTCCCACAAAAGTGTCAAAATTGTCCGATCTGTCCGCCACAATATCGCAATCCCACTAAAAATGACATTTCATTACTAGTGAAAAAAAATAAAAAATAATAAAAATGCCATAAATCGAATCCCTATTTTGTAGGCACTATATCTTTTTCCCAAACAAATCAATATACGCTAATTGTGATTTTTTTTTTTACCAAAAATATGTAGAAGAATACATATTGGCCAAAAGTGTTTTTTTTTTGTTTATAGTGCAAAAAAAAAAAAATGCAGAGGTGATCAAATACCACCAAAAGAAAGCTCTATTTGTGGGGAAAAAAAGGACGTCAATTTTGTTTGGGTAAATCGTCGCACAACCCCACAATTGTCAGTTAAACAACGCAGTGCTGCATCGCAAAAAGTGACCTGGTCATTAAGGGGGAAAATCTTCCGGTCTGTAAGTGGGTAAAATGCATACGCACAGGTGTTTGTTGTGAAGGGTGATGCAATACGTTGTTACAACTCCTCGCGGTTTCTTCTGGTCTTCGGACGTTTGATTGACCGGTGTGGGATGACGTCACTTTAAACACATGAGTAACTCAGTGTACATTCCGCAGAGAATTGCAAAGGGGCTATTTCTTTGTATAAAAGTCAGTGCTACTTCTCATACACCACATAGATAGAAGAGCTCCCAGGTGCTTGATCCACAGTAGCTGGCTGAGTAGCGTAATGTAGAAAAAAATGATCCTCACTCCGGTTGTTGCTCTTAAAATTTCTTAATTTTATTGAATAGCCACAACGTAGATTAAGTCAGTTGACATGTTTCAGCCTATAAGGCCTTAGTCATAATGACTAAGGCCTTATAGGCTGAAACACGTCAACTGAGAGCTAACAGCAACAACCGGAGTGCTGATCATTTTTTTCTACGGGGCTATTTCATTGCAGGTCTCATCTGCCATAAAAAGCTGCCTACTTATAATTTACCGTATATACTCGAGTATAAGCCGAGATTTTCAGCCTCTTTTTTGAGGCTGAAAGTGCCCCCCTCGGCTTATACTCGAGTCATCGCTGTCTGCCCGCTCGATCAGCGTGTCGAGCAGACAGACAGCGGCCATTCTATCATTCAAAAGCCGCGCCTCCGGCTCCGCCTTCGCCTGTGATAGGCGGAACACTGAATTTCCCAGCAGCCTGTGTTCCGCCTATCACGGACATCGTATCATCCTCGTACTACGGACGAGGATGATACAATGTCCGTGATAGGCGGAACACAGGCTGCTGGGAAATTCAGTGTTCCGCCTATCACAGGCGAAGGCGAAGGCTTTTGAATTTTACAATGGCCGCCGAGGCGCCGACGAAGAGGGCACGGGACGGAGGCAAGGCAAGGCACGGCACGGGACGGGACGGAGGCAAGGCAAGGCACGACACGGGACGGAGGCAAGGCACGGCGGCACGGCGGCAAGGCACGGCACGGGACGGCACGGGACGGAGGCAAGGAGGCAAGGCACGGGACGGAGGCTCGGGACAAAGGCTCGGGACACAGGTAGGCTGGACACACACACACACACACACACACACACACACACACACACACACACACACACACACACACACACACACACACACACACACACGGATGGATGGATGGATGGAGACACACACACACAGGGATGGATGGATGGAGACACACACACACAGGGATGGATGGATGGATGGATGGAGACACACACACACAGGGATGGATGGATGGATGGACACACACACACACAGGGAGGGATGGACGGACACACAGGGATGGACGGACACACAGGGATGGACGGACACACAGGGATGGACGGACACACACACAGGGATGGACAGGCATGTCTCACCCTCGGCTTATACACGAGTCAATAAGTTTGCCAGTTTTTTTGGGGGTAAATTGGGGGCCTCGGCTTATATTCGGGTCGGCCTATACTCGAGTATATACGGTAACATTTTTAATACAAGTGAAGACTGCATTTATAGTGAACTGCAAAGCACCTATATAGTATAAGCAGAGCACATTGAAAACAATTGTTTTCATTGTGCTCCTGATTTGAGCCTGCGTCAATCTATGCAGACACAATGTGATCGCACTCGTACTCAGAGGATGACAGCAAGAGAGTGAAGGAGCTGCAGAGGAAAAAGTGGCACCAAGAACAAAAATCCTCGTTTCTCTCTGCAGTTTCCTCATGTTCTAACCAGCACTTCACTGTCCTTCAATATAACGTGTTCATTACCTTGGAAACATCTCTATATGGCTGGACTGGATAAAGTAAATCTATAACACACCAAGGCAAATCAAAGAGAGAACATAAAACACACAAACATTCGATGAGATCCACTTGTCAAAATGATCAGAAGATACAAACCTATTGGCAGCTGGACCCTTGTTTAACCAATTGCCCACAGGGCACTTTTACCCCCTTCCTGTCCAGGCCAATTTTTATCTTTCAGCTCTCTCACCCATATGAAATTTCTATTATTTTTTTCACACAAACATAGCTTTCTTTTAGTGGTATTTAATCACCATCGGGTTTTTTTTATTTTTTGCCACCCAACATTTAAAAAAAATAAATACATTTCTTTTCAAATTCTTAAAATTTTCTTTTCAAATTTTTTATTTATAAAAGAGAACTTAAGAGTCAATAACAGCATCCATATCCAACAAAATCAATACAAAATCTCTTATATTATCGGTACATTTCAAAATCATTCAAAAATCCATAGTTAAAAACAGCAAGACATAATATTCCAACTTCAGTAAAGCTCATTCTTGTTTTTCACCTGTTAACAAAAACTACTGATAACCAGGGCCGTTTTTAAGGCAGGGCAAAAGGGGCAGCTGCCCTGGGCCCTTTCATTGTTGTGGGGCCCAAAGCAGCTGCCTCATACTTGCCAACTATCCTGGTTTAAATTCCCTCATCCCTTGAGGTTTTAGTCCCAGGCTGTGTCCCAATATCTCAGTGTGATGGGCTGCAACTAATGCTGCCCAGCTCTGCCCTATTGTTGTGTACAGATGACTCACCTACAGACCCCGTGTTTACATGTAAATAACCGGGATGCATATGTAAATAGCACCGGCATTTATATGTAAATAGGGGATATCATGCCCCCCTGAGGTCATATCCAGAGTAATCTTTAGCAACCAATCAACAAGCAGAAATCATGTGCTGTAACCTCTAGCAACTAATCAGTGAGCTGTAATGTGTGCTGTAACCTCTAACAACCAGTCAGTAAGTGGTAATGATACACTGTAACCTCTGGCAACCAATCGCAATAGCTGCCCGATCTGATACAGTAAATGGATTTTGAGTCTAGCCACTATTTATTGTATGTCTTAGAGCGGGTGGAGAGCGAAACTGCATGGGGGGGGGGGGGGGCCAAGAAATGTTTTGTCCAGGGTCCAATCAATATTAAAGATGGCCCTTTTGATAACCAGTTTACTCAAAACTCTGAAGGTTTTTCCGATTGAATTCCGCTGAAACTGTCTTGCGTAAACGCGATCACACCAAATTCTGATCGACAAGAATGCGGTGACATACAACACATACAACGGGACTAGAAAAAGGAAGTTCAATAGCCAGTAGCCAATAGCTTCCGTCTCGTACTTGCTTCAGAGCATGCATTGTTTTTGGTACTTTGGAACAGCATACAGACGAGCGGTTTTCCCCAATAGGAATTGATTCCATCGGAAAAATATAGAACGTTCTCTTTCTAGGTCCGTCAGAATTTTCGACGTAAAAAGTCAGATGGGGCATACACATGGTCAGAATATACGATGAAAAGCTCCTGTCGGACTTTTTCTGTCGGAAATCCTGCTCGTATGTACGGGGCATTAGTCCTCCATGGCACTGAAACTTCTCACCTTGTTAACCCACATGGCAATGGAAGGAGGTCTAGGATCCTTCCAGCACAAAATAATACAGGCTTTAGCGGCACTAACCAAGTGATGAAGCACTGATTTTCTATACTTCGGAAGTGGAATTTGTGAACAATGAAGCAAGAAAAAGGCCAGATCCTCTGGTATTGGGCAATCTGTAAATTTTGGTGAAATCTTCTGTAACTCCAGCCAGTACAGTCTAATCTTTGGGCAGGACCAAAAGATATGGAGTAAAGTCCCCTGTCCCTCTCGGCACCGCCAACAACAATCCAAGGCCTCTGGAAAGAATTTGCAAGGGTTAATGGGGTATAATACCACCGCGTTAGTAATTTATAGTTAGATTCATAGTATTTTATAACATTTTGCAAATGGGTAATTTTTTGCCTATATTGTTGTGCGCTGATAAGGCTACACTGATGGGAACTGATGAGTTAGCACTGATGGGCACTGACAGGTGGCACTAATGGGCACTGATGAGGCTGCACTGATGGGCACTGATGAGGTTGCACTGATAGGTGGCACTGAAGGGCTCTGAGAGGTAGCACTCATAGACAGCACTGATAGGTGTAACTGATAGGGAATTGTGAGATTAGGATTGAGGTGAGATTGAGGTGAGATTGATGAGCACTGATAGGTGGGATTGATGAGCACTGATAGGTGGGATTGATGAGCACTGATAGGTGGCACTGATAGGCAGCACTGATAGGTGGCACTGATGGGTGACACTGATGAGCACTAATAGGTGGGATTGATGAGCACTGATAGGTGGCATTGATAGGCCGCACTAATGAGCACTGATAGGTGGCACTGATGGACATTTATAGGTGGGATTGCTTAGCACTGATGGGCACTGATAGGCACTAGTAGGCAGCACTGATATGCAGCACTGATAGATGACTAATGATGGGCACAGATTGGCAGCACTAATTGGTGGCACTGGTGAGCACTGATTGGCAGCACTAGTAGGCACTTATTAGCAGTACTGATGTGCACGGATAGGGGGGCACTGGTGGACACTGATTAGCAGCACTGGTGGGCAATTTTGAGACCGATGTCCCTGTAACAGAAGCCGATTACCATGCTTTCTCCCTTTCTCCTCACGCTAGCAGCGTAAGAAGCAATAAACCGGCTTGTGTTTACTTCTGTGATCAGCTGTCATTGGCTGACAGCTGATCATGTGGTAAAGGGCTGCTGTAATTACCCCCAAGGACTAGATTATCACAGAGCACACTGCCCACGTGCCGCATGGGGGCGTGTGAGCAGCGCGATTACGGGAGGACGTCTATGGATTCCCTCCTGGCACTGGTAGGCCCCCGCTGTAGCCATCTTTCGGCAATAGCGCAGGCAAAAGAGGTTAAAGGGATAGTTCACCGTTATCAAAAAAAAAAGCCTATGCAGGTAAGGGGCGCTTGTAGATAATGAAAAAAAAAAAGTGGAGCTTTGACCAAAGTTAAAGTAATATTAAATACACAACGATTAATTGTCATTATCTCTTCTATTTATGTATAATGATCATGCCACTGTATATCATTTTGCAAGGTGCTGTATTTAATTTAATATAAAATTCATCGGAGTACCTTATTTAATCATTGCTGTTCAGCAGTCACATGACATTTCCCCGGTCTTTCCTGTCCTCAGGGAAAGATCTGAGGGAGGAGTGTCTAGTACTCAGCTGATGCTCTGTGTGCTCTGTATCAGGATGTGTGGACTATGAATCTGTGTCTGCAGACACATGATATTAAAAATAAAGGCTTTCAGAATAGAGAATTAAAATAAATAATGAATAACATCAAAGTGTTTTAACACTTATTACACATCTATATTGCAATGCAAATGTTTATTATTATTACTATTTTTATATATATATATTTTTGCAATATCATGCTGTAGGCGGAATTTAATTTGACTGACAATAGCTTCACATTGTAAAGAGATCTGGAAAAGGCTCAGCCAATCACAGGCTGTGTCATGCCCCTCCAGCCTGTGTCTATGGTGTGTATGTGCTGGGATTACCAGGAGATGAACCCCCCTCAGCCGGTTCACTGTCCTTTCCTCCTTGTCTGTGTCACTGCTGCAGCCTGAGATTGTGTAGACGAGCCATTGCTACATCTACTGAGCAAGCTCCAGTTTCAGTTCCCTTCTAAGCTGTTCATTTTCTCTTTCTTATTATCTGTGCGGCCCATATAACCATAGAGTCACACATGGGCCAAATTAAGAGCATCATGGGCCTGGTGCTGAGGATTTTGGTGGGCCTTTTTATGGAAACAAAATGAAAATGCACACAATTTTTTGCTAAAACAAATGAAATATACTCTCACCAGTAATACCAGCTGTGCAGACTCTGAGCAGCAGCAACACCACCAATACCACCTGCTATGCTGTCTCTCACCAGTAGCAACATTGGGTGACCACATTTTCAAACTGCCATTCAGGGACAACCCCCCCATTCCCCAAAAAAGATGAGGGTGGAGGATGTAGTCTTTTATTTTAGATTCATACTTACCTCGGTGGATGGAGCATCAGTCTAATGCTGCATCTGTCCCCCGGCATCTCTGGACTGAGAACTGAGCCACTGAACATCACTGATAGCTCGGCTCTCATAGGGACACTGAGACTGCCATCAATCAAGGCAGCTGGCAGATCCAGACTTGGAAGTCGGGATGACGTGGTGCCTCGACTGATGTCAGTGACATCAGAGGAGAACGGACTTCAGACTGCTCTCTGCTGAAAACAGGTCACAGGAGTGCAAAACTAATTGCACTCCTGTGACCCTTAGGAGAAGACCAGCCTGAAAAGCTCAGGCTGGACTTCTCCTTTAAAATCATCCTGATACCATGCTTGATATGGAGTCAGGATGATCAAATTCCTTTATTTCTATTACTACATTGTAATATACAGTGAAGTAGTTCAACTCACCATAATGCAGAATCAGTGGGAACCTGAGCTTTTCACTTGCCACCAGATGCAGCTTGTTACTTGCCACCATCTCTTGCCACCAGATGCAGCATGTCACTTTCCACAGTTGCCCGCCGCCAGATGCAGCGTGACATTTGCCACCATCGCCTGTTGTCAGATGCAGCATGACACTTGCCACCAGCAGCCTGTCACCAGATAGTGTGCCACTTGCATCCAGCAGCCTGCCACCAGATATAGTGTGCCACTTGCATCCAGCAGCCTGCCACCAGATATAGTGTGCCACTTGCCATCAGCAGCCTGCCACCAGATAGTGTGCCACTTGCCACCAGCAGCCTGCCACCAGATACAGTGTGACACTTGCCACCAGCAGCCTGCCTCCAGATACAGTGTGCCACTTGCCACCAGCAGCCTGCCACCAGATACAGTGTGCCACTTGCCACCAGCAGCCTGACACTAGATACAGTGTGCCACTTGCCACCAGCAGCCTGCCACCAGATACAGTGTGCCATTTGCCACCAGCAGCCTGCCACCACATAATGTTCCACTTGCCACCAGCAGCCTGCCACCAGATACAGTGTGCCACTTGCCACCAGTAGACTGCCACCAGATAGTGTGCCACTTTCCACCAGCAGTCTGCCACCAGATAGTGTGCCACTTGCCACCAGCAGCCTGCAACCAGATACAGTGTGCCACTTGCCACCAGCAGCTTGCTACCAGATACAGTGTGCCACTTGCCACCAGCAGCCTGCCACTCCCTCCAGAACTTTGCCTGGTTGGGTAGAAGGCAAGGGGCATGCATTGTCAAACAAATGCCTGGAGCCCCCACCCCTCCTGAGCTGGGATGGTATGGCTGTGTGTAAAATGAATGCCAGCAGTATTGATCAGACCAAGTTCTACAGAGGGGGTGTGTACAAGCCTTTGGGCTCACACTAGTGTGCTGCAGTTTGGCCGCACTGCTTATGTATCTGCAGTTTTAGCTGCAGTCCTATTGATTTATATTAGGTTGCAGGTTTTTGCCGCATTTTCTGACAGTGCGCCAAAGATGCTGCATGCAGGAAAAAAACAAAACACACAACCTAGTAGAAATCATTGGGACTGTGGGTAAAACGCAGGAAAACTGCAGATACACCAGCAATGGGCCAAAACATAGAAAACCAGTGTGAACCCACCTAAAAGCACAAGAAACCAAGTCTAAACATATTGGCTATTGCTGAAGGAAAAATGAAAAAAAGAAGGCGAGGGAAGGGATCTTATGCCGCGTACACACGATCGGAATTTCGGCCAGAAAAAGACAGATGAGAGCTTTTCATCGGAAAATGCGACCGTGTGTATGCTCCATCAGAATTTAGCTGTCCGAATTTCTGCCAGCCAAAAATTGATAGCATATTCTCAATTTTCACGATTGTAAAAATCTGAAATTTCGATCGTGTGTATGCAATTCCGACACGCCAAAAATCACGCATGCTCAGATTCAACTATGAGACGGAAGCTATTGGCTACTGGCTATTGAACTTCCTTTTTCTAGTCCCGTGGTACGTGTTGTACGTCACCGCGTTCTAAACGATCAGAATTTGGTGTGACCGTGTGTAGGCAAGACAGCTTGAGTAGAACTCCATTGGAATTCCGTCGGGAAATCCATCAGAGCTTTTTCCGACGAGAATTCCTATTGTGAGTACACGGCATAAGAGTCCAGTCACTGAGCTCACACTTGGATGGTCAGAAGCTTACTGTATCACTCAGATGTGGTGTTCACCTTATCTGCTGGCTGTCAAGAGAGGACACCTCTCTGTCCTGTCAAAATAGCTCTGAGTTGAGATAGAGGATATAATGGAGCTTACCAGTCTGATTGAGGGGGTGAGCAGTAATGGCTGGGAGTCTCTTAGCAACATCCTAGAAACAGGGCAGAATGGGGGGCATTATCTTTGGGAGTTTTTCAGTCAGGCTTTGGGAGGTACCTAAATGGTCTTCACCTAGAGCAGTGGTCTCCAAACTGCGGCCCTGGGGCCAGATGCGGTCCTTTGCATGCTTTTTTTCGGCCCTTGGGGCACTATTTCTTCCAATGACATCAACAATGTTGTACAATTCCTCCCAATGACACCAACAATGGGGCCCAATGACACCAATGATAGAGCATAATTTCTTCTAATGACACCAACAATGGGACACAATTCCTCCCACTGACGCCAATGATGGGGCACAACTACTCCCACTGAAACAAATGATGGGGCATTATTTTTTCCCCCCCCACTGACATCGGGACCTTTTCTGCTCCCAATAGCCACAGTCTAGCCCCCTCAAAAATCTGAAGGACAGTAAACTGGCCCTTTGTTTAGAAAGTTTGGATACCCCTGACCTAGAGCAAGGGAATTACCCAACTTCAGCCAAAGTTGCATAGTTTTTTTTTAATCTGAAATTGTCCCTTACCAGCATAGGCAGTTTTTGGTAAAAGTGAATTAACCCTTTAACCACTTCAGCTCCAGATGATTTACTCCAATTCATGACCAAGCTATTTTTTGAGATAACGCACTGCATTATTTAACTGACAATTGTGTAGTCGTGCGACGCTGTACCCAAATAAAATGTAAGTTGGAAGAAGAGGCGGCAGCGGTGACAGAAGACCGGGCCACCGCTAGTAAAAGAGCTGGAAGAAGAAAGCGGAGGGCCCGGCAAGAAGATCCCAAGAGAGGAACAAGACCCCCGAGGTCGGAAGAAGACCCCTGGACAGCGGCGGCGATGAGGAAGAAAGCTGGGCTCCTCCACTAGTAAAAGAGCTAGCAGAAGATAGCGGAGTAGTCCGGCGAGAGGACCCCCCCAAGACAGAAGAAGACCCCCGGAGCTGTGCAATAAATTATTTTAAAAACACGTGTTGTGTTTTTTTCTTTACACTTTTTTCACCAGGTGAATGGGTAGGGGTACATGGTACCCCAATACTCATTAACATAGGGTGGGGGGCTGGTATCTGGGGGCCCCCTTATTAAAGGGGGCTCCCGGATTCCGATAAGCCCCCCGCCCGCAGACCCCGACAACCAACGGCCAGGGTTGTCCTCATCAACATGGGGACAAGGTGCTTTGGGGTGGGGGGGCTGCAGGGCCCATAACTGATGAAGAAGAGGAATCTGTTGCCAACATGTTTCGCCACTGAGGCTTCTTCAGGGGACTTGACACCCACTGTGGTTGCTGTATCAAGAAAAAAGAAGCAGAACATACTATAGTGGTTTGCAGATAAAAAGCAAAAATTGTATTTTCATACGACAGAATACAACGTCAGAAGTGACGCAATGCGTTGAATAGTTTTGTATGTATTCTTTTGTTTCTGAGCATGCTCAGTCTTGCTATTATAATTTTTTTTTCGTACGAAAACCCTTCAAATGAAACGAAAATCAGACGTTAAGTTCACATCCGACAAAAATATTATAATCTGCACATCTAGCTTTCGTCCGGCGAACCAAAAATCATCCGACAGCTCGTTTTACGTTTTTGATTGTAACATGACAAAATGAGGAAAATTTCAAGGGATATGAATACTTTTTCAAGGAACTGTATGTAAGTTATATGGTCGGCAAGCAGTTAAACGGGGTATAAAGCATGGATGGAGAAATCTCCCTCTGTGGCCTCTGATAGCCTCAGCCACCATCTGTTGGAATACTTGGACAGTGGCTGCATCTGATTGGATGCAACCATGTTTGGCTGACAATTTTCCACCTGGCTAAATTGATGAAAAACATTGGATCTGCACAGGAAATAGCCTCTTAACATTTGTTTTGTTTTTTACCCCATTCACAACAGAATGAATGTACACGCCCTTTTACTGGGCAAATTACTATGCAATTCTTTATAAATACATCCCTAGGTGTCCCTGCTTTGATCCTTCATTGATCAACACAGCTCAACGGAAATGGTGTCAACGAGCCCTAAAATAGTTCCTTTATGACATCACTGACTCTGTGATGATGCATACCAAGGCTAGAATACTTTCTTATGACCCCACTATTTAAATGTACAGAAAAACAATTTTTTTTTTAACAGAAGATTTTTTTTTTTAACAGAAGATACAAAAAATAAATAAAAATGAAACATAAACAGGCACTTTATTAAAGTAAGGATGAAGGGCTTCACTTGACTTTAATTTATAACTTGGACGTCGCTGTTACTGAGCGCCACTGTTCCATGACTAATTCTTATGCACAAATTCTCAGCATTCATTAGATTCATTATAATTATCCTGTAATTATTATCACAGACGCTGACTCTGATTAGTGTAATGAGGGAATATACAGAGCTCTTACTATGTTCAGCAGCCCATTTATGTGGGTGTTACAGTATAAGAATGGGAGAAGAATATAACTGTGATACAAACCATTACATTTAAAGTGGGGCTCCAGCAAAAAAAAAAATAACAAGATGAAAATGATTAACCCATTGAAAGATAAAATACCAAAGCCAACTGTTTCTGCAGTATGCACCTTTAATCCAGAGATTCCCTCTGCAGTACTTTTTTTCTGCAACCAGATGTCTCCAGTCTGATGGGCAGCATGATTTACCACACTGCCTCTGAGCCCAGGTTGTCTTGGACCCACCCCAGCCTGTGACTGGACAATGAAAGGAGAAACAGCACGGTAATTAGCATGGGAGCAAGGTGCAGCGTGGTGTAGCAGGGCAGTAACACATAAAACAGTCCTCAAATTTTCCACTTGCCTACTCGCATTTTGCAACCTGGCAGGCCGCAGGAAAAGGCCCCCCCCCCTGAACCATACCAAGCCACATGCCCTCAACATTGGGATAATGCTTTGGGGGTGGCCCCTCAAAGCACCTTGTCCCCATGTTGATAAGGACAAGGGCCTCATCCCCACAACCCTGGCCGGTGGTTGTGGAGGTCTGCGGGCGGGGGGCTTATCGGAATCTGGAAACACCCTTTAACAAGGGAACCCCCATATCCTGGCCTCCCCCCATGGAACCATGCGTCAGAGGGGGGCAGAGTCACCAGGTGGCCCTACCCTTCGTTATAAAAGAACTGTCAGAGGAAGAGAAGCGTCACACAGCGGGGGCCGAGAATGAAGAAGAGTCGCCATGGAGGAAGATGCCAGACAAGAATACCGGCGCAAGAAGAAGCGGATCGGAGGAAGAAGAAGATGGAGGAAGAAACTGAAGGATGAAGAAAGGAAGAAGACCAGAAGAAAGAAGATGAAAGAAGACTTTAATAAAGGACTTGTCAGAGACTGTCTTCTGTCATTTTTAACACTTTTTTGTCACTTTTCTGGTGAAATGGTAGGGGTACCCCTTACCATTTCCACGGGGGGGAGGCCAGGATCTGGGGGTCCCCTTGTTAAAGGGGGCTTCCAGATTCCAATAAGCCCCCCGCCCGCAGACCCCCTCAACCACCGGCCAGGGTTGTGGGGATGAGGCCCTTGTCCTCATCAACATGGAGACAAGGTGCTTTGCGGGGGGCCGCTACCCCAAAGCATCCTCCCACTACTGAGGGCATGTAGCCTACAGTTCAGGAGGGGGGGCGCTCTCTTGCCCCCCTTTTCCTGCGGCCTGCCAGGTTGTGTGCTCGGATAAGGGTCTGGTATGGATTTTGAGGGGGACCCCACGCCATTTTTTTTCTGGTGTGGGGTTCCCCTTTAAATCCATGCCAGACCTGAAGGGCTTGGTATGGATTTTGAGGGGGACCCCCACGCCATTTTTTTTGGCGCGGGGTTCCCCTTAATATGCATACCAGACCTGAAGGGCCTGGTATGCTCTTGAAGGGGAACCCATGCCGTTTTTTTTCTTTTTTACATTAAAGTCGTGTTGTAAGTCGCGCTGTGATTCCCACTCAAGTCGTGTCTAAGTTGCCTCCCAAAGTCGTGCTGGAAGTTGTGTTGCCAGTGTGTGAATGAATGGACTGTTATGATACAAGTTCAATAGACACAGATTGTCATTGTCAGAGTCACGTCGAATCTCCTATCTGTATCGAACTGTGTCAAAACGAAAACGAAAATAAACCATTTATTTATGTTGGATCTTTAGTTTTTCGGATTCTGTGCTTTCATTATCGTTTGTCAAAACAATAACGAAAATACCTGAAATTAGGACGAAAATGCATTCGAACGAAAACGAATGCACATGTCTACTATATAGATCAGACCAAAATGAGGGACAAATGAGGAGGAAAGAGGGACAGAGGGACATTGCTCCAAATCAGAGACAATTGGGAACTATGATAATTTTTATTGTAGAAGGGTTCAACCCAATACAACTAGGCCCGGAGTGTAGGCATGACCACCCGGAGCCCGGAGATATGCCGTTAGTGGCGGGTCCTGTACAGATGCGTGGGAATGATATCATCGTGGCTCCGGCCAATCTCCGGAGCAGCGATATCCGGAAGAAGATGGACGTTCCGTGCTACAGGGGACAGCGGTGACTTCGCTGGCTCCTGTGTCAGGTAAGTGACACATAATGGGCTACTATGCGATGCATAGTAGTCCATTATGCTTTACCTTTGCAGGGAAACAAAGAGGAAGTAAACCCATCAGGGTTTACTTCCTCTTTAATACAAAGAGTGTACACTTACAAATATTGCACTGTGCCAAAATATACCACCAAAAGAAAGCTCTATTTGTGTGAAAAAAAATGATAAAAATGTCATATGAGTACAGTGTTGAATGACCGCAAAATTGTCATTCAAAGTGCAACAGCGCTGAAAGCTGAAAATTGACCTGGGCAGGAAGGGGGTAAAAGTGCCCGGTAGACAAGTGGTTAATTCCACAATAAGACTTCATGTAAAACATACATTTTTGTTATGCAGAGTTCTATTGATGCCAACATCTACAAACTGAACAAAAAAGTTACCGTGCAACTAATTACAAAACCTTGACAATTCCTTTGTTGGTCTTTTTTTTTATTTTTTTTTACAAATGTTGACTTATATATCATTGTAATTATTTTTATTATTATTGATTTACTCAGCGCTATTGGCACAATCATCCCTCACAGGGAGCCATTTATCAAGTGTACAGCAATCAACGGGAGGAAATATCGACAAGGAAATAAACAAAGAACGTTCTGCTCTGACGTCAACCGGTTTTAAAATATTAGAGGAGTCATATTGTAGCCAATATTACACCTGGAATGATAAGGAGAAAAGCTTCTGTTCATACGGAAAGGTTAGAATGTCTCCAATATTGAGTTTAATAGAATCCCAAGTATGTTTGAAAAGGTTTTAGCGCTGGACTACAGGAATGGCTATGAGACCTCGCAGTTGTTAGTATTAAAAAGAGAAAGTAAAAGGTCAGACATATATGAGATGTTTTTTTATACAAGTAATCCTGATTTTCGCAGCTCCCCAGAGACGGGGGGAGAAGATTTGGGAGGTTTACAGATGATGCACTGATAATGAAATTGAAATAACTGGAACGCAAACCTTTTTTTTTTTTTTTTTTTTTTTTAATAAACTGTTCAAAAATGTTCTTTTTTTTTTGTAAAGGATGTTTTTCCTTGAACTTTTGATTTTTATACTTTTGCATTCGATTTTTTTTTTTTTTTTGTGTTTTTTAATTTAACCACTTAAGGACCGAGCCTCTTTTTGAGATTTGTTGTTTTCAAGTTAAAAACTGTTTTTTTTGCTAGAAAATTACTTAGAACCCCCAAACATTATACATTTTTTTCTAACTCCCTAGATAATAAAATGGCGGTCATTGCAATACTTTCTGTCACACCGTATTTACGCAGCAGTCTTACAAGCGCACTTTTTATGGAAAAAAATACACTTTTTTTAATTAAAAAATAAGACAACAGTAAAGTTAGCCCAAATTAAAAGATAATGTTATACTGAATAAATTGATACCCAACATGTCACGTTTCAAAATTGCGCTCGCTCGTGGAATGGCAACAAACCTTTACCGTTAAAAATCTCCATAGGCAACGTTTAAAAAAATCTACCGGTTGCATGTTTTTAGTTACAGAGCAGGTCTAGGGCAAGATTTATTGCTCTACTGATTGTGGTGAAACCTCACATGTTTGGTTTGAACACCGTTTTCATATACAGGCGCTGCTCACGTATGCGCTTGTTTCTGTGCACAAGCTCGGCGGGACAGGGCACATTTAAAAAATAATTTTTTTCTTATTTATTTTACCTTTTATTTTTTATTTTTACACTGTTCTTTTTTTTAAAAAAATGGTGTCACTTTTATTTCAATTACAAGTAAACATTGTAATAGAAAACAAGCATGACAGGACCTCTTAAATATGAGATCTGAGGTCAAAAGACCTCAGATTTCATATTTACACAAAAATTCAATAAAAAATAAATAAATAAATAAAAATGCCCTTTAAGAGCTATGGGCGTAAGTGACGTTTTGATGTCGCTTCCGCCCTGCTATGGTATGGGCGGGGGTCATCTTCCCCTCACTCGTCTCTAAACCAAGAGAGGGGAAACATCCGATCGCCTCCGCCGATGCAGAGACCACTCTTAACGGAAAGCGGACCACCGGCTGAAGAAGAGGATACCGGGGTTATGGCAGCTAGCTGCCATAACAATGATATTCCTCTTCAAACTTAGGACGTATATCGGCGCACAGGGGTCCATAAGTGGTTAAAGTGTTACTAAACCCACAACAGTAAAACCATTGTCTGTATATGCAATAAAGCATGCTTGTTATGCTCACTGTGGAACCTAAGGGGTTAATCCTCCCCATTGTGTAAAAAGGCTGTTTGGTCCTGTCCTCTCTGATCCTCCCCTTCTTCCACAGTCCCCAATCTATCTGCTGATAGGACAGAGCCTTGGGGCACTCTGCGCATGCTCAGTTTGATGTGGATTGCAAATCAGTTTGCATATCGTAGTGCGAACTACAAATTCGGACAGGAATCAGATCGCATGGGTGTGAACACCCATGCAATCTGATTCTGCTGTGGACTAAAAAAGGGTCCTGTGCGAGTTTGGTCTGAATGCGATTCAAATTCAGCAATACAATCTGTATGGCTGAAATCGCATCGCACAGAGATTGCATGTGATTTTCACTGCAGTGTGGTGCGAATCACATCCGATGTCGGACATCACACCAGTGGGAACCGACTCTTAGAGGAGAATGAAAACTACTACAAGCTTTAACCAGACACTGATAGAAGTCACAAGACTGCTATATACTTCTGATGATTTTATACTTTTTTATATTTATAAAGTAATTGCATTTCCATGTTCTGTGTACTGTGGGAGACCAGATATAGTGAATGCAGGCTCCTGAGTTTAGTAACACTTTAATTGAAAGTAGAATTCTATGTTTAACCACTTCAGCCCCAGAAGATTTAGCTGAAAGACCAGGCCATTTTTTGCAAAACGGCATTGCGTCGCTTTAACTGACAATTGCGCAGTCGTTCGACTCTGTACCCAAACAAAATTGATGTCTTTTTTTTTCTTCCACAAATAGAGCTTTCTTTTGGTGGTATTTGATCATCTCTGCGTTTTTATTTTTTGCGCTGTAAACAAAAAAAATTTGAAAAAAAAAAGTATTCTTCTAAATATTTTTAGTAAAAAAAAAATCACAATAAGCCTATATTGATTGGTTTTTGCAAAAGTTATAGCGTCTACAAAATAGGGGATAGATTTATAGCATTTTTATTATTGCAAATGCAAACTGCAAGCTGCAACCTGAACTGAACCAGGCCTAAGAAATTAGAGTGTATTATCAGTTAGTTTTGTTATCACTGTGCAAACTGTTAACCTGTGATTGGTTACTGTCTAAGCCAATGCCTTTATACAAATATCCAACTCAAGGAAAAATCTTTTGATACTAAGGGATACAATACCTGTCTGTTTCTTGTGTCTCCCATTATCCTGAACTCGGAGTGCTCGGGATCCAGCGGAAGGTAAACAAAAGTCCTGGAGACTAAGATTTAACTCCTGGGGTATTATCAAGCATCACTACAGTGGTATTAAACCCTTTTCGCTAGGATCAAGTGTAGTATTTGTTCTTATCAGTTATCAAGTAGTGGCGCTGTGCTACTGTCCCTGACCTATGGTGGTAGGTTAGGGGTGGCAGTGGCTATGCAAATCCACTTTGTGTAATGATAACCTGGAAGGTTGGTATTGGTGGGAACCAAACTCAGACTGCTCGACCTTAACGGAGGGCTGGCATTAGGTTCTACCCGAGAAAGCTGGAAGGGTTACCCCCTGATGGGGATGGAGAGGCACTGGGTCTGCCCGAAGGCCAGGTCTCGAAAGAAGCCTGTGGTGTATGTGCCACTGGAGTGGCAGCCCAGGGGTGCCGTAACTCTCACTGTGTTAGTGTCCAACTGAGTTTTACCGGAACCTAGGCCACTGCACTAAACACACTTTTTTCACACCTGCCTCTTGGGATGGGCCTTTGTATTCCTGGCCTCAGGGACGCCCATTGCACTTTTTCCACTTCCCCTTTCCCCACCCTTATGTTGTATGTCGTGTCTGTCATTTTATGTTTTTTTTTGGTTGTTGTTTTTTTTTACATCTCATGTTTGATTAGTGGGGTGTAGGTCTTCGGGACTGCCCTGAATGTCTTGGTAGGGGGTGGGCATGGCCTTTTGGCTTGGTTTGCACTCTCTCATGGGGCCTCCCCACCTAGTACTTGGGGTGGTTTGTTTTGGCAGACCTACTAGAGAACGAGGTCCATCTGGTTTTGGCCAGATGGACGATGTGAAGTACCCTAGTCCCTGTCTGGAGCCTTACGCCCCAGGGGATCAGGGCAAAGGTCCCTTCTCTTCGGAGGAGGATCATATGAACACCCTGTGCACTTTTTGTGTCTCACCTTTTCTTGCACCGGGTGGAGTTTTTGAATTATGTTCACACAGACCACGGCTTTAAAAAAAAAAAAAAAAAAAAAAAACAGCGGCATTAAACCCAAAAGCAAATATTTATTATATTGCAGCTTACCAATTCTTAGATGTGATGACTGCATTAGTTCTTGCTTTTATTTTCACCTGGTGAACTGGCCAGTAGGTCTGTTGTGAACAAGTTGTCCTGCAAATGTATCAGTTAAAGTGGAAGTAAACTCTCATGGAAAATTTTTACCTATAGGTAAGCCAATAGTAAGGCTTACCTATAGGTACAGTAAATATCTCCTAAACATGCACTGTTAAGGAGGTATTTACTTGTGACTTTCTTTCAGAGCCCTCTGCCGTGAATGGCAGCTCCTACGCACATGTGTGGGAGCGACGTCATCGCGTCTTGTCCAATCAAAGGCTAGGAGCCCGCCTTTTTTCCTTATTTTCACTTGATGATCCAGCCAGGAACTCATTTCCTGTCTTATGCCACGTACACACGATCGGACATTCCGACAACAAAATCCATGGGATTTTTTCTGACGGATATTGGCTCAAACTTGTCTTGCATACACACGGTCACACAATATTGTTGGACATTCCGAACGTCAAGAACATGGTGACATACGACGAGCCGAGAAAGTTGAAGTTCAATAGCCAGTGCAGCTCTTCTGCTTGATTCCAAGCATGCATAGAAATTTGTGCTTCTAAATTGTGTACACACAATCGAAATTTCCGACAAAGGATTTTGTTGTCGGAAAATTTGAGAACCAGATCTCAAAATTCTGCGATGGAAATTCTGACGGAAAGTGTCTGATGGAGCCTACACACAGTCGGAATTTCAGACAACAAGCTCCGATCACACATTTGTCGTCGGAAAGTCCGACCATGTGTAGTCATCGATAGTGTGTAGTCATCAATAAAAATACAAGGCTTTTCCTGAATGGTGGAGAAGTAATCAGGGGAACTCTCTTTAATTCCAGCAGCAGATAGGAAGTCATCCGTACTGCTGGCAGAACACAGAGCTCCATACTATGTGTAGCAACTGCTACTATATTATTATATAGCAGACACAGCGGAAGCATCATTTGTAATGAAAATAGTTTGTTTGGGCCAGCTTAAAGTCAAATTAAGCCTGCAATTTAACTTTAGAGACAGATTTTGGGCCTGTAAAAATTTTATTTAGGGTATTTTCACACTGGGGTGAGTACCGTTGGTGATAAAGCGGCGTTAAAACTGTACCGTCATATTAGCGGTGCTTTTTGGCCGATAGCGGGGAACTTTTAACCCCTGCTAGCGGCCGAAGAAAGGGTTAAAATCGCCCGTGTTGTGGCGCTTTCAAAACGCTTTTCAGGCGCTGTCATCACTGCCCATTCATTTCATTGGACAGAGTGGTTTAGGAGCGCTGTATACACCACACCGGCACAGGTCCAAAGATGTTGCTTGCAGGACTTTTTTTCCAGTCCCACAAGCGTGCCGCCCCAGTGTGAATGCACTCGGCTTTCACACTGAGGAGACATAAGAGGCTCTTTTCAGGCACTTTACAGATGCTATTTTTGGCGCTAAAATGCCTGAAAATCACTTCAGTGTGAAAGTGGTCTTAATGCAGTACAATTAATGTAGATCCTTATATATTCAATCCTTGTGCAATGTATTTTTAATTTTTGCTGCCCTAGTAAGCAATAGTAAATACTTGAAATGGACTTGGTATCAGCCATTTCTACTGCATTGGCTTCTTTCTAAAGACAACAAACTGGGCCACCATACACAACTTGATTTTCTTGAGCGACAGTCCATGAAATCTCCTCATCCATGCTAACAGTGTGGATGCAGGAATCTCCACTGCTGGCTTTTGTGCTAGGGTAGCTGTGGCATCTGTTGTATCTGAGTGTAGTGCACCCCTGAAAGAGCTGCTGGTGATTTGAGTCCCATTTACACACGATCGGATTGTTGGCCAACGGAGCATCAGAATTTTGTCCGAAGGGCGTGTGGCAGGAACTTGTCTTGCATACTAGTGGTACACAATTGTCGGCCAACAAACACGAATGTAGTAACGTACTAGACGTACTAGGAGACGATAAAGAGGAAGTTCAATTGTCAGGCGCCACCCTTTGGGCTCCTTCTGCTAATTGCGTGTTAGAAGTTTGGTGAATGTTGATTCACGCTTTTCAGTTTGTGCTTTTCAGTTAGATTCTGAACGGAAAGAACATGCTATTATTGGGCTTGGATATATTGCTTTGACCCAAGTCCAGTCCAGGAACAGGAGGAGGAGGAATTCTTGGAGCAAAAATTGGTTACTTAATCGTGACCAATTATGTCATATGCCTTTGCTGTGGGAGCTTCAGGAGAATAATCCAGATGATTTTCAGAATTATCTCTGGATGTTGGACCCCTGCTTTCACCAACTCTTGGCATTGGTGACCCCTATATTAAGAAGCAGGACACTTGCATGAGGCTTGCCATTACTCCTGAGCAAAGGCTCATAGCCACCTTGCAGTACTTGGCAATGGGGAGAAATCTCCAGGACCTCAAGTTTACCACTGGGATCTCCCCCCCAGGCTCTGGGACCCATTATTCCAGACACCTACTCAGCCATTATCCAAGTCCTGCAGAAGGACTATATTCGGGTAAGTTTTTACCTTTAAGATCACATTCTATGTATTAATGTTTGCTAATGTTTTGAATTCATTTGTTGATTCCAGAATTATCAATATTGGAATATGCTATGACTGTCATGTGTCCTCATGTATGCTGTAAGATTTTCCTGCTCCTTTTTTTGCCTACATGCATATTTTCCTTCACTAACCTCCCCATGCTATCCTGGGCCCATACACACCTAACCTAGTAACTTAAAAATGTTTTTATGTCAGCTACTTTTTTCAGTTTACCTTAAACAACCTCTAAAATGTGTCCAAATGTTCTTGTCCTCAAATTTAGGCAGAGTGCAAGAAGCCATTTTTTTGTGTCACAAACTCATTTTGAACCCTCCCTCTCCCCCAAAAATGCAAATACTCTATCTGTTGACTTTTCAAAACCCATACACTATCCCTCTTTTGTGTTACTATTTCTGTCTTAATTCACCAAACCATGTAGTGCAATGGCCTGCCTGATTACCTTCAAATTGTAACGTAGAAAGTTTGTGTCTCCTATTATATTTATAGTTTATTTCAGAATGTCCAAATGCGCTGCGTTTGGACAGTGTGTATCCCGCAGTACTGGTGTAAACCAGCAAGTGTCTCCTAGCAGTCTGGAACTGTCAGGAAAGGTTTCACCTGCTGGTGGCACTGTCAGATCTTTTTGGGCCGCAGTACTGGTGTCCACCAGCGAGTGTCTCCTAGCAGTCTGGAACTGTCAGGGAAGGTTTCATCTGCTGGTAGCACTGTCTGATCTTTGGGCCACAGTACTGGTGTCCACCAGCGGGTGTCTCCTAGCAATCTGGAGCCGACATCATCTCCTGCAATCAGGCATCACCTGAAACTAATTGCAGGAGATGTGTATTTATACCCGACAAGCACTCACACACTTGCCTTGAGCCCTGACCTGTGATCCTGAGAACCTGAAGATGTATTTGTACCTGTTCCTGTCCCTCCTGTGATTCTGTTATCCTGTACCCCTGCCCTGCAATCTGATCCCTTCCACCTTCTCCCTGTCCTGTCTTGCTCCTTGCCCCCATCTGCTGATCTTCCATATATGACCCTAGCCTGGCTACAATTACAATTCTGGTATGCCCTCTTTGCTGTATATACTAGTTTATATTGTTGTTCTTTGTGGGTCACTGTTTGGTTGTTGATTTGATTTACAGTGTTTGATATTTGAGGTGCGTTTATATCTGTGTTCACTTATCTTAATAAATTACATACATTTTTCACCTAACATACCTTTTGGTTCACTCTGTTGCAGTCCACACAGTTTTGGTCACACCTTTTATGACATTATGACACTTCTTACCTGTCTACTGGGCTGCCAATAGTGTAAGTAAGAAGGGGCTGGCCAAAGTATCACACATTATTCATGCAAACAGGTCTCATGGAAGTGGAGAGGGTTACCTGTCCAAAACATCTACACTACCATAATTTTTTTATAATGGGCCAGCAGAGGGGGTGAGGAATCAGATAAGTTGACCTTACACTTTGGTCTTTAAATACTCATTTAAGTTTTATCCTTATGTTGGCCAAGCATGTTTGTGTCAACTCTGCTTGCAATGTTATGTGCAGAAGTAGTCATTTCTTTTTTGAATCCACAGTTAGTTTCTTTCCAACCCACAGCAATGGCAGGACATTGCAGCCCAGTTCCATCTTCAGTGGGATTTTCCCAACTGTGTTGGTGCTATTGATGGAAAACATGTCCGGATTGTCCCACCACCCAACTGTGGCTCATTTTATTTCAATTATAAGGCTATTGCAGCATAGTCCTGCTAGCTGTAGTGCCCGCCACATATGCGTTTTTGTATCTTGATGTTGGGAAGAATGGCAGCAAGGAGTCATTATGCAGACAGAATTTTGTTTTTGTTGCATATGAAGCTTTTGCTCTGGGGGAACATCTTATGAAGCCGTTTCCTATGAGGAACCTCACCCCAGAGCAGAGAATATTTAATTACAGGCTCTCTCATGGCAGAAGGGTGGTCGAAAAATTTCTTTGGCATCCTCTCCAGTCGGTTCAGGCTGTTTTTAACACCAATTAACCAGGCACTGTACAAAATAAACCATGTGGTACTGTGCTCCTGTATACTCCATAATTCTTTAAGGAGGAATGCTAGCAGCTACCTTGTCTCAGTGCCAACTAACATGGACCCTGCGGTGGCAGGCCCAGCTGTAGAGGCTGCAGCTCGTCCGTCTGTGGGCGTGATGATGGCTGCAGAAAATGCCCGTGCTGGATTGCCCTCCCAAAATGCCAGAGATCTACGACAAAAATACCTGGGTTATTTTGTGGGTAGAGCTGCAGTGGCTTGGCAGCAAATTGTAGCTGATCATGAATAATATTTTTCTTTGATCCTAAACTCATATTTCATTTGAACTACTGTTGTCTGTGTTTCTTATCTGTCTAATATTTTCACAAATGGCCTTTATTTTGGACACTTGCTACAATAGTGCAAACTTTCCTTATTTGCTACATGAGGTGACAAGATCTTCTTCAGCTAACTATTATGGTGTGCTGTGGGTCTGCTACACACACAATGTTTTGGTTATTAATGGATCTAATGCATGAAGTTCAAAAACATTATGCCTTTTCAACTCCTTGAACTTTTTGGAGGCATAAAATTTCCAGAGTTGGCCACATTTCAGTGAAAATTGTCGCTGTAACTACAACAACTTAACAAATACACAGGTATTGAGCATTGAAATAATAAGCCACACATTGTTTAGTAAACAACATTTTACTCAAAGCACATTCACATGTGCGTTTTAAGGTTTTAAAACAAACCAATATCTTGGTGTATAACCTGTATGTTTTGCATTATTTCTCCTTTTTTGTGGCTAGGCAGGCATGTTAGAAAACATTAGATACACATCCCCAACTCAGGAACCTACAAAGTTCGAGTTTGGTAAAGTAAAGGCCAAATGAGACATTAGTATCCCAAGACTGTGTGGCTGTTGCCTTCCTCAGATGGGGTGATCTCACCCCTCTAAAAGCCATAATTTGAATCCATGGACACGAGGAGGCAGAACTATTAAATGTCCCTTATGATCCCCTGCCGAAAATGTGTGTAGTTCAAAATATGTTATTTTCTAAACCCACAAAACACACAGTGTTATCTCCCATCATGGGGTACCAATGGATGTGTTTCAGGGGTTCAACCCCTTTCTCTGACTTACTTTAGTTATGAGGAAGGGGATGCACCTCCAAAACATGTCCATTGATACCCAGTGATGGGAGATAGCACATGTTGATACACTGTGAGATTCGGGGCTTTAGCAAAATAGATGTATGGAAATACACACATTTTAGGCATGGGATCATGAGGGAAATAAGAATGTTAAGGCAACATTTGTGGGCACCTTCAAATTTGGGCTTTGCTATTCTTCAAAACACAGAAACATTCCAATTCACATTAGTTATGGCAGTGTTTCACAACTCTCCTTCTCAAAATGCAAACCCAGGTCATGTTTTCTATATTTGTTGAATTTGGCACAGGTGATGTTGTCATTTTCACTGTTAGTAATTCGCACAGTCGTTTTCACACTGAGGAAAATTCAGAAAACAGGACCTGGTGGTGCACCTAGAGGAGTGGAGTTCTGTCCCTAAACTTTCCCATTTCAAAGTCATAAAAACATGGTACATTTTTAAAGGGAAATCAGGAGCCAACAAGTGGAACAAGAAACTTCAGACCAGGCAAGAGGAAATTTAAATTTGGCAAGCATGTCCACAAAATTTCTGATTCTTCGCTGTAAAGCAGTGGCAGCCTCCTTGATTTGCTCCAGATCCTTCAAACAATGCAACATATTTGCACTCATTTTGCCAATAGTGCATTGTGGAAGACCATGACCTACTAAGAAGAGTAAAAAGTATTAAGGGAACGATGGTCAAGTGGTTGAGGCCCTAGATGGTCAGTTTATGGTCACTAGTTACTAGTCAAACTCCATAAATACTTACCTACCCAGTCTATTGTTGCTTGCAACCTGCTTGCCCTTCAGACACCTACATTACTAGGAATGTACACACTGCAACTACTTTGTAATCTTGGCCCTGGTGCCTGGGTCTCCAAAATTCGGGGACCTCGCAACACTGCCAGCTCCTTCCACCTCTTCCTTCTCCATGTTAATGTTAAGGCACTACATACTTTGCTAATTTGTGGAGTGGGTGTTTTGTTTGGACATTTAAACACTTGACATGTATACACATTTGAAGGCAGATTCCAAGAATACTTGCGCAAACAAGCTCCCAAATACTTTCCTCCTCTTCTGTGTCACTTTGGACCTCAGTGTGACTCGTGTCAGGGGATTTGATATCCCCAATGGCAAGGTCTTTGCTGGGTCCAGGAGTCAGATCCCATGGCTCCAAACAAACATCCTGGGTGAGCTCACCACACTCCCTTTCCTCTAAAAAGAAAAAATACACCATTCATTAAGCCACCCCAAGTCCCATCTATTTCTAGCATGCATTTTGCTACATTAGTTGACCAACCTTGTACTTGCTCTTATGTCAAAGTTTGCTCTTGACTAGTGGACTCCACCATCCTGCACTCTGGTTGTTTTTCTGTGAAAAATGCATAGAAAAGGGAAGGTGATGTCATTTCACAGAGGGCAAACACCGGACAAGTGGCAACATTGAAAAAGTACAGCTGTTGCCCCCCACCCCTCTTGTCTCCGTGACTTGACTCTGTGTGACTGTGATCCCCGGGGCCTCTCCTCTACCCATGTCTACACTGACAAGGCTGCATTAATGGGCACTGATGAGCCAGGCAGCAACCATAAAGTGTTCTGCCCTAAGCCCATGGCCTTTGGCCCACCTAGAAACACCCCTGTCGCTGGCTCAATGAGTGTGTTTGTAGTTGACACTTACGTTTTTGTGGGGAAGATGGCCTTGTTGCCTCCCCTGTTGGGGCCCGAGTGGGGATAGCCTCCCTTCATCCCTTGGCGTCGGTTGGCTGTAGCCTCCTTTTTTGGTGACTCCCTGTTGAAAGAAGAGAAATTTATTTGATCCAAAAATAAAGAAATGTCCAAAAACAGGAGCAAATAAGAATGTTCATATCTGCTTTATATTTGCCTTCATCTTTAGAATGACAAGTCATACAAATATTTTGGAAAACATTATAGAATTCTCTCAAGCTACTTGTATAAAGAACATATACAGACAGCTAATTTTCACATATCCATATTGGTTAGATACAAATATTGCTTACTTTTTTTATGATCTGATGTATGTACTCCATCTGGTCTTGTTCATGGTGTTTGAGATCAGACCATTGTTTTCTGATTTGGTCCTTTGATCGTTCCACTGAAAATTTGCAATGCAACACGGCGATCACCTTATCCAAAATAAGGTCCTTTCAGCTGTTGGGCCTTTCATAATTGCGCAGCTTGCAGTCGTTATCGGGCTTCTCTAGGTGTGCACCATCTCACCCTTGCTCATGAGGGTTGCTTTGTGCCTCCTGTGAGCTCCACGACCGCGGGGCTGCCTGGAATCTGACAAATCTGCCATGTTGTCCCTCCCGAATGTTCCGCCGTGTGTGTCGTATACAGAAGAGAGATGTCAAGTGCCCCAGCATCATGACGCACTGAGAGCAGAGTTACACGCATGGGAAGTGTATATAAAGCCAGAGCGCACGGTCAATGGAATGGCCGTAGGAACAATCTTGGAGTGGAGCATGAACGATCGCTATCGCCAACACACAAAAGGAGCCATGAAACGAAGGGACAATTGGAATTTGGGGCATAGGTGGGTAGTGGCCTATACTGCTTACATTGAGGCCTATATTGGGACCAGCTTATGGGTTAAGCCAGACATTATGGTTTGTCTTCTGTCTTGCAGGCAGCATATAATTTATCAAGAGGGATACATTTACAGCGCCTGATTTTTTTACCACAATTCATTGACCTGTACCGCGAGCTGCCCTGTCTCTGGAAAGTCAAGAGTCAAGATTACTCCAATAAAATATTGAGGAAGGCAGCGTTGGAGAAACTGCTCGAGTTTGTAAAGCCTATTTTACCCCAGGTTAGACATCAACTATGTCAAGAACAAAATATCCAATCCGAGGAGTACTTTTAAAAGGGAGCTCAACAAGGTTCTTGACTCAGAGATCTGGAGCAGCAGCAGATGACCTATATGTCCCCAGGCTGTGGTATTACCACAGCTTGCTTTTTTTGACCGACCAGACAGAACCCAGGCCATAGCTGTTTAAGCTCCCTTCGACATCTGCCGAGGCACCAGCTCCTGAGGTCCACACAGGTCCTGCTACACAGGGTAAAGATGTGGAGGAGCCCAGCTTGACCCAGGTATAGCATTTTTGAACATATTTTGTATCCAAAAATATAACAATGATAACTAGACGTCGTTGTTCAAATATTTCTGCCTTAAAGCGGGAGTCCATCGTTTTCTTTTTTTAAAAGCCAGCAGCTACAAATACTGCAGCTGCTGACTTTTAAAATAATGACACTTACCCGCCCAGCACTCCCGCGATGTCGGCACCCGAAGCCGATCTCTCGATCGTCTCTCGGGTGCTGCCGCCGCCATCTTGGGTATGGGAATCAGGAAGTGGAGCCTTTCGGCTTCATTTCCCGGTTCCCTACCGCTCATGCGCGAGTCGCGCTGCGCAATAAGGATGGTCCCCGCTGTCTCTGGGATCCATGTGTTTCCCAGCAGGCAGCGGGGGACCTTCGGAAAGGGGCGTAGATTCTGCGGAAAGGGGCGTAGCTTCTGTAGAATCTACGCCGGAAGTGGGTGCAGATACCTGTACTGTACAGGTACCTGCACCCCCCTCCCCCCTGAAAGGTGCCAATTGTGGCGCCGGAGGGGGGGAGGGTTCCAATGAGCGGAAGCTCCACTTTAGGGTGGACCTCCGCTTTAAAGTGGTTTCCATATCAATAGACAGTAGTGACCAAAAATTATTAGAACAAGAATGAAAAAAGATGGGGTCAGAATCAGAATGATAGTCTTTTCTATTTCTCCACATTCAATTTGCAACAGTGAGGAGATCAAAATTGTGTGTGATTGATGACCAAACCCTAAAAAAGATTCTAATTGTGTCCCATTTTCATACACAGGAAAGTGTCAGTCTGGAGAAGCCAGCAGTCAGCAGCCAGACGGAGTCACAGATCCCTCCCCTATGCCCTCCTGCTAAAAGGGCCAGGAAGAGCAGGTATCTGGAGGAGGCCACAGCTACCTTCCTCAGCCAGGACACTACTGCCATCCGGACAGACCCAGATGAGGCTGATTTTATTTGTTATATTTTCTATATTTTTGTATGTATAGAATGCACTTTTTGGTTAAGATCTTTATATTTGGATGCCAGATAGCATCTCTAATTGAATTTTTCTTTTTTTAATACACAATAAAAATTGTGTAGAATAATACTTGGCCATGTGTTTTACTTCAAATGACAGTTTGGAAGTAGGCAGTTACATTTTCTAAAATACAATGAAATTAACAAAGGACACTAACTAGTTGTATCTTTGATCTTAAAAACTACGTAATAATGGTGTTGTGGTAACTTGCCCAAAAAATTAAACAAGCATAATAATATTATTCTTGATATCACTAGAGAAAAAAAGCCTTTTCGAATACGTTTGCCATAACTCCATCAATATCACCAGCAAAACAGCTTCATTATTATTCCATTAAAGAAGAAGAGAATGTGCACTGCATTTTGACATTTCATAATTTGCCGTGTCACAAATGTTATTTCTCCAATTACAAACGCTAGTTTACAAGACCGAACGCTTACGGCTCATCCTTGCTTCCGAGCATGCAGGTTTGAGTCTTTGAGTCATGTTTGAGTCTATCATCACACAATCCGCTGCCAACAATTGGATCGTGTGTATGAGGCTTTAGAGCACACAAGCCAGGCACATAGCATTTCTGACACTCTCCCACTGGCTCAAGTATCAGTCTAGGGGTTTCTTTTTGTTTTTTATTGAGGAACAATTAACTTGGATAGTAATGGGGAGCATGGCATACCTCTATTATAAAACATGAACTTGAACAACTTGAGGACTGCCTAACTTCTCGCAGCTCTGCACAACTCCTGAAGGCCTTGCAAAACTTTGGCTGCACTGTACAGCTCCCGGCTGTATTGCACAACTGCTTGACTGTAATGCACAACTTCTGGCTACACTTTCCCAACAAAATCCCACAGAATCTCCAGCTGCCTGTGTGACCTGTATTTTACACAGAGTCACAAAGTACTCAGGTCAGACTGAGGTCTTGTACTCATCCACCAGGATTATCAGTTGCCTCCTGGCGATATATTTCTGGACTCTTCCTAGTGACGGGGATGTAGACTCACACCGCTTCTGGACAACTTGGGCTCTCTCCCACAGATTCCTCCTGGCTCTCTCCTGACCCTCTAGATTCTTGGGCTGGATTTAAAAATAGGCCCCCCAAGTAAGCCTAGCTGGAACCTGGGTGTTATCAGGCTAGCTTCCTCCCCAGACTTCTCCAGGAGGGCAAGGCCCCTCAACAGGGGTCTCCTCCTGCAGGCTCCTCATAGTGTGCCACAGGTCACTATCTCCCTGAAATATCCCTCATTCTCAAGTTCAAAAGTTGGGAGGTTTGGGAGTGTGCTAAATAGTAAATATTCAGGTGGTTTTCTAAAGCAGCAGAAATCATCTATATTGATTGAAAGTTTTGCTTTTGGCTACATTAAAGTGAATCTGGGAGGTTAGAAATGTGAGCAGCCATTGGAGACAATGATAAAAAAGGCAATTATTTGTAATATCCAGGTAAGGGTTGATCATTGGCATGACCATGTGCAGTGAGGTCTGCAGATGTCCTGGTAAACATAGCGAACAATTGCACCTTTGTTTAATTACATTGACAGAGAAGAACACAAATAGTTGATAGAAAATACAAGAATAGATCTCAAAAGGAGCCACAATAAGAGCCTCAATGAGATGTGTGCCCATTTTTTGGCAAAGTCCCAGAGAGCTTGGATCTCTGCTTTAATGAATGGGTGGCAAGCTTCATCCCTTCAACTGCAAGAATAAAGTAAAGCATAACAAGTGATTATGAGTCACGGCTAAAGGTGATTTTGTCTTTTCTTTTTTTCCAAAACAATTTTTATTGAGATTTTGTCTTTTCTAAGTCCAACAATAGGGTCTCTTTAAAATAAAAATAACATTGATACTGTATATTCCATAAATCAGTCTTCTGTACTTGATAGCTGAAGTTTGAATATTCCACATAAAGTCTTCAGTGCTTGGTCTCCTGGAAACCTTGGGGGCTTGGTATGAGTCTTTATCAAAGTACGATCCCTGCAGGTTTAGCATTTCAGGTTATTTATGTCCACACTTTACTTCAGGTCCACGTAGTCAGAGTTGAGTCATTGAGTCATGGTGTTCTTTGTTAAATTGAGAAAATAATCAGTGCTAAGTACAGAGCAATCTTTGAAATGGCCTTTCAAGCAGTATTGTAAGAGCCAGACCAATGGCGATCGTCAATAAGGAGTGTCCAATGAACAAGTAGAACTGGTGGAAGAAAAAAAAAAACAGTTGGCTACTTCTGAGGAAAGTGAAAGCAATGAGTGTTATTAGTTGGGTAACATAATTAGAGATCCTATGGCAACTTAAAGCAACATGAAAGTTTCATTTTTTGTTTTATTAAAATAACAAACATGGTATACTTACCTGCTCTGTGCAAAGGTTATGCACAATGCAGCTCTGACCCTCTTCTTCTGGGGTCCCCCTCTGGCGCTCCTCCTCTTCAGTAAGTGCCGCCATGGAAAGCCGCTTTCCATGGGGGCACCCTGCGTGCTTGCTCCCGAGCTGCCCTGTCTATTGACAGAACGGGTGGCTCGACCCCACCCCCGCTCGCTCGGCACAGAATTTGATTGACAGCAGCTGGAGCAAATGGCTATCAATTTGCCCAGGGAGGCGAGAGACAACAGCGAGAGCCACTGCTCTTGTGCTCATCGCTGGATCGGATTGGGCTCAGGTAAATATAAGGTGGGCTGGGGGAGGAGTGATTTTGCATCACAAAAGGTTTTACAGCTTAAAGCAGAGTTCCAGCCAGTAAAAGAAAAAATTAAAAGTCAGCATATACAAATACTGTAGCTGCTGACGTTTAATATAAGGACACTTATCTGTCCAGGTATTCCGCAATGTTGGCACCCCTAGCCGATTCGCCTATCACTGTGGGTGCAGGCGCTGGCACCTTCACTAAGTGAAACAGGAAGTGAAGCCTTGCAGCATCACAGCCTGTTTCCTACTGCACATGCTGTATGAGTCACGCTGATGAATGGTCCCGCTGTCTTCTGTGACCTCTGTGTGTCTCCCAGAAAGCAACAGGGGAAGGAAGAGGGGCCGTAAATTTTGTAGATCGCCACGATTATGCGGCAATCTTACCCGGAAGTGGGAGCAGGTACCTGTTTTTGACAGGTATTCTAAGTTGTCTAAGTTGTCCGAAAAAAATTATAGAATTTTGGGGGTTCTAAGTCATTTTCTAGCAAAAAACCCCCCCAAAAAACAGATTTTAACTTGTAAAAGTTTGACAAATAGGCCTGGTTCTTAAGTAGTTAAAACTGCACGTGCCTGTGAAATCGAAAATGTACTATAATACTCAAAATTATCCATAGGCGATGCTGATTGTGTTTGATTAACTGTTACCCTGGGTACAGAAACGGGGGGGGGGGCAGCTTTGAATCCAGAAGTAATATAATACATGTCAATAACAAGTTCATTAGCCATGGGGGGTTAGGGGACGGGTGTTTCTTGAACTCCTCCTTTTCTCACTGTTACAACTGCCCTACCACGGACTCTTCAGAGTCATGTAAAGTGATCAAGTGGGTCTAGAGCTGGCATCACTAAATGATGGACTGTGGTGGCAGAGAGCACTGCTGTAGGGGGGCAGTGCTGCTGAGGGGGTAATGTTAAGGGGGGAATGATGTGAAGGGGTAGAGGACATTACTTTGGGGGGTGATGTGAGAGGGGCAGAGAACACTGTTGTGGGGGGGGGAGGTGATGTGAGAGGGGCAGAGGACACTGTTGTGGGGGGGAAGGTGATGTGAGAGGGGCAGAGAACACTGTTGTGGGGGGGAAGGTGATGTGAGAGGGGCAGAGAACACTGTTGTGGGGGGGAAGGTGATGTGAGAGGGGCAGAGAACACTGTTGTGGGGGGGAAGGTGATGTGAGAGGGGCAGAGGACACTGCTGTGGGGGGAAGGTGATGTGAGAGGGGCAGAGGACACTGCTGTGGGGGTGATGTGAGAGGGGCAGAGGACACTGCTGTGGGGGGTGATGTGAGAGGGACACTGCTGTGGGGGGAAGGTGATGTGAGAGGGGCGGAGGACACTGCTGTGGGGGGAAGGTGATGTGAGAGGGGCAGAGGACACTGTTGTGGGGGGTGATGTGAGAGGGGCAGAGGACACTGCTGTGGGGGGTGATGTGAGAGGGGCAGAGAACACTCGGGTGACAGTGCTGTGGGGGACAATGCTGTGGTGGGGTGTTGTGAAGGGAGATACAGAACACTACAGAGGATACTATGTGAAGGACCTAAGTCATTGGACATACATGCGATTCAGACCTCTACTGGAAGAAAAATTTTACTGATCGGACCTCCATAAATTTGAATTCAATGCCCCTGCTCTAGAGGATCACTTTTACCTGAAAGCCCATTGTCGGGTCTCAGAAAAAAAACAAAAAACATATCAAGCAAATGGCTGCAGCAGCAGCCTTGAACTTGCTTTAACTCCTTTGTATACCAAAATGTGTATACATGTACCTTGGTAGACAAGTGGTTAAGGAAGTGGTGAAACAAAAATACTTGGGGGGAGGGTTTAACCAATCACTTTTCACATATTCATTCTTTGTGAACTTTTAAATTGGGGGCGTGGTGGGGTGTTCCGGTTGCCTACATATAGGGATGAGCCGAACACCCCCCGGTTCGGTTCGCACCAGAACTTGCGAACGGCCCCCGCGTTCGTTACGAACGTTAGAACCCCATTGAAGTCTATGGGACTCGAACGTTCAAAATGGAAAGTGCTAATTTTAACGGCTAATATGCAAGATACTGTCCTAAAAAGGGTTTGGGGACCTGCCTCCTGCCTCAGGGGACATGGGTCAATGCAAAAAAAAGTTTTAAAAACGGCCGTTTTGGCGGGAGCACTGATTTTAATGACGATTAAAGTGAAAAAAAAAAGTGAAATATTCCTTTAAATATGGTGCCTGGGGGGTGTCTGTAGTATGCCTGTGAAGTGCCACGTGTTTCCCGTGTTTAGAACAGTCCCTGCACAAAATGACATTAAACGGAAATAACACCATTTAAAACTGCTTGCGGTTTTAATGTTATATCTGGTTCCTGCAATATGGTTGAAAATCATTGAGAAAAATGGCATGGGTAGCCCTCCCTGCCCATTACCAGCCTATTTGGGTCTTGTACGCATATTAAGGGGAACCCCGTACCCATATTAAAAAAAGGAAATGCGTGTGGCCCCCAGGCCCTATATACTCAGAACAGCAGTATACAGGTGGTGCAAACAAGACAGGGACTGTGTAGGTTTGTTGTGTTAAGTTGAATCTGTTTGTAATTTTCAACTGGTACATTTTTAAAGTGTAGCTCCAGTCAAAAAAACTATTTTTAAGCTTTTTGGAAAACATAGGGAAGGGTTATCACCCCTGTATAGTTTGTTTTGTCGTCCATCTTTTTTCATCTCACTTGCTGCTGTCTCCTTGCGTTTGCAAGTAGGAGATGTTTGTAAGTTGGATGTTTGAAAGTAGGGGCCTGCCCTATATTATAGCGGTATGTACTGGGTACAGAGCACGCAGACAGCACGCACTATCTCCTAACACTACTGACTGCAAGCTCTATTATTAACCACTTGACCACTGGGCACTTAAACACCCTTAATAACCAGACCAATTTTCAGCTTTTGGTGCTCTCACATTTTGAATGACAATTACTCAGTCATGCAACACTGGACCTATATGAAATGTTTGTCCTTTTTTTCACACAAATAGAGCTTTCTTTTGGTGGTATTTAATCACCTCTCAGTTTTTTATTTTTTGTGCTATAAAAGAAAAAAGACCGGAAATTCTGCGAAAAAATGAATTTTTCTTTGTTTCTGTTATAAAATTTAGCAGATTAGTAATTTTTTCTTCATAATTTTTTTTTTACTGGTTACATGTTTTGAGTTGCAGAGGAGGTCTAGGACTAGAATTATTGCTCTCGCTCTAACGTTCTCGGCGATACCTCACATGTGTGGTTTGAACACCGTTTTCATATGTGGGCGGGGCTTACGCATGCGTTCGCTTCTGCATGGGAGCACATGGGGACATGGGCGCTTTAATTTTTTTTATTTTTTTTTTAATTGTTCATTTTACTTTATTTATTTTAGTTTGAAATTTTTTTCCCCAAAAATATATTTTTGATCACTTTTATTCCTATTACAAGGAATGTAAACATCCCTTGTAATAGGAATATGGGGTGACAGGTCCTCTTTACAGTGAAATCTGGGGGTCAATATGACCCCACATCTCACCTCTAGGCTGGGAAGCCTGAAATAAAAAATAAAAAAAAGATTCTGGCTTTGATCGTACTGACGAGTTGGTAGAAGCACCGGAGGGCGGTGAGGGGTGGGGGGCGTCTATGGCTGGGTATTTCAGGGTATCACCGAGTATGGCTGGGTATCTCCGAGTATGGCTGGGTATGGCAATTTATTGCAGGGTATTGCAGAGTATTGGCGGGGTATTGGCGGGGTACTACAGAGTAATAGCAGGGTACTGCAGAGTATTGGGGAGTACTACAGAGTAATGGCAGGGTACTGCAGAGTAATGGCAGGGTACTGCAGAGTAATGGCAGGGTACTGCAGAGTAATGGGGGGTACTGCAGAGTAATGGCGGGGTACTGCAGAGTATGCACTGGTATTGCAGAGTATTGGCAGGGAATTGAGGGGTTAAATTCGGTGAGCAGCGATGTGGGCACTGCAGATGCAGCCCACATCGCTGCTGACACCGATCTCTTTCCCCTCCGCTGTACCGATCGGTACAGAGAGGGGAGGGAGGAACCGCCGTCATAACATGACGCCGGTTTGTTTACAAGTGATCACTCCGTCATTTGACGGAGCGATCACGTGGGAAACGGCTGCGACGAGCGGCCGTTTACCGTGATCCGTGATGCGCCGGGTCCTGTGGACCCGGCGGTCACGGATGCTCTCGAGTGCGCGCCCCAGGGGGCGCGTGAGAGCAGAATTCTGGGAGGCCGTTAATTAACGGCCTCTCAGAGTTAAACAACCGCCCTGAAGCCGTTAATCGGCAATGGGCGGTTGTTAAGTGGTTAAAGATAGATCACTAGCTAGCTATATAGGTGAGGTGAATATAGTGTAGTGGTGTATACTGCGGTCAGGGCACAGACAATAACCACTACACAACAGCAAGATAGGAAATCAGCCAAAAACGATCGGTGTGTACTGTGTTGAAGGTACACAGAACACCCACTGCTTCAGATGCCAACACACTACACGAGGCCGCCTCAAAGGCGGCCTTATATAGTGTGGGGCGTGCACTACACAGCCTGAGCTATGATTGGCCACAGGCAGGATGCCTGTGGCCAATCATGGCTCTCCTCGCTGCTGGCGCTGCGATTGGCCAAGCATGCGGGGTCACAGTGCATGCTTGGCCAATCATAAGCCAGCAATGCCCTGCGCCACTGCAGTGCATTGTGGTCCGCGCGCGCCACACGAATTTTGACGCGAACGGACCAAGAGTTCGGATTTCGTCGAACGGACGAACAGCCAATGTTCGAGTCGAACGTACGTTCGACTCGAACACGAAGCTCATCCCTACCTACATACCTTGTGCTAAAGGTGTCCTTCTTTCTCATCTTAGAAAGGTGGGAGTTAAAGAGGTTGTAAAGGTTTGTGTTTTTTCACCTTATTGCATCTTAAGCATTAAGGTGAAAAAACACCTGTCCGTGACTGGCCCCCAGCCCCCCGTTTTACTTAGCTGAACCCTCGAACTTGTCCCACGGGGACGCACTCTCTCTCTGCAGGGGGTTCTCGGCTCTTGATTGGATAGATTGATAGCAGTGCAGCCATTGTCTCCCGCTGCTGTCAATCAAATCCAATGACGTGGGCACCGGGGGTGGGGCCGAGTTATACATTCGGTGGCTATGGACCCGTATTTGCGCGTCTCCTAGGGGTTTACCCAATGTGGGGAGGCACTGCGAGAGCCGCCGAGGGACCCCACAAGACCAGGTTCAGAGTCACTCTGTGCAAAACGAGCTGCACAGTGGAGGTAAGTATGATATGTTTATTATTATAATTTTTTTTTAAACCCGAACCTTTAGTGTCACTTAAATGCATTTCTATTTAACTTGCCAGAGATAGACCACAGTAACCCTCACCATGTTGATGTCCTGGTAGTGGAAGAGCGTCTCCTGCAGTCCACAGTAGAAGATTATAATAATTGGATGTGCCAGGTAACATGCGTAACTGACCTTCGATATTCTGTTCCATATTTCACATGACAGCATTGTATTTAGGAGACCTGTGAAAAGGAAAGAAATACATTTAGGGACATTTAGAGACCTGTGAATGCTGCAAATAATTTAAAGTGGAATTCCTGCCTAACACTAACTATTCCTAAACATGACCCTTCCCCCTCCTGCGACCTACCCTGCCTACCCTATGTAAAAAAAGATCTGTATGCTGTGGTATTGCGGTGATTATACTCATGTGTAGGGATGAGCTTCGAGTTCGACTCGAACATTGCCTGTTCGCCTGTTCAGCGAACAGTGAACAATTTGGGCTGTTCGCTGCAAATTCAAAAAGCCGGAACACCCTGTACAAGTCTATGGGAGAAATCTAAAGTGCTAATTTTAAAGGCTAATATGCAGGTTACTGTCCTAAAAAGTGTTTGGGGACCTGGGTCCTGCCCCAGGGGACATGGATCAATGCAATTTTTTTTTTTTTTAAACTGCAGTTTTTTCAGGAGCAGTGATTTTAATAATGATTAAAGTGAAACAATAAAAGTGTAATATTCCTTTAAATTTCGTGCCTGGGGGTGTCTAAAGTATGCCTGTGAAGGGGCGCATGTTTCCCGTTCTTAGAACTGTCCCTGCACAAAGTGTCATTTCGCAAGGAAAAAAAGTATTTTAAAATCACTTTCCATTGTCGGCTCCCGTAATACAGAGAACACTCAATGAGTGTTCTCTGTATTAGCCGACAATTCATTCATTGATAAAAAAAAAAAAAAGCATGGGGGTTCCCCTAAAAATCCATACCAGACCCTTTATCCGAGCACGCAACCTGGCAGGCCGCAGGAAAAGAGGGGGGACGAGAGAGCGCCCCCCCTCCTGAACCGTACCAGGCAACATGCCCTCAACATTGGGAGGATGCTTTGGGGGTCTGTGACCCCTCAAATCACCATGTCCCCATGTTGATGTGGACAAGGGCCTCATCCCCACAACCCTGGCCGGTGGTTGTGGGGTCTGTGGGTGGGGGGCTTATCAAAATCTGGAAGCCCCCTTTAACAAGGGTACCTCCAGATCCCGGGCCCCTCCCCCTGTTTGAAATGGTAAGGGGGTACAAAAGTACCCCTACCATTTCACAAAGAAAGTGTAAAAAAATTGTTAAATAAGACAAACACACTTTTGAAAAATTCCTTTATTAAAAATAAAAAATAAAATCCACCGGTGCTAATCCACTCTTGCTATCCAGCGACGAATGATCATCTCTCCGGGTTCCAGCGATGGCTGATCTGATCCAGCGACGGGGGATCTCTCAGTCCAGCGCTGTCCATGTATGCATCTGTCTTCTGTCTCCACTGCGGAGACACTGCGGGGATCCCAGCACTGACGTTTCTTATATTAGGAGGGCGGGGCCACCCGTCACCTGACCCCCGCCCCCTCTGATGCTGGTGAGGGAAGCCATGGGGTTCCCCAGTGACGTATGGGTGACCTCGCCCCCCTCTGATGTAAAGTCTCTTGGCTTTTAGCTGGGGCTCCTCTGACAGCTTGGTGAGACCTCCTGCCTCTTGACCTCTGGCTGGGGCACCTCTGACTCCTGGGTGAGGCTTCCCATCTCTTGACTCCTGGCTGGGGCACCTCTGACCCCTGGGTGAGGCCTCCTGTTGATGGTTCTGACTCACCCAAGACGCTTTACAATCTTCAAGCTCCAGATCCCAATCTGGGACTACAAAATTTCTCTGCTCAAAAAAGATAGTCAGAGCTGTGGGATCATGTGACCAGACTGGCGCAAACTGAAAAATGTTTTTTTTTACAAAGGGTAGGCAGGATAGGTAGCAGGTGCTGGGAGGGGAGATTTTTTTGAATAGTTATTGTTAGGCAGGAATTCCACTTTAATAACTTCCTATCTAATAAGGTTGCATCACAAAACTCCAATTTGCAGAAAAGCTACAAGCTCCCCCCGCTGTGTAGAAGGCACTCGTGCAGATATTTTCATTAAACCGCCGTTATATCACCTCAGCCGGCTTTTCTGTTGGGCACGCTCAGAATCTGTTAATTTGTGCTGCCATTACACAGGAGCTAGTTAAAGTGTTGATGAGTTATATTTAGTGATTCCAGGCGGAGAAGAAGATTGCAGTGCTGAGACTTCAACACAGATATCTTTTGGCTCAGACAATTCTAGCACAGAAAAGGTAATTATGTCAACAATGGTTTATTTAATGTAAATCCGAACAATGAGTTTCTCTTATTTGCTCCCCATTGGTCTGTTAAATATACCATTAAGGACATTTTGTTATCTATGTTCCATAAGTGCAAAAATAAATCCCTGTAGATCAGCCTTTTTTAATATTTTTGCTCCAGAGGAACCCATGAAATAAACTTCAGGTCCAAATAAACCCCTGTAATTATTATTTGGACTAAAAAATGCCCCTTATATTGGTGGCTACATTACCACCCTTACAGACAAATAAAAAGATCATCAATGTCATGCCGCTGACTCTGCCGGGTACTATAGCATTGGCCTCAAAACTATGCTGGCATCATAATTTAGGTTTCAACACCCACAACTCAAGGAACTCCTACCAACCTCTGGAGGAACCCTAGGGTTCCACAGAATAGTGGTTGTGAATGGCAGCTGTAGATCCCTAAAGCTGGGCAATTCAAACTGGTCCTATGATGAAAACATATCTAAAGCACTGAAAACTGCATTACAAAATGATTAGCAGATCCAGAGATATATGCAATCTGTGACACTAGATGCAAGAATTGTGATAAATATATGAAGCAGCACTAAAATTTAACTCAATATTGTATAAACACAAAAATGAATCAATATAATGACATCAAACTTATTAGGTGAAAAAACTTGTGTAAAGAAATCACACCAAATATGTAAATAAGTGTCCATAAGAGCCCATTCACAAGAGCTAAAAAGAAAAAATATATGTGAAACAAGAAAGTCCAAAGGAAATAAATCATCCACGATTTATTTACTCTACCAGTGTCCCCACAATCACAATTCGTATTCCACCCCCAGGTGACACCAAGTATTAAAGCTTCTTACTGGATCCTGTGGACCATCATATAGTATAATATAATATCGATGTGCACTGGTTGGCAAGTGGTTAAGAGAAATAAAACTCTTTGTTTATTTTTACAAAAAGTGACTGGCGCCCAATCTTTACACCTTGCACCACACCCACTATGACTAGTAACCTGCGCCCTGAGGAGGAATGTCAGTCAGTTCTCTCTGGCTCTGGGGGTCACCATGGTCCTTGGAAGTTGGGGAGACCGCTACAAAAGTTTTTTCACCTAATAAGTTTGATGTTATGATATTGATTCATTTTTTGTGTTTCAACAATATTGAGTTTTTTAGCGCTGCTTCTAATATTTATCACTGTTCTTTTAATGTAACAAGCAGTTCCATTAGCTAATAAATAGGGCTGTGGAAATTAAAGATTAAATCCTCGATTAATCGATGAATTTTTTTTGATCGATCAAAATTCTTTTGATCGGTACTCGCCTCTCCGCCTGTTTCCAGGTCTTCAGGGAGTTCCGTTGGAGATCCGGTGACGTTACGGACATCGATGTCACTGGACTCCTCCCCCTTCCCCAAGTGCCTCCGTCTGCTAACGAAGGGAAGGGGGGAGGAATCCGGTGACGTTGAATTTCTGATTGAACGTAACACATATGGGGGAAGAGCTACGCATGACGTCACCCACTGCTGCCCTACGGAACTAACATGATTGACGGCTTAACATGCTGTGTTTTTATCATCTTTATGTGAGTAGTTTGTGTTTGAACACAAAAATTAAATCTTATACTTAAGCGGTGAGCACTTAGATCTTATTTTCTACCCATGTCCTGGCATCCTTGCTGAGATCTAAGGAGACGTGAGAGAAGTTTATGGTCTGTGTTAACCCTTTTGATACCCGCTTGCATGACCACCTGTTTGCACAGAGGTCCATGCCATAAGGTGATTAGTTAGACCGGAGGTGGAGGGATTGTCACGCTACTGCGGAAAAAAAAATTACTTATGTCAGTGCTACAGTTTGAATTTAAAACGTATTTGTGTGAACTGTGAAGTTAAGTCATGAATTGTGGAAACTAACTAGTGCCTGGTGATTGTATATAGTGTATACCCCATTTACCACTGACTAATGCAGAGTTGCAATGCAAGGAGATCAGCTAAAAGTAGTTGATCTGTATGTGTGTTATAATTAATCGAAATTAGTCGATTAAAAAAAAAATTGATCAATCGAACACAAAAATTTCAATCAGTAACAGCCCTATTAATAAGTATAAAAAGCAATCCTTCTGGCATCCCAACATGACAATGGGCCGCACCAACCTTCCTGGTAGATTTACTGTATATCATCAGCTGTTAAACTCATTACAATCTGTAATATGTGGGGCCAAGGATCACAAGCCAGCCACTTGTAAGAGAAAAAAAAAGTCTATTGTTTTTCCAGTTAATAATTCTGGCACAATGTAAAACAGTGTTGCCAACCTACCAGATTGAAATTTACTGACAAAAGACCCAAAATTTACTGGCATAGCCAAGTTTCTACTGTCAAAATTGGCGGTTACAGTTTTAAGTGTAACGTTCAGTATTTTTAGGCTGCAAACAAGTACAAGCTGCAATTAGCAATCTGATTTATGGTAGATATTAAGGCAAAAAATATATTTCTTATTTTATTTTCAATAATGTACAGTAAGTAACTGAGGGCAGGACTCAGGAGGGCAAGACATTAGAATGGGCGGCACACGCACAAAACTGACTCTAAAGCCTCATACACACGATAGGACTAGTGATGGACGAACTTCCGATGGGACGTTTTGCGAACGCGGACAACGAACCCGGCCGATAGTTTGCGAACTGGAACGTTCGCGGTGGGCCCCATTGACTTCAATGGGAGGCGAACTTCGCAAACCTACAGGTCAAATTTGCAGCCACAAAATAATTAATAGCTGTGCAAACATAGTCCCACCACATGGCCAATGACATAACACATTTATGAGGTGAATCTGGGATCGACAACTACAAGCATTCTTTTTTTATATGGGAAATTGTTGTGACAATTCAGGACTGTGGAGCGCATGAAGGCAATGGAGGAGAGGGAAGGTCAGGGACCAGGGTAGGCAAAGAAGAGGGTGCAGGAGATGATCACCAGCAGCGTGACATACAGCAATGACACCTGCACCGTGATAGAGTCATCTGACACCAGCACCGTGATAGAGAGCACTGGCATCAGCAGCGTGACATACAGCAATGACACCTGCACCGTGATAGAGTCATCTGACAACAGCACCGTGATAGAGAGCACTGACATCAGCAGCGTGACATAAAGCACTAACACCAGCACCGTGATATACAGCACTGACAGCAGCACCGTGGTAGAGAGCACTGACATCAGTAGCGTGACATAAAGCACTAACACCAGCACTGTGATATACAGCACTGACAGCAGCACCGTGATAGAGAGTACTGACATCAGCACCGTGATATACATCACTGACACCTGCACCGTAAGCAGCCCCAGGAGGAAGTCAGCATAGCACAGGGATGGTGGGAGCCCCTCATAAGGAGCATAGCACAGGGATGGTGGGAGCCCCTCATAATGAGCATAGCACAGGGATGGTGGGAGCCCCTCATAATGAGCATAGCACAGGGATGGTGGGAGCCCCTCATAATGAGCATAGCACAGGGATGGGAAGTCAGCACAGCACAGGGATGGTGGGAGCCCCTCATAATAAGCAGCCCCAGTAGAAATATGACCCACCCCTGTATACCACCCCTGCGGAAGGGCCTGCCTCTTCCTCTGCCTGTCATTTTTTAAATGACCCTGTGACAAAACTCTCAGTCCCTATACCGATGAAGGACTGCTGCAGTATAGGGCAGCAGTCAGCAGTAGTGCACCTCAACCCTATGTATTGTGGACCTATACCAGTCCTTATAGAATAGCAGACTGTACCTCACTCAACCCTATGTACTGTAGTACCCTATACCTTACCAGTCCTTATAAGGACCTTTGTGGAACAAGTAGGTTGTGTGTGACTGATTAGCAGACTGTACATCAGTCCTTATACCGATGAAGGACTGCTGCAGTATAGGGCAGCGGTCAGCAGTAGTGCACCTCAACCCAATGTATTGTGGACCTATACCAGTCCTTATAGAATGGCAGACTGTACCTCACTCAACCCTATGTACTGTAGAACCCTAGACAGACCAAGTTACCAGTCCTTATAAGGACCTTTTTGGAACAAGTAGGTTGTGACTGATTAGCAGACTGTACGTCAGTCCCTATAACGATGAAGGACTGCTGCAGTATAGAACCCTAGACAGACCAAGTTAACAAGTAGGTTGTGACTGATTAGCAGACTGTACATCAGTCCCTATACCAATGAAGGACTGCTGCAGTATAGGGCAGCGGTCAGCAGTAGTGCACCTCAACCCTATGTATTGTGGACCTATACCAGTCCTTATAGAATAGCAGACTGTACCTCACTCAATCCTATGTACTATAGCACCCTACACCAGGTTATTACCAGTCCTTATAAAGGACCTTTGTGGAACAAGTAGGTTGTGACTGATTAGCAGACTGTACGTCAGTCCCTATACCGATGAAGGACTGCTGCAGTATAGAACCCTAGACAGACCAAGTTAACAAGTAGGTTGTGACTGATTAGCAGACTGCACGTCAGTCCCTATACCGATGAAGGACTGCTGCAGTATAGGGCAGCGGTCAGCAGTAGTGCACCTCAACCCTATGTATCGTGGACCTATACCAGTCCTTATAGAATAGCAGACTGTACCTCACTCAACCCTATGTACTATAGCACCCTACACCAGGTTATTGCCAGTCCTTATAAAGGACCTTTGTGGAACAAGTAGGTTGTGACTGATTAACAGACTGTACGTCAGTCCCTATACCGATGAAGGACTGTTGAAGTATAGAACCCTAGACAGACCAAGTTAACAAGTAGGTTGTGACTGATTAGCAGACTGTACGTCAGTCCCTATACCGATGAAGGACTGCTGCAGTATAGGGCAGCGGTCAGCAGTAGTGCACCTCAACCCTATGTATTGTGGACCTATACCAGTCCTTATAGAATGGCAGACTGTACCTCACTCAACCCTATGTACTGTAGAACCCTAGACAGACCAAGTTACCAGTCCTTATAAGGACCTTTGTGGAACAAGTAGGTTGTGACTGATTAGCAGACTGTACGTCAGTCCCTATACCGATGAAGGACTGCTGCAGTATAGAACCCTAGACAGACCAAGTTAACAAGTAGGTTGTGACTGATTAGCAGACTGTACATCAGTCCCTATACCGATGAAGGACACCAGGTTATTACCAGTCCTTATAAAGGATCCTTTGGGGAACAAGTAGGTTGTGAATGATTAGCAGACTGCAGCAGAAGGGCAGCAGTCAAGTATAATATTCTTTCTATATTTGGAAGAAAGAATATTATACGTGTACAAGCCTATTACCATACCACTGATACCAGTCCTGAAAAGAACCTTTGTGGAACTAATAGTAACAGCTACTGATTAAACTGACCCTCACTGCCTCACACACTGCTTCCTGCCTGTCCCTATATAAACTGACAAAACAGAGGCTACTGGAACAATAACTGGAATAGCACTTTTGTGGACCTGATAGTAACAGCTAATGATGATGACTAAACTGACTGTCCCTACAGCAGACACACCGTCCTGTCCCTTTCTCTAAACTGACAAAAGACACTCAGGCTGCTGCAACAATCAGTAGCACAGCAAACCTATATACACCTAACACCTATACCAGTCCTGAAAATAACTTTTGTGTACCAAATAGCTAGCGATTTGGGTCACTGCAATCTCTCCCTGCTCCACACAGCAACCTCTCCCTATAGTGACAGAAGAAAGAATGTAAAATGGCCGCCGGATCGGGTGTATTTATAAGTTAGGGCAGGGCTCGAGTCCTGCGGGAACGCATGGGAACGGCGTTCCCGTACTATTCCCACAGCGGGAACGCCGTTCCCATTAGCTGCCTGAGGGCTGAGGCTATGCAGCGCGTAGTTCGCCGCCGCTCCTCAGCCGCCGAGTGACTGGTTGCTAGGCAGGGGCCGCTCCGCATCTAGCAACCGGTCACCTGACTTCGGCCGTGCACGTGGGCACGCACTGGCGCGAGTCAGTGGGCAGGCTGACACACGCTGCGCGCCTGCTTGGATCCGGAGTTCCGGACTGTCCTCCCCTCCTCCCCTCTACCCAGTGCCAGTCAGTCCTGGCCTCCTGGGGCCACACGCTGCACTTTTCCAGTTTACTTCTCCTTCTCTACCAGGTTAGTCACTAGTGTGTAAGTTGCACTCTGCAATACCCTGCCAATACTCATCAATACTCTGCAATACCCTGCCAATACTCATCAATACTCTGCAATACCCTGCCAATACTCATCAATACCCTGCCAATACTCATCAATACTCTGCAATACCCTGCCAATACTCATCAATACTCTGCAATACCCTATCAGTATCAATACTCTGCAATACTCTGCGAATACTCTGCAATACCCTATCAATACTCTGCAATACCCTGCCAATACTCTGCAATACCCTGCAATACCCTATCAGTATCAATACTCTGCAATACTCTGCGAATACTCTGCAATACCCTGCCAATACTCTGCAATACCCTGCCAATACTCTGCGATACCCTATCAATACTCTGCGATACCCTATCAATACTCTGCGATACCCTATCAATACTCTGCAATACCCTATCAATACTCTGCAATACCCTGCCAATACTCTGCAATACCCTATCAATACTCATCAATACTCTGCAATACCCTGCCAATACTCATCAATACTCTGCAATACCCTATCAGTATCAATACTCTGCAATACTCTGCGAATACTCTGCAATACCCTATCAATACTCTGCAATACCCTGCCAATACTCTGCGATACCCTATCAATACTCTGCGATACCCTGCCAATACTCATCAATACTCTGCAATACCCTATCAGTATCAATACTCTGCAATACTCTGCGAATACTCTGCAATACCCTATCAATACTCTGCAATACCCTATCAATACTCTGCAATACCCTGCCAATACTCTGCAATACCATATCAATACTCTGCAATACCCTATCAATACTCTGCAATACCCTATCAATACTCTGCGATACCCTGCCAATACTCTGCAATACCCTATCAGTATCAATACTCTGCAATACCCTGCCAATACTCTGCAATACCCTATCAATACTCTGCAATACTCTATCAATACTCTGCAATACCCTGCCAATACTCTGCAATACCCTATCAATACTCTGCGATACCCTATCAATACTCTGCGATACCCTGCAAATACTCTGCAATACCCTATCAGTATCAATACTCTGCAATACCCTGCCAATACTCTGCAATACCCTATCAATACTCTGCAATACCCTGCCAATACTCTGCAATACCCTGCCAATACTCTGCAATACCCTGTCAATACTCTGCAATACCCTGTCAATACTCTGCAATACCCTGCCAATACTCTGCACTACCCTATCAATACTCTGCAATACCCCACCAATGCTCTGCAATACATACCCTGCCAATACTCTGCAATACCCTGCCAATACTCTGCAATACATACCCTATCAATACTCTGCAATACCCTGCCAATACTCTGCAATACATACCCTATCAATACTCTGCAATACTCTGCAATAAATACCCTATCAATACTCTGCAATACCCTGCCAATACTCTGCAATACATACCCTGCCAATACTCTGCAATACCCTGCCAATACTCTGCAATACCCTGCCAATACTCTGCAATACCCTGCCAATACTCTGCAATACCCTATCAATACTCTGCAATACCCTATCAATACTCTACAATACATACCCTGCCAATACTCTGCAATACATACCCTGCCAATACTCTGCAATAAATACCCTATCAATACTCTGCAATACAATGCCAATACTCTGCAATACATACCCTGCCAATACTCTGCAATAAATACCCTATCAATACTCTGCAATACCCTGCCAATACTCTGCAATACATACCCTATCAATACTCTGCAATACTCTGCAATAAATACTCTGCACTACCCTGCCAATACTCTGCAATACATACCCTGCCAATACTCTGCAATGCCCTGCCAATAGTCTGCAATACCCTGCCAATACTCTGCAATACCCTATCAATACTCTGCAATACCCTATCAATACTCTACAATACATACCCTATCAATACTCTGCAATACATACCCTGCCAATACTCTGCAATACCCTGCCAATACTCTGCAATACATACCCTGCCAATACTCTGCAATACATACCCTGCCAATACTCTGCAATACATACCCTGCCAATACTCTGCAATAAATACCCTATCAATACTCTGCAATACCCTGCCAATACTCTGCAATACATACCCTGTCAATACTCTGCAATACCCTGCCAATACTCTGCAATACCCTGCCAATAGTCTGCAATACCCTGCCAATACTCTGCAATACCCTATCAATACTCTACAATACATACCCTATCAATACTCTGCAATACATACCCTGCCAATACTCTGCAATACCCTATCAATACTCTGCAATACCCTGCCAATACATACCCTGCCAATACTCTACAATTCTCTGCCAATACTCTACAATACATACCCTGCCAATACTCTGCAATAACCTATCAATACTCTGCAATACTGTGCCAATACTCTGCAATACCCTATCAATACTCTGCAATACCCTGCCAATACTCTGCAATACCCTGCCAATACTCTGTAATACCCTGCCAATAGTCTGCAATACCCTATCAATACTCTGCAATACCCTGCCTATACTCTGCAATACATACCCTGCCAATACTCTGCAATACCCTATCAATACTCTGCAATACCCTGCCAATACATACCCTGCCGATGCTCTGCAATACTCTGCCAATACTCTTCAATACATACCCTGCCAATACTCTGCAATACCCTGCCAATACTCTGCAATACTCTGCCAATACTCTTCAATACATACCCTGCCAATACTCTGCAATACCCTATCAATACTCTGCAATACCCTGCCAATACTCTTCAATACTCTGCCAATACTTATTCCTGTTTGTGGGATATTTTCTAATGGGCTGTGTAACAGAATTTGGAACAGGGTGTATTTGTGGTAGAAATTCCCTGCGAGGGAAAGATCATCACCCATTGTGTTGATTGTTTTGTTTGACACTTTATTTTGTTTTTGTAAACTGGCACTTTACAATAAATGTTGTACTGTATTTTCTGTGAAGTATATATGCATATGAGCATACCTTTTTTTTTTTTTTTTTGGGTGGGGGAATGGATCTTGGGTGGGAGTTCCCACACTTTTTTTCCCAGGACTTGACCCCTGAGTTAGGGGGAATGTCCAAGTGTCCATGTGCTGTAATGTCTCAATTGGCTGTCTTTTACCCCATGATGGATGTGTCATCATAGGTCAAAGTTCTTTTACACAGTAAAAACACGGAAGTCTGCCGGGCGAACGACGGCAATAGTCCGCCGATCGGGCGAATCGCGAACAGCCGAAATTCGCAGCGAAACGACCGCCGGGCGAACCGTTCGGCCATCACTAGATAGGACTTTGTACAAACTTTCCCTTGGATTTTTGTACTAAGGGCGTCGGCCCTGAACTTGTATTGCATACACATAGCAGGATTTTTTCAGCCAACTTTCACCAAATCATGTGGTTTTTCTGCTCTTTACCGCCACCTTTGGTCAACTTCTGTATTGTTGTCTGATATTTTGCATTGGTTCTGAGCATGCCTGTTTGTACTTTGTACAAAAGTCCTATGGTTTTCTGTACACGATCAGACTTTGCTCCATCTGACTTTTGTTGCCAGAAAGTTTGTCCGTTCGCACAGCCAACAAAAGTCAGATGAAAACCAAAAAAGTTTGTCCGATGGAGCATACACACGGTCGGATGTTGCTCCAAAACAGCCAATTTGCATGTTTGTTGTAAAAAAGTCTGATTGTGTGTATGGGCCTTCACAGTGACACTGACAGCAGTGTGCAACACCACAGATGATGATGACACCTCACCGACATGGCGCTTTCCCTCCTGAACCACAGTGACAGTCTCTCTCCACGCCAGGTGGTCCCTTCCACCTACTCCAGTCCAAACAGCACTGGCAGTCCTGCTCCCGGCTTGCCTTGCTCCCATCCCTCAGACATTCCTCTGACCCACGCACTGGGCTCCCTTGCACTATGACATAACATCTTCAGGCCGCCCCCTTCGGGCGCCACCCGAACACACTGTAGCAGGCACTTGGATGGTCTTAGCCAGCTCTGAAAAGGAACTGCACATGCGCAGTTCCGAGCTAAGCGTCACATCAATATTTTGTACTGGCAACCTTTTCCTGTCACTGGCAATTGCTGGCAGGAGAAAAGTGTCCATTTTTTACTGGCTGCCAGTAAAAATACTGACAGTTGGCAACACTGATGTACAACACCACAATAGCTCACCACCAGTATACAAGTCCTACACCAGGGTTTAGGGTTCCCATTTGCTTCAGAGTAACGCAAAGGCATCTGATACACAGAGCTAATTTCTTAGCAGCCCATACATGGAAACAATTTCTTTCCTGGAATCACAGGCTGTGAAAGGGGAATCCCTCCCGCCGACCCATTGTATTCTCTGGGCGGGGAAAGCCATCCCCGCCTGGAGAAGACGGTAATTATTGCTAGCGGCTATACGAGCCACTAGCGATAATCGCATGCAAAATCCAGCAGGCTGGTTGTGCCCAAGTCGATCGATCAACTTGGTATATTCACCCTGTCCATACATGGTTCGAATCTAGGCCAGTTCCTGCTGAACCAGCTATGTCTGGCCTTAGTTGCCAAGCTGTCCAAACTTTCTCACAGCTATGACCTGCCACAAACACCAACTCAGAGATAGGTGCCGACTCCTTCCTGCTCCTTTTTTAGGCCTCCCTGCAGGCGGGTTAACCCTTTCAGGACCAAAGACCTTGAAATTATTATTATTATTATTATTCAGGATTTATATAGCGCCAACAGTTTGCGCAGCACTTTACAATATGAGGGCAGACAGTACACTTACAATACAAATCAATACAGGAGGGATCAGAGGGCCCTGCTTGTCAGGGTTGGAGGATCTTGACCACCCAACATATTTATTTCAAATCACTTACATATTTATTTTATTATGTCACATCTCATGACAATTATCTCATTTCTTTACTATTTAACTAACACCTTTAAAAAAAAAATAGAATAATGATCTCATTGTCTTATGATCTTTGATAAACATGTCTAAGTTAATATAATTAGCAAGTGATACACATTCACTTGATAAATTAAAAAAGGGAATACGAAGCTGACAGAAAGCAATATACCAGCAGTTTATCATTTTTATTATATAGTAGGGCTGTTACTGATTAAAATTTTCGTGTTTGATTGATCGATTTTTTTTTAAATCAATTAATCGACTAATTTTCGATTAAAGCGGGAGTTTTTTTTAAAAGCCAGCAGCTACAAATACTGCAGCTGCTGACTTTTAAAATAGTGACACTTACCTGTCCAGCGCGCCCGCGATGTCGGCACCCGAAGCCGATCTGTAGATCGTTTCTCGGGTGCTGCCGCCGCCATCTTGGGTATGGGAATCAGGAAATGGAGCCTTTCGGCTTCATTTCCCGGTTCCCTACTGCGCATGCACGAGCCGCGCTGCGCAATAAGGACGGTCCCCGCTGCCTCTGGGATCTGTGTGTTTTCCCAGCAGGCAGCGGGGCACTTGCGGAAAGGGGCGGGCACTTGCGGAAAGGGGCGTAATCTATGCCCCTTTCCGCAGAGAGCTATCCCGGAAGTGGGTGCAGTTACCTGGATTATCCAGGTAACTGCACCCCCCTCCCCCCTGAAAGGTGCCAATTGTGGCGCCGGAGGGGGGGAGGATTCTGATGAGCGGAAGGTCCTTTTTAGGGTGGACCTCCGCTTTAATTATAACGAACATACAGATCCAACTACTTTTAGCTGATCTCCTTGCATAGCAACTCTGCATTAGCCAGTGGTAAATGTGGTATACACTATATACAATCACCCAACACTAGTTAGTTTCCACAATCCATGACTTAACTTCACAGTTCACATAAATACGTTTTAAATTCAAACTGTAGCACTGACGTAAGTCATTTTTTTTTAAACTTTAAGAAAAACGTAGAAAGTTAGTTTAACTTCAATTATAAAACTTATCTAGTATATTGACTGTCAGTCACTTTATAGTAGACAAGTAGGCATCACTTTAGCCAGTCACGCAGACATACCAGAGTGTTTACATTTTGTTTTGTTTTTTTACAACAATGTTAAAAACGGAGGTTATCAAATTTGCCTACGCTTAGCTCACTGAAGGATCTCAGTTAACCACATCCATATTTACCATCACTGTCCAGGCTGTCCGGTGACGTCACGGACATCGACGTCACCAGATTCCTCCCCCCTTCCCTTCGTTAGCAGACAGAGGCACTTGGGGAAGGGGGAGGAGTCCGGTGACGTTGATGTCCTTGACGTCACTGGACCTCCGTGGTAACTCCCTGAAGACCCGGAAGCCGGTGGAGAGGTGAGTACCGATCAAAAGAATTTTGATCGATCAAAAAAATGAATGATTAATCGAGGAATTAATCTTTAATTTTCCCAGCCCTATTATATAGAAAAGTTATTTTGATGAAGCCATTTTGTCTCTTATGCCACATACACACGACGGGACTTTCCGGCAGACTAGGTCCGATGGTCTTCCCAGCGGACTTTCGCAGAGTTCCGAAGGACTTTCCGAAAGGAACGGACTTAGCCACACACGAACGGACTAAGTCCGTTTGCAAGTCCGTTCATTTTGAAAGTGATGACGTAAGATGGGACTAAAAAAGGAAGTTCAATAGCCAGTAGCCAATTGCTTCCCTTGCGTTGTATTTGGTCCGTCAGACCAGCATACAGATGAACGGTTTTCCCGATAGGAAATTAGTCCGTCGGACAGATTTGAAACATGTTCTATTTCTAGGTCCGTCTGATTTATTTAATAAAATACGATCGGATTAGCCCACACACTATCGGATTGTTGAAAGGACTTATTCCATCAGACCTAGTCTGCCGGAAAGTCTGGTTGTGTGTACACGGCATGAGGCAAAGACCTTGGGCCCCTTTTCCTAAAAGGACACTTAGGAGGCAAGAAACCGTCTAGACCAAGTTCAGTTTTTAAAGGAAAAGTTGAGTGGTGAACATAACCTAAGTTGCTTACATCAATGGATCTATGGATGGTTTTGGCATGAGTAACCTCTGCTTATACGTTTTTATTCTTCATATACGCAGTCTTAATTGTCCAGGTTTGTGACAAGTCTATAAACACAATGTTCAACATAAATATAATGTATTTCTTGGTACCTCCATATCCTTCGTGACACAGAACAAGGATCATGGCAATAGCTGCTGCCCACAAAGTCCTATGGATGCCTTGGTAAAGGGCGGCCAGGATGGAGTAAGATGTAGGAGTATCATCCAGAATGAAAGCAAGACATATCACCAGAAGCATGACGAGCAATGCAGATATCCATCCGACAAACGCCTGAGCCTGTACAAAGACATAAATCCTTCTGATTACAGAATAAAAAAATATATATTAAAAAAAACAGATGGCTCGACGAATGTACTCAATGTACTCTTCAAGCTGAATACAGTAACAGTACTTGTCAGACTGCAAACTCCTGGTGAATCATTCATCATTCTCAGAACTGTCAAAAGAGTAAACAGACATTGTGGGGGTTATTTACTAAAGGCAAATCCACTTTGCACTACAAGTGCAAACTACAAAGGCAAAGTGCACTTGAAATTGCACTGAAAGTGCACTTGGAAGTAAAGTCGCTGTAGATCCGAGGGGGACATGCAAGGAAAATAAAAAGCATAATTTTAGCTTGCACATGATTGGATGATAAAATCAGCAGATCTTCTCCACATTTCAGATCTACCCCTTAGATTTACAGCGACTGCACTTCCAAGTGCACTTTCAGTGCAATTTCAAGTGCACTTTGCCTTTGTAATTTGCACTTGTAGTGCAAAGTGGCTTTTTGTAAATAACTCCATATGTGTCTTATCAGAGTACAAACCTGAGAACAAAGAGGGTTATTTACTAAAAGCAAATCTACTTTGCACTGAAAGTGCACTTGGAAGTAAAGTCGCTGTATATCTGAGGGGGACATGCAAGGAAAATAAAAAACATTTTAGCTTGCACATGATTGGATGATAAAATCTGCAGAGCTTCCACTCATTTCAGATTTACCCCTTAGATTTAAAGTGACTGCACTTCCAAGTGCACTTGTAGTGCAAAGTGGATTTGCCTTTTGTAAATAACCCCCAAAGTGTGATTGCCTAAAAATATAGCCCTATAGATTTTATTATCAGATATCATGTTCCAGGATAAAAGAACCAGCAGTGCAATATGTGACACTAGTGCTGTGTACACACGACCGGACTTTCCGGCAGAAAAGGTGAGACGGAATCATTTCATCAGATATTCCGATCGTGTGTGGGCTTCATCTGACTTTTTTCTTCAAAAAGTCTGTCGGACCTGGAAATAGAACATGTTTTAAATCTTTCCAACGGAATCAATTCCTATCGGGAAAACTGTTCATCTGTATGCTTGTCCGACGGACCAAATATGACGCAAGGGCAGCTATTGGCTACTGGCTATTGAACTTCCTTTTCTAGTCCCGTCGTACGTCACCGCGTTTGAGACAAACGGACTTTGGTGTGATCGTGTGTAGGCAAATCTGTTCAGTCAGAACTCTGTCGGAACTCCGTCTGAAAGACCGTCAGAGTTTATTCTGATGGAAAGTCCGGTCGTGTGTACGCGGCATTAGGGATGCACACCAAGGGCTCGTTTACACGTGCTTTGATTTTAATTCACAGTAAAGCGCCTACTGCTTCAACATACGTTTTTGATGCTTCGTTGATGCTTTTTTGAAGCTTGGCAAATGCCCTGCGTCTTGATATTCTGTTTGTTTTAAAGGGTCTCAGTAGAACCCCAGCACAGTAGTATCCCCAGGTCAATAATACCCCTGTTCAGCAGATCTGCAGCTCATTAGTACTCTTGCTCAGCAGATATCCAGCTCATTGGCACACTCATTCAGCAGATCCCTCACTCAGTAGTACCCCAGCTCTTCTGATCCTCCACTCAGAAGTAATAGCCAGCTCTGCCATTCCTCTGGTTTGTGGATTCTCTTCTCTCTCCAGTGCCCTGCTCACCCTATTGCTCCCATGCTGCACACCATATGTGACATCTGCTATTTTCCCCCACTCCTCTCCCCTGTCTGCTCCTGCTCCAGTCCACCAGCTTTGCTGATCCTCAGTCCCCTCTCTCCAGTCCCCACTCACCTTCCACTATAGCAATCCCATCTGTCTGCTAATTGCTCCGCTCTGGTCTGGACCAGGGATGAGCTTTATGTTTGAATCAAACTCATGTTCGACTCAAAGGGTGTAAACAAGGCCTAATGCCCCGTACATGCGATTTCTGCCAACAAAACGGTGGATTTTTGTTCGAAGGTTGTTGGCTCAAATTTGTCTTGCATACACACGGTCACACAAATGTTGGCCAACAATTACGAACGTGGGAACGTGGTGACATACAAGACGTACGATGAGCCGAGAAAAAGGAAGTTTAATAGCCAGTGTGGCTCCTTCTGCTTGATTCCAAGCATGCGTGAACTTTTGTACATCGGGCTTGTGTACACCCAATCGGAAATTCCGACAACAAAGTTTTGTTGGTGGAAAATATGAGAACTTGCTAGCAAACATTTGTTGGCGGAAAGTCCGACAGCAAATGTTCGATGGAGCATACACACGGTCGGACTTTCATCCAGCAAGCTCACATCCAACATTTGTTGTAGGAAAATCCGATCGTGTGTACGGGGCATTAGGGATTAGAGTAGGGCTTCTCAACCTTTTTTCAGCCAAGGCACCCTTTAAAATTCTGCACTCTAATGCATTCTGGAGGCACCTTATTTTAAAATGTAAAAAACTAAACAAATAGTTTTATGTATTGCAACAGCATCCATACACATAGGGCACCCAACATTTATCCGTTGAAAGCAAATACACTTTTGCACACAGGTAACTTGTATATACACATATATACAGTATCTCACAAAAGTGAGTACACCCCTCACATTTTTTTAAATATTTTATATCTTTTCATGTGACAACACTGAAGAAATTACACTTTGTTACAATGTAAAGTGGTGAGTGTACAGCTTGTATAACAGTGTAAATTTCCTGTCCCCTCAAAATAACTCAACACACAGCCATTAATGTCTATACTGTGGGGACCAAAATTGAGTACACCCCTAAGTGAAAATCTCCAAATTGGGCCCAATTAGCCATTTTCTCTCCCCGGTGCCATGTGACTCGTTAATGTTACAAGGTCTCAGGTGTGAATGGAGAGCAGATGTGTTAAATGTGGTGTTATCGCTCTCACTCTCTCATACTGGTCACGAGAAGTTCAACATGGCACCTCATGGCAAAGAACTCTCTGAGGATCTGAAAAAAAGAATTGTTGTTCTACATGAAGATGGCCTAGGTCAGTGATGGCGAACCTTGGCACTCCAGATGTTTTGGAACTACATTTCCCATGATGCTCATGCACTGAGCAGTGTAGCTGAGCATCATGGGAAATGTAGTTCCAAAACATCTGGGGTGCCAAGGTTCGCCATCACTGGCCTAGGTTATGACAAGATTGCCAAGACCCTGAAACTGAGCTGCAGCACGGTGGCCAAGACCATACAGCGGTTTAACAGGACAGGTTCCACTCAAAACAAGCCTCACCATAGTCGACCAAAGAGGTTGAGTGCACGTGCTCAGTCATGAGTCAAAATCTTAGACAAGCTGCAATTCGGAGCAGGTGGCAGGTAAGTGTGACCAAAAAAAACAGCAGAAGATCAGGAGCAGGCAACAGACAAAAACAGGATGCATAAACCACACAGCAATTCGAACTGCAGATTAGCCAGACAAATAGCAAGTAAACTCTATTGATCAGAAGTGAAGGGAATGCTCTGAAGTCTATTTAGGCACTCCTGATGAGATCAGGTGTGCCCAAACTGCAGTGCTACGAACATCCAGAAGGTGGCAGGCTGATTATCACAGTATGCAGGGAGTAAGTAGACATAGGATCCCACATACAGTATAGCTCTTATGAGAGGTATCCTTTAATATGTGATAGAGCTGTAGGAACACTGTCCTGTTTGAATGTTTGGAATTTTCTGTGCTGGAGTAATGTGAAAGGTCTGAAGTACAACAGATATAAAGAAAACAACAGTTATGGACAATACCTATTACATATACAGTGGAACCTTGGATTACAAGCATAATCCGTTCCAGGAGAATGCTTGTAATCCAAAGCATTCGCATATCAAAGCGAGTTTCCCCATAGAAGTCAATGGAAACAGATAATTTGTTCCGCATTGACTTCTATTGCATGCAATACCACATGTGGCCAGAGGTGGGGGGCACCGGAGAGCCTCGGAAATACTCGGGGACATCTCGGCTGAACTTGGAAAGCCTCAGAAAGGCTCAGAAATACTCAGGAATGGAGTATTTCCACACCTCTGGCCAAATGCAGTACCGCACACCCCATTAGCTTGCAATCTGCTCATTTTGCGAGACAACGCTCGTAAACTCGAGTCAGAATAAAAAAAAAAAACTTGCTTGTCTTTAAAAACGCTCGTTAACTGTATTATTCGTAAACCAAGGTTCCACTGTACCTGTTTTTTTTTTTTCAGATATCTTGGTTAAAAGACCTTGCCATCTGTATTTTATAGTCACGAGCACTTACCTTGTTTGTAATGTACTGCTTTTGGGCAATCATAATGCCAGTCACTACACCAACCAAAAAGGGGCCATATCGACAGTAAGGTTTGGTGTAATACTCCACCCAGTAATTCATACGGGTCTGACTGTGAAAAAGAAGGATTTTTATAATGAGTAGATCACAGCCTATCTCCAGGCACATAGCTAAATACACCCATGTTCTGCACATATCCAAAAGTCAGTTAGGATGAAAAAAGATACTAGTCCATCTTGTACAGCCTATAAAAACGAAAAAAATACTGCGCTTATCTAAAAAAACAACCACCCAAAATTATTCTAAATATTTGAAGCCGCAATTATAATGATGTGATACACATCAGAGACAAATATAAAACAAAAAATATAACTGCGCTATCCCCCAAAAATGTTTCTTAAAAAATTATTTACATATATGATAACATGGACATATGATCCGCAGCAATGGTTCCTATATATATCAAAGCAAACGACAGCAATCCCTTAATCGAAAACAGTCACTATAAACCTCATATAAATAATGTTATAAATCAATAGCTGAACATAAATGCCTCAAATAGTTAAATCAAAAATCGTGATAATAAGGAATATAGATAATTACTATAAATAAAAACACATTGAATACCACCGTGAAATATCAGATAAATAAATAAATGAATTCATTAATAAATTCAGTAAAGTGCTTCAAGAATCGGATTGGATGACGGTGGGTTTGTTCGCTGAACTTTTCCGTACCATATAAGAGACTGGAGGGTTCAATCAGATTTGTCTGAAAAACTGACAGATGGACCTGATCAGTCAGCTCATTTAAAATGGGTCTAAAGCTTTTCAGCTGAAACGCATTGGCCTGGTATTGTTGTATTTCACATGCAGCCAATAAAGACTAATTATTATGGCTGTCACAGTGTAGCTGGCTCAATCTGACTTCTATATTGTTTTTTTGGAGTGTGGTGTTTTTTTTTTTCCCTTTTCAGTGAATGTAGGTTTAGATTCAAATGTCTGAAGCCCCCAAAATTCTAGACATACCAAAGAGAGAAAAATTGTAAATGTTATAGTTACCTTTCACCTGTTGGATAACGGATGGAAAGTTTTAAAAAGAAGGAAATCAAGGTGGTGATAACAGTAGATGTGATAAATATCAGCACCACTCCAGCAAACATAACATATTTAGCTCTGCAAAACACAAACACAGATCCAAATTTTATCAAACAGAACAAATGCTTCACCTCCCTGTCTGTTCAAAAGATGAACTCCAACAAATGTCTTCCAGGGGAATTCACTAATGCCCCGTACACACGATCAGACTTTCCACCAACCGTGGACTTTTGTTCGAAGGTTGTTGGCTCAAACTTGTCTTGTATAAACACGGTCACACAAATGTAGCCCAACAATTCCGAACGTAGGAACGCTGTGTTGTATAAGACGTACGACGAGCCGAGAAAAAGGAAGTTCCGTTTGATTCCGAGCACGCGTGAACTTTTGTGCGACGGACTAGGGTACACGCGATTGGACTTTCCACCAACAAAGTTTTGTTGGCGGGAAAATTTGAGAACCTGCTCTAAAACATTTGTTGGCAGAAAGTCCGACAGCAAATGTTTGATGGAGCGTACACATGGTCGGACTTTCCGACAACAAGCTCACATCCAACATTTCCCGTCGGAAAATCCGATTGTGTGTATGTGGTATAAGTGTGATAATATGGGTGATTCTCTAACTACCCGGCTACAACCAGTTTATAATTGTCTTTTTTTTTTTTAAATCCACCTTCCATTCTCCCAAATTAGCCATTGACCAGTTTTACATTTGTAAACTCCACTGAGCAGGACCCTCCTAACTCGTTTGCCTTGATTTGTATTTTAACTGTACTATTTGTCTTCCTATTGTACAGTGCTGCCCATACTGTTGCAGCTATATAAATCCTGTATTGTAAAAATAATAATAATAAATATACATACTCAGCAATCAACATTTGCTTGGGGGGGGGGGGGGGTGTTAAGTCACAAAATGGTTCACAGACATTGAGCCAAAGCTAAGCTGACGCTCTCAAATGTTCTAGCGCACCAAATGATCTATGTCATTCATTTCTATTCTATATCACTGGGGACCTCCCGACCCAGACCCCCATAATAACATATGCCTGAAGATATACTTACTTGACATACAGAAAAATGAGAAGAGGGGTTGTGAGATGGAACTGGAAATCATTTGAGAGGTACCAGGCCCAGCCGGTGCACTGAAATAAATGGTAGAGAGACACAGCAATCATTTTATATAAAGTGTTACTAGGCTGCGCAAAATAAAAGTTTGGCATTGTATCGCTCTCATATGTACAATTCATGTTGGCGTGTTGTATTGATTGGCCCCAGCTGTACATATATATAAGGTCAGCACCGCTGCTGTCACATTATTGATTGGGTTAATATCTGCTCCTTTGTTTCAAAAAGTATTAATGTAATAGACACTCATTCAAACCCATGCATGGAAGTTCTTTATTGTGCGATTAAATGATTGAGAAAGGGCAGGAATAAAATAGAAGGCAAAGAAAGAAGAAATAAGGGAGGGAGGCAATGGAAGGAAGGGAGAGAAATAATTATTTTTAATTCAATTGTATTATACTTCTTGATTTGGTTTACAAATTCGTAAGCTGACACTAATTTTTTTTTTTTTTTTAATAAAATTAATAAAAAAAAAATATATATTTATAATTCTTCATTTAGTTTCCAAGTTCTTAAGCTAATCCTAATTTACATTGTTCAATTTTATTTAGAGAGAGGAAATTATTATTTTTTATTCATTTTATTATATTTGTAATTCTTGATTTGGTTGACAAGTTCTTAAGCTGGACACAAATTGTATTATTATTTAGAGAGAGGGAAATATTTTTTTTAAATCAAATCCTTTTTATTATTTCAGACAAAACCACAAAAATAGAAATCACACCAAACCAAACCCCCCCCCCCCCCCACAAAAAAACACCCCCCTTCAACCCTGCCATCCCACCACCAGCCACTCACTCAGAGTATATAGGACACAGAAAAAAAAAAGAATAACAATATCCTGTATTATAAAGTACACAGTACCCATTGGTTGACATCATAGTCATAGATTGAAGCCATCTAGACCAGATAACATCAAATTTATTCAGGGAGTTCCTTAGGGAATATGTATGCTTTTCAAAGAGAATGTGGAGAGGTCCACTAAAGAGCAATCTGTCTACGAGAAATATTTTTTAAATAAATGTTATTATATTTATAATTCTTCGATTAGTTTACAAGTTCTTAAGCTAACCCTAATTCAAATTTTTTAATTTTTTACATGTTAAATGTGTCATTTCATTATTGTTACTAAGCACAGGATCCTGTATTCACTATATCTAGTCTCTCATAGTACACAGAACATGGAAATACAAGTATTTTAGTAACTACAAACTGCTACATATCTTTTCTCATCAGCAGTATATAGAAGTCTTGTGACTTCTATCAGTGTCTGGTTAAAGCTTGTAAGAGGAGTTTTCATTCTACCCTGACAGTTCTATGAGGCTGAAGGACCCCTGACCCTCTGTCTGGACAGTGCCGATTGGCCCTATGCTGATCACGTGCACTCTCCCAAGGAAAAAAAAAAACTCTGTAGCAATACACACCAAACTGAGCATGTGCAGAGTGCCTCCGAAGGCTCTGTACTATCGGGAGACATATTGGGGACAGTGGAAAAAGGGGAGGATAAAAGAAGACAGGATCAAACACCTTTATACACAATGCAGAGGGTTATCGCCTTAGGTTCCACAGTATAACGAGCATGCTTTACTGCATATATAGACTGATTTTACTGTTGTGGGTTAAGTAACACAATACCAGGCCAATTCTGTCACTTCTCACATACAGTGGGGCAAAAAATTATTTAGTCAGCCACCAATTGTGCAAGTTCTCCCACTTAAAAAGATGAGAGGCCTGTAATTATCATCATAGGTATACCTCAACTCTGAGAGACAAAATGTGGAAACAAATCCAGACATTCACATTGTCTGATTTTTTAAAGAATTTATTTGCAAATTATGGTGGAAAATAAGTATTTGGTCAATATGAAAAGTTCATCTCAATATTTTGTTATATATCCTCTGTTGGCGATGACAGAGGTCAAACGTTTTCTGTAAGTCTTCACAAGGTTGTCACACACTGTTGTTGGTATGTTGGCCCATTCCTCCATGCAGATCATCTCTAGAGCAGTAATGTTTTGGGGCTGTCTGGAGACTGGCTAGGCCACTCCAGGACCTTGAAATGCTTCTTACGAAGCCACTCGTTTGTTGCCCGGGTGGTGTGTTTGGGATCATTGTCATGCTGAATGACCCAGCCAGGTTTCATCTTCAATGCCCTTGCTGATGGGAGGAGGTTTGCACTCAAAATCTCTCAATACAGCCCCAAAGCATGATGTATCCACCCCCATGTTTCACAGTAGGTATGGTGTTCTTTGGTTGCAACTCAGCATTCTCGCGCCTCCAAACACGACGAGTTGTGTTTCTACCAAACAGTTCTACTTTGGTTTGGTTTGTTACGTTGGTCCCAGCTCTCTGCAGGTCATTCCCTAGTTCCCCCCGTGTGGTTCTGGGATTTTTGCTTACTGTTCTTGTGATCATTTTGACCCCACGGGGTGAGATCTTGTGTGGAGCCCCAGATAGAGGGAGATTATCAGTGGTCTTGTATGTGTTCCATTTTCGAATTATTGCTCTCACAGTTGATTTCTTCACACCAAGCTGCTTGTCTATTGCAGGTTCAGTCTTCCCAGCCTGGTGCAGGTCTACAATTTTGTTTCTGCTGTCCTTCAACAGCTCTTTGGTCTTCACCATAGTGGAGTTTGGAGTGTGACTGTTTGAGGTTGTGGACAGGTGTCTTTTATACAGATAACAAGTTCAAACAGGTGCCATTAATACAGGTAATGAGTGGAGGACAGAGGAGCCTCTTAACCACTTTCAGACCGGACCAATTTGCTGGTCAAAGACCAGACCACTTTTTGCGATTCGGCACTGCGTCGCTTTAACTGACAATTGCGCGGTCGTGCGACGTGGCTCCCAAACAAAATTGACGTCCTTTTTTTCCCACAAATAGAGCTTTCTTTTGGTGGTATTTGATCACCCCTGCGGTTTTTATTTTTTGCGCTATAAACAAAAATAGAGCGACAATTTTGAAAAAAACGCATTATTTTTTACTTTTTGTTATAATAAATATCCCCCAAAAATATATAAAAAAACTTTTTTTTCTCTCAGTTTAGGCCGATACGTATTCTTCTACATATTTTTGGTAAAAAAAATCGCAATAATCGATTATTGATTGGTTTGCGCAAAAGTTATAGCGTTTAAAAAATAGGGATAGTTTTATAGCATTTTTATTAATAATTTTTTATTATTTTTTTTTTTACTAGTAATGGCGGCGATCAGCGATTTTTATTGTGACTGCGACATTGTGGGGGACCCATCGGACATTTTTGACACATTTTTGGGACCATTGTCATTTATACAGTAATCACTGCTATATAAATGCTATATAAATGCAGTGATTCCTGTGTAAATGACACTGGCAGTGAAGGGGTTAACCAGTGGGTGGCAGTGTAGGGGTTAAGTGTTCCTAGGGATGTGTTACTAACTGTGGGGGGGTTGGGCTTTCATTTAGTGAACACTGATCTCTGCTCCAATCACATGGAGCAGAGATCAGCGTCACTAGTTGCTAGGCAGAATGGAGAAATGCTGTTTACTCGGCATTTCCTCCATTCGGCCGCTCCGTGAGACGATCGCGGGGATGCCCGCGGCGACCGAGTCCGCGGGTCCCGCGACCGGACTCACGGGGGTCCCGACCAGCGCGGGAGCGTGCCGCCGGTGGCGCGCTCCCAATGGCAGGGCGGCATTCAATATTGGACGTACCTGTACGCCAATATGCCTGCCCGTGCCATTCTGTCGACGTACATCGTCGTGCGCTGGTCGGGAAGTGGTTAAAGAAGAAGATACAGGTCTGTGAGAGCCAGAAATCTTGCTTGTTTGTAGGTGACCAAATACTTATTTTCTACCATAATTTGCAAATAAATTCTTTCAAAAATCAGACAATGTGATTGTCTGGATTTGTTTCCACATTTTGTGTCTCTCATAGTTGAGGTATACCTATGGTGACAATTACAAGCCTCTTTCATCTTTTTAAGTGGGAGAACTTGCACAATTGGTGGCTGACTAAATAATTTTTTGCCCCACTGTACATGTAAAAATCTCAATCTTTTTTGCTAGAAAATTATTTAAAATCCCCAAACATTATATATATATTTTTTTAAGCTAAGGAAATAGAAAATAACACAGCAATTTTTCAAAAGCAATTTTCTTTGTAAAAAATACACTTTCATGAATTTTAGTGAACACGCACACTATAATTAATACCCATTTTTTGTTTTTGTAAAATATAAAAGATGAAGTTACAACGAGTAAATAGATACTTAACATGTCACACTTTAAAATTGTGTATGCCTGTGGAATGGCGCCAAACTACGGTACCTAAAACTTTCCGTGGACTCGATGACACGATCGCGGCAAGGAGAGTAGTGATGGACGAACTTCCGACGGGACGTTTCGCGAACGCGAAACGCGAACGGACCCAAACGTTCGCGAAACCGAACGTTCGCCGCGGGCCCCATTGACTTCAATGGGAGGCGAACTTTGCAAACCTTCATGTCGAATTTGCGGCCACGTGGTAATTATTAGGGGGTAAAACGTAGTCCCACCATCTGGACAATGACATAATACATGTATGAGGTGAATTTGGGATCGATAACTACAAGCATTTTTATTTTATTTGGGAAATTGTTCTAACAATTCAGGACTATGGAGCTAATGAAGGCAATGGAGGAGAGGGAAGGTCAGGGACCAGGGTAGGCAAAGAAGAGGGTGCAGGAGATGATCACCAGCAGCGTGACATACCGGAATGACACATGCACCGTGATAGAGGCATCTGACAGCAGCACCGTAATACAGAGCACTGACAGCAGCACCGTGACATACAGCGCTGACAGCAGCACCGTGACATACAGCGCTGACAGCAGCACCGTGACATACAGCGCTGACAGCAGCACCGTGACATACAGCGCTGACAGCAGCACCGTGACATACAGCGCTGACAGCAGCACCGTGACATACAGCGCTGACAGCAGCACCGTGACATACAGCGCTGACAGCAGCACCGTGACATACAGCGCTGACAGCAGCACCGTGACATACAGCGCTGACAGCAGCACCGTGACATACAGCGCTGACAGCAGCACCGTGACATACAGCGCTGACAGCAGCACCGTGACATACAGCACTGACAGCAGCACCGTAAGCAGCCCCAGGAGGAAGTCAGCACAGCACAGGGATGGTGTGATCCCCTCATAATAAGAACCCCCAGGAGGAAGTCAGCACAGCACAGGGATAGTGTGATCCCTTCATAATAAGAACCCCCAGGAGGAAGTCAGCACAGCACAGGGATATCATAAGCAGCCCCAGTAGAAATATGACACCGCTCAACCTCTTCAAAGAGGAGGGTAGGGGCATATAGTACGGTGTGCTTTTTTGGGTCAAGGAAGTGAGCCAAATGAATTAAGAAGGTCTGTGTGCTTGATTAAAAAAATAGTTTATAGACATATACATGGTCTACTGGTCACATGTGTTGAATTCCTCCGAGATCCATGCCTCATTCATTTTTAGAAATGTGAGGTAGTTAACACTGTGGTGAGCTAGGCGAGTACGCTTATCGGTCACAATCCCCCCTGCTGCGCTGAACGTCCTTTCGGACAGGACACTGGATGAGGGGCAAGCCAACAGTTCGATTGCAAATTGGGCAAGCTCTGGCCAGAGGTCAAGCCTGCCCACCCAGTAGTCTAGGGGTTCATCACTCCTCAGAGCGTCCACATCGGCCGTTAACCCAATGTAGTCGGACACCTGACGGTCTAGGCGTTCCCTGATGCTGGATCCGGATGACACCTGTCGATGGGTCGGCTGAAAGAATGACCTCATATCCGAAGTCACCAACACATCTTCAAACCGGCCTCTTCTTGCAGGCGCTGTTGGATTGGTACCCGCAAATCCTTCTCTGGGAGTGGGAATTGCTCCTCTGCCAGCGCACGCAAAAGCAGAATGCAGCATTTCTCGAAGCAAGGCCTGGAAGTGCTGCATTCTGACAGCCCTCTGCGACGGCGGTAACATTTCCGCCATTTTGTGTTTGTACCGGGGGGTCTAAGTACGTTGCCACCCAGTACTGGTCCTTGACCCTCATGCTTTTTATACGGGGGTCCCTATTAAAACACTGGAGCATGAAGGCCCCCATTTGCACTAAAGTGGAAGCGGTGTGGTGGCCTGGCTCCTGCTCATCATCCAGGATAATGTCGTCCTCTTCATTCTCCTCTCCCCATCCTCGCACAACAGGGATCCCAGAAAGGTTTAAAGCATGCTCTTCTTGCTCCTGCTCATCCGCCCCGGCACCATCCTCCTCTGACTCCTCATCAGACTCCTGTTGTTGACTTGTCTCAGATAGAGTAGCCCCCCCTGGGAATTCATCCAGCATTGCGACTTCCTCATCTTCCCGCTCCTGCTCCTCCACAGCCTGATCAATGACACGACGCAATGCACGCTCCAGAAAGAAGGCATAAGGTACCATGTCACTGATGGCGCCATGGCTGCGACTGACCAGTTTGGTGATCTCCTCAAATGGCCGCAGAAGTCTGCATGTGTCGCGCATGAGCAGCCACTGGCGCGGTGAAAAAAAACCCAGCTCCCCAGAACCGTTTCTTTCGCAGAGTTCATACAGGTAGACGTTAACTGCACGTTTCTGCTGGAGCAGCCTATCAAGCATATAGAAGGTTGAGTTCCATCGCGTCGGGCAATCGCAAATAAGACGTCTGACCGGCAGATGGTGTCGCCGCTGAATGTCAGCAAGGCGAGCCATGGCCGTGTAAGATCTTCTGAAATGGGCCGAGATTTTCCTTGCCTGCCGCAAGATGTCCTGGACCCCAGGGTATTTGACAAGGAATCGCTGCACGACCAAGTTTAAGACGTGTGCCATGCACGGCACGTGCGTGATTTTGCCCTGTTTCAATGCGCTAAGCAGATTGGCACCGTTGTCACACACCACTTTACCAACTGTCAAATTGAGCGGTGTTAGCCACTCATCTGCCTGTGAACGCAAAGCTGAAAGGAGTGCCGGGCCAGTGTGGCTCTTTGCTTCCAGGCACAACAGACGCAGCACGGCATGGCAACGTCTCACCTGGCATGTGGAATAGGTTCTGGGGAGCTTGGGCGGTGCAGTGGAAGAGACGCTAGCAGCGGAAAAGGAGGAGGCAGCTGAGGAGGAGAGGGAGGAGGATGGAGTAGGAGGAGGAGAAGAAGAGTCAGGCCTGCATGCAATCCGTGGCGGTAAAACCAAATCTACACGGGTGCCACGGGTTACATGCTTGACGGCCGTCAGAAGGTTCACCCAGTGGGCAGTAAAACTGATATACCTTCCCTGCCCGTGTTTGCTAGACCACGTGTCTGTGGTCAGATGTATCTTGGCACCGACACTGTGTGCCAGAGATACATTCACTTGCCGCTGAACATGGCCATATAGCTCTGGGATGCCCTTCTCTGAGAAATACTTCCTTCCTGGGACCTTCCATTGTGGTGTTCCAATGGCCACAAATTTGCGAAAGGCCTCCGAGTCCACCAGTTTATATGGCAGTAGTTGGCGGGCTATGAGTTCTGACAAGCCAGCCGCCAACCGTTGGGCAAGAGGGTTATCCGGCGTCATCATTTTTTTACGCTCAAACATTAGGCCCACGGAAGCCTGCCTTTTTGCAGAAAAATGTGAGCTTGGCGTGATGGAAGGTGGAGTGGAGGACAATTGTGAGGAGAGAGGAGAAGGAGAAGTAGAAGACGAGGCTGGACGGTGAGAGCCTGCAGTGTGGCTTTGTGTGTTCCGTTGCTCCCACTGGGCTCGGTGATGGCTGCTCATGTGCCTTCTTAAGGCGGTCGTCCCTAGGTGAGTATTGGGCTTACCGCGACTAACGCGTTGACTGCAAAGATTGCAGATGGCAACGCTATTGTCAGCAGCGGACACGTTAAAAAAAGCCCACACTGCGGAGCCATGTGCCGGTGTCCTGGGAGCGCCAGATGTGACCGTACATGGTCGATGACTCGCTCCTGATACATTTGCAGTCTGCTTTGTCCCTGCTGTGCAATGTAAGTCATTGCTGCTTCTCCTCCCTATCTGCTGGTCCATATCTCCCTCTGAACTCCCCTCCTCTTCCTCTCTTGTGGGCACCCACGTGACATCACTAGACACGTCATCATCAACGTCACCTTCCCCACCGCTATAAGTAGAGATCTCGGAGTAGGCAGCAACACCGGGGACCAACCTCCTCCTTGGGCTGATCTGGGTACTGGCGTCAGACTGCTGAGTAGCGCTTGTTGCTACCTCCTCTTCCTGATCCAATACCAAGAGTGGCTGCGCATCAGAAATGTCCTCTTGATATGGATCGGAAAATAATTCCAGTGACTCAAGCGGAAGGTATGTGGTGGTGGTGGTGGTGGTCGTGTTGTTGGTGGTAGTGTCTTTGGGGGTGCACATAGCAGAGAGTGAAGAAGAGGGTGCAGATCGAGAGGATGAGGAGGGTGCAGAAGAGTAAGGCTGAGCGAGCCACTCAACCAAGTCTGGTGCATCCTTTAAAGTAATTGAACGCACCTTCTGCAACTTCCCACTTTGGCTCAAGCCTGTTGCTCCTGCCCTACCCCTACCACCCCTGCGGAAGGGCCTGCCTCTTCCTCTGCCTGTCATTTTTTAAATGACCCTGTGACAAAACTCTTAGTCCCTATACCGCTGAAGGACTGCTGCAGTATAGGTGAGCGGTCAGCAGTGGTGCACGTCAACCCTATCTATTGTGGACCTATAGCGGTCCTTACAGAACAGCAGACTGTACCGCACTCAAGCCTATGTACCGTAGCACCCTATACCAAGTTACCAGTCCTTATAAGAACTTTTGTGGACCAAGCAGGTTGTGTATTAGTGTTTAGCAGACTGTACGTCAGTCCCTATACCGCTGAAGGACTGCTGCAGTATAGGGCAGCGGTCAGCAGTGGTGCACGTCAACCCTATCTATTGTGGACCGATAGCGGTCCTTACAGAACAGCAGACTGTACCGCACTCAAGCCTATGTACCGTAGCACCCTATACCAAGTTACCAGTCCTTATAAGAACTTTTGTGGAACAAGCAGGTTGTGTGTTAGTGATTAGCAGACTGTACGTCAGTCCCTATACCGCTGAAGGACTGCTGCAGTATAGGTGAGCGGTCAGCAGTGGTGCACGTCAACCCTATCTATTGTGGACCGATAGCGGTCCTTACAGAACAGCAGACTGTACCGCACTCAAGCCTATGTACCGTAGCACCCTATACCAAGTTACCAGTCCTTATAAGAACTTTTGTGGACCAAGCAGGTTGTGTATTAGTGTTTAGCAGACTGTACGTCAGTCCCTATACCGCTGAAGGACTGCTGCAGTATAGGGCAGCGGTCAGCAGTGGTGCACGTCAACCCTATCTATTGTGGACCGATAGCGGTCCTTACAGAACAGCAGACTGTACCGCACTCAAGCCTATGTACCGTAGCACCCTATACCAAGTTACCAGTCCTTATAAGAACTTTTGTGGAACAAGCAGGTTGTGTGTTAGTGATTAGCAGACTGTACGTCAGTCCCTATACCGCTGAAGGACTGCTGCAGTATAGGTGAGCGGTCAGCAGTGGTGCACGTCAACCCTATCTATTGTGGACCTATAGCGGTCCTTACAGAACAGCAGACTGTACCGCACTCAAGCCTATGTACCGTAGCACCCTATACCAAGTTACCAGTCCTTATAAGAACTTTTGTGGACCAAGCAGGTTGTGTATTAGTGTTTAGCAGACTGTACGTCAGTCCCTATACCGCTGAAGGACTGCTGCAGTATAGGGCAGCGGTCAGCAGTGGTGCACGTCAACCCTATCTATTGTGGACCGATAGCGGTCCTTACAGAACAGCAGACTGTACCGCACTCAAGCCTATGTACCGTAGCACCCTATACCAAGTTACCAGTCCTTATAAGAACTTTTGTGGAACAAGCAGGTTGTGTGTTAGTGATTAGCAGACTGTACGTCAGTCCCTATACCGCTGAAGGACTGCTGCAGTATAGGTGAGCGGTCAGCAGTGGTGCACGTCAACCCTATCTATTGTGGACCTATAGCGGTCCTTACAGAACAGCAGACTGTACCGCACTCAAGCCTATGTACCGTAGCACCCTATACCAAGTTACCAGTCCTTATAAGAACTTTTGTGGACCAAGCAGGTTGTGTATTAGTGTTTAGCAGACTGTACGTCAGTCCCTATACCGCTGAAGGACTGCTGCAGTATAGGGCAGCGGTCAGCAGTGGTGCACGTCAACCCTATCTATTGTGGACCGATAGCGGTCCTTACAGAACAGCAGACTGTACCGCACTCAAGCCTATGTACCGTAGCACCCTATACCAAGTTACCAGTCCTTATAAGAACTTTTGTGGAACAAGCAGGTTGTGTGTTAGTGATTAGCAGACTGTACGTCAGTCCCTATACCGCTGAAGGACTGCTGCAGTATAGGTGAGCGGTCAGCAGTGGTGCACGTCAACCCTATCTATTGTGGACCGATAGCGGTCCTTACAGAACAGCAGACTGTACCGCACTCAAGCCTATGTACCGTAGCACCCTATACCAAGTTACCAGTCCTTATAAGAACTTTTGTGGACCAAGCAGGTTGTGTATTAGTGTTTAGCAGACTGTACGTCAGTCCCTATACCGCTGAAGGACTGCTGCAGTATAGGGCAGCGGTCAGCAGTGGTGCACGTCAACCCTATCTATTGTGGACCGATAGCGGTCCTTAGAGAACAGCAGACTGTACCGCACTCAAGCCTATGTACCGTAGCACCCTATACCAAGTTACCAGTCCTTATAAGAACTTTTGTGGAACAAGCAGGTTGTGTGTTAGTGATTAGCAGACTGTACGTCAGTCCCTATACCGCTGAAGGACTGCTGCAGTATAGGTGAGCGGTCAGCAGTGGTGCACGTCAACCCTATCTATTGTGGACCGATAGCGGTCCTTACAGAACAGCAGACTGTACCGCACTCAAGCCTATGTACCGTAGCACCCTATACCAAGTTACCAGTCCTTATAAGAACTTTTGTGGACCAAGCAGGTTGTGTATTAGTGTTTAGCAGACTGTACGTCAGTCCCTATACCGCTGAAGGACTGCTGCAGTATAGGGCAGCGGTCAGCAGTGGTGCACGTCAACCCTATCTATTGTGGACCGATAGCGGTCCTTACAGAACAGCAGACTGTACCGCACTCAAGCCTATGTACCGTAGCACCCTATACCAAGTTACCAGTCCTTATAAGAACTTTTGTGGAACAAGCAGGTTGTGTGTTAGTGATTAGCAGACTGTACGTCAGTCCCTATACCGCTGAAGGACTGCTGCAGTATAGGGCAGCGGTCAGCAGTGGTGCACGTCAACCCTATCTATTGTGGACCGATAGCGGTCCTTACAGAACAGCAGACTGTACCGCACTCAAGCCTATGTACCGTAGCACCCTATACCAAGTTACCAGTCCTTATAAGAACTTTTGTGGAACAAGTGAGTTGTGAATGTTTAGCAGACTGCAGCAGAAGGGCAGCAGTCAAGTATAATATCCTTTCTATATTTGGAAGAAAGAATATTATACATGTACAAGCCTATTACTGTACCACTGATACCAGTCCTGAAAAGAACCTTTGTGGAACTAATAATAACAGCAAGTCTTTAAAATTACCCTCACTGCCTGACAACACTGCTTCCTTCCTGTCCCTATACAAATTGGCAAAAAAAGAGAACGATTAGTGGTTACTGGAACAGCTCTTTTGTGGACCTTGATAGTAACAGCTAATGATGATGATGATGATGATGATGATGAAAGACTAATCTGGCTGTCCCTGTAGCATACACCGTCCTTTCCCTTTCTCTAAACTAACAAAAGACACTCAGGCTGCTGCAAGAATCAGCAGCACAGCAAACCTATCAACACCTAACACCTATACCAGTCCTGAAAAGAACTTTTGTGTACCAAATAGCTAGTGGTTTATCTCTCCCTACTCCACACAGGAACCTGTCCCTATCGTAACAGAAGAAAGAATGTAAAATGGCCACCGGATCGGGTGTATTTATAGGTTAGGGGGAATGTACAAGTGTCCATGTGCTGTCATGTCTCAATTGGCTGTCCTGTATCACATGATAAACGTGTCACCAAAGGTTAAAGTTCTTGTATACATTAAACACGTAAGTCCGCCGCGGCGAACGACGGAAAAAGGCGTTCGAACGTGCGGACCGCGAATGTCGGAAATTCGCCGCGAAACGACCGCCGGGCGAACCGTTCGGCCATCACTAAAGGAGAGGCAGAACAGGGAGCTGCCTATGTAAACAAGGGATTTTCCTATTCTACCTAGTGACATGACAGGGATCTACTGCTTCCTGTCATCGGGAGCGGTGATCTCTGTCATGTACTAGGTAGCCCATCCCCCCTACAGTAAGAACACAATGAGGGAACACAGTTAACCCCTTGATCGCCCCCTAGTGTTTAACCCTTTCCCTGCCAGTGACATTTATACAGTAATCAGTGGCTATTTTTAACTCGCTGTAAAAAATGTCAGTGGTCTCAAAAAAGTGTCAAAAGTGTGGCAGTCCCGATAAAAATCTCAGATCACCCCCATTAGTAGTGAAAAAAAAAAAAAGGAATAATAAAAATGCCATAAATATATACCCTATTTTGTAGACGCTATAACTTGTGTGCAAACCAATCAATATACACTTATTGATTTTTTTTTTTTTTACCAAAAAATTTGTAGTAGAATATATATCGGCCTAAAGTGAGGAAGTTTTTGTATATATTTTTGGGGGATATTTAACATGGCAAAAGTGAAAAAATATATTTGTATCCAAAATTGTCTCTGTTTATGTTTATAGCGCAAAAAATAAAAACCGCAGAGGTGATCAAATACCACCAAAAGAAATCTCTATTTATGGGGAAAAAAAGGACATAGATTTAATTTGGGTACAATGTCGCACGACCTCGCAATTGTCAGTTAAAGCGACGCAGTGCCGTATCGCAAAAAATGCTCTGGTCATTAAGGGGGAAATATATTCCGGGGCTGAAGTGGTTAATGTAATTTTCTTTCTTTCTTTATGTCAGTTTTGCTGCAGCAGGTTCTATACAATATTCTATAATTGAAAACCAAACTTTTTGTACAAGCTTTTGGAGTCACTTAATTTTAATGGGGTGTGATGGACAGACCCCCAGGTTTTTATTCTGTATGTTGTCACGCTGGTATGTTGGTTCTCCTAACGTTTTTTAATGTTAATGTCTTTTGTTTTGCGCATCAAGGTATTTGGGTAAAACTGCGTAGGTTGAGAATTTTAATAAATAAATAAATAAATAAATAAAATACACAGTACAGATGTGACACTTTACAAGCAGACTAAGGGGACCTTCCAGGCACTATATTTAAAGCAATTTTTAATTTCTATTGTTTTACATTAAAGTGATTGTAAAGGTACTAACCTGCCCTGTGCAAGGGTTTTGCACAGAGCAGCCCAATACTCCACTTCTGGGGTGCCCTGCCAGCTCTCCCGGCTTCTCCTCCTCATCAGGTGCCCCCACGGAAAGCCTTTTTCCATGGGGGCAACTGTGTGGGCACGCTCCCGTGTCCTGCTGCTGAGTCCATTGACACAGCTGTCAGCCAAATCCGGTCACACAGGAGCCCCCCGTCACTGGATTTTGGATGACAGCCGTGGGAGCCTATGGCTCCTGCTGCTATAAATCTGTTCACTGAGGAGAGAGGCAACGGCGGGAGCCGATGGGCTTGCCCTCATCGCTGGATTGGATCAGGTTCAGGTAGGAAGAGGGGGGGGGGGTCTGGGGGGCAGCTGCAGCAAAGAAGTTTTTTCACCTTAATGCATAGAATGCATTAAGGTGAAAAACCTTGAGACTTTACAATCACTTTAAGCATCTTTAAAAATGTTTTTTTTTAACCACTTCCCTACCTCCTGCCATACATATACTGCGGCAAGGCGGTCCTATTGCACAAAATCACGTACCTGTTCGTGATTTTGTCAATAGCCACTGGGGGGAGCCAATCAGTGGGCAATCGCTCCCCACAGAGACAGAAACGCCGGTCTGCTGATGTAAACAAGGCAGTGCAAGAGTGTCCATGCAGTGAGCACATCCCCCCACACAGTTAGAAACACACTGAGGGAACACTGTTAACCATTTGATCGCCCCTCGATGTTAATCCCTTCCCTGCCAGTGTCATTTATACTGTATCAGTGCATATTTTTAGCACTGATCACTGTATTAGTGTCACTGGTTCCCTATAAAGTGTAAAAAATTTCAGCTTGGTGTCCGATCTGTCCGCCACAATGTCGTAAACCCACTAAAAATTGCTGATAACCGCCATTACATATAAAAAAATAAATAAATAAATAAAAATGCCATAAAAATATCCCCTATTTTGTAGACGCTATAACTTTCTTGCAAACCAATCTATATACACTTATTGGGATTTTTTTTTTACCAAAAATATTTATATAATTTTTAATGTTTTTTTATTAGCTATGTATTAAACAGGAGGTGAAAAAAAACTGTTTTTTTATTTTCAAAATTGTAAAAAAAATTAGTTTATAGCACAAAAAACAAAAACCGCAGGAGGTGATCAAATACCACCAAAAGAAAGCTTTATTTGTGGGGAAAAAAAAGGACAGTAAAACCTTGGTTTGAGAGTGTTTTGCAAGACAAGCAACATTTTTTTTATATATTTTGACTTGATATATAAGCGATGTCTTGATATACAAGTAGAGTCATATCACAACTGAGTATAAGAGAGAAGAGAGGCGCCTCTAAGTGTAGCAATATGGTTACATTTAACGAAGGTACAACATTTAGCAACGTATTACTACACTTAGAGGCGCCTCTCTTCTCTTTTATACTCTGGAGCTTCTGCTGGATTTTGCTTCTAATCACCTTGTGGAGGCTTCCATTTGTATGTATGAATAAATGGTGGTGGAACGAATCATTTGAGTTTCCATTATTTCTTATGGGGAAATTCACTTTTTATATACAAGTGCTTTGGATTACAAGAATGCTTCCAGGATGAATTATGCTTGCAATCCAAAGTTTTACTGTAAATTGTATTTGGGTACAGCGTCGCACGACAACGCAATTGTCAGAGTAACGCAATGCCGTATCACAAAAATGGCCTGGTCATTAAGGGGGTAAAATCTTCTGGGGGGGGGCGGAAGTGGTTAATTTTCGCTTTGGTACATGTCCCAAGGGCAGCACCGGGGGCCCCCATACCCTTTTTATGGCCAATAAGGTGTAATCCTAGACTCTGACTTGTCATTTCAGCCTCAAATACAATCGTTGTCAAAAGTCTGTAGAATTCACCTCCATAACATCTCTAAAATTTGCCCCTTTTAAAAAATGAAACCACCGAGCTCCTCATTCACTCCCTTGTTGTCTCTCGCCTTGACTATTGCAACTCCCTTCTCATTGGCCTGCCTCTCCATAGGCTATCCCCTCTTCAGTCTATCATGAATGCTGCTGCCAGACTTATCCACCTTACCAACCGCTCAGTATCTGCCAACCCTCTCCTCCAATCCCTACACTGGCTCCCAATCACCCAGCAAATTAAATTCAAAATACTAACAACAACATACAAAGCCATTCACTACTCTGCCCCCAATCTTGTCTCCAAATATCACCCAAATCATCCTCTCTGCTCTTCTCAAGACCTACTGCTCTCAAGCTCTCTCGTCTCCTCCTCCCATGCTCGTCTCCAGGATTTCTCCAGAGCCTCTCCCATCCTCTGGAACTCGCTACCTACTCTTGCTACCTTCAGGCGATCCCTGAAAACTCATCTCTTCAGGAAAGCCTATCACGTCTCCAACTAATCTCCTACCACTTCCAACAGCTCATTCCCCACAGTTACAACCTTTTGTACCACCTGCCTCACCCTATTAGATTGTAAGCTCTTCTGAGCAGGGCCCTCTTAATCCTCTTGTATTTTATCGTATTTTAACTATATTGTTTGCCTTTTATATTGTAAAGCGCTGCGTAAACTGTTGGCGCTATATAAATCCTGTATAATAAAATAATAATAATAATAACTTGCATATAAGCCTGCATAATGGACACTTTTGGTTTTTACAAGTTCGGGTCCTATAGACTTCAATGGGGTTCAGGGTTTGGGTCCGAACTTTTGTGATGTTTTGGCATGAACTGAACCGGGGTGGGCCAACTCTACTGACATATACCTGTGTACAGCCGCATCTTTTAATTGCTGTCTATGGTGGCTGTACCAGGCAGCTGTGAGTTCCAGGGTATTTTTTTATACAGGTTCTGAACACTCGTGGACCCGGCACATCCCCTTTACAAGCATGTGCATGAGCACATAAAGAAAGGTATTTAAATAAAAGTAAAACTTACAGAATCTGAAACGGACACAAAATTGGTAATCAGTAAAACGTTTGCCCACCACACACGGTTACAGCTGTCCCACTGATGCTTGGGGAGTTCCCAGAATACGCCCCACTGAACCAACGAGATAAGAGCAATAGAGAGAGGGATGGAAGCAAGGTGGAGAGGTTGTATCCTGATGTACAAAAAAAGAAAAAAAATCATTAATTACAGAATAAAACTTTTATGAAATGATGTAGACTACAAATAAAGGGAAATTCTATTCTTTTTTTTTTTTCAGTGTGAATTTAGATTATGAGGGGTTAGTTCAGCTTTAACAAAAAACTGCCAATGCAGGTAAGGGGTGCCGACGTATAAAAACAAACTGTGCAGCTTTCATTAACCGCTTCCTCACCAGAGCGCTTTTTGCGATTCGGCACTGTGTCGCTTTAACTGACAATTGCGCGATCGTGCGACGTTGCATCCAAACAAAATTTACGTTCTTTTTTTCCCCACAAATAGAGCTTTTTTTTGTGGTATTTGATCACCTCTGCGGTTTTTATTTTTTGCGCTATAAACAAAAAAACAGCGACAATTTTTTTTAAAAACGCAATATTTTTTACTTTATGCTATAATAAATATCCAACAAAAATATATAAAAGGCCGATATGTATTCTTTTACATATTTTTGGTAAACAAAATCCCAATAAGCGTATATTGATTGGTTAGCACAAAAGTTATAGCGTCTACAAAATAGGGGATAGTTTTTATGGCATTTTTATTTTTAATTTTTTTTTTAGATTAGTAATGGCGGCGATCTGCGATTTTTATTGGGACTGTGACATTATGGCGGACACATCGGACACTTTTGACACTATTTTGGGACCATTGTTATTTATACAGCGATCAGTGCTATAAAAATGCACTTACTGTGTAAATGACACGGGAGGGAAGGGGTTAACACTGGGGCGATGAAGGGGTTAAGTGTGTCCTAGGGGGTGATTATAACTGTGGGGGGGTGGGCTTCAAGTCACATGACAGCGATCACTGCTCCCAATGACACAAGGTAGAGTGGGGAAATGCCTTGTTTACATAGGTACTTCCCCATTCTGAGGCTCCGTGACACGATCACCGGGAAACTGGTGGACTCTATGTGCACGGTTGCGCTGTATGCATGGCCCGCTATCCCAGCCTCTTAAAGGGGACATACAGGTACACCCATTTGCCCACCCCTGCCATTGTGCATTGGCGTGCAGCGGTCGGCAAGTGGTTAATAACCACTTGCCGACCACCCACATATACTGTGGCTGGGCGGCGGCTCTGTTCCAGATCACGTACCCAGCACGTGATCTGACACTTCTGGGTCTGGGGGCCCGATCCCACTGTGATCACACACAGCAGGAGCCCAGCGGCGGGTATGACAGACTCAATGTCTGCCGACATCCACTGATTAGACAGTACACAGGCAGAACAGCAATCTTCCTATGTAAACAAGGCAGATTACCATACTGTCAGAAGGGAAAGTATTGATCCGGTATCTCTGCAAAGAAGGAACATGGATCAATGCCTTTCCCTAGTCAAAGCACCTCCCCCACAGTGAGAAAGCACAGGATAGGCACACGCTAACCCTTTGATCGCCCCAGATGTTAACCCCTTCCCAACCAGTGTCATTAGCAGCAGTGGTTTGTCCATATGGGGTGCAGGGGTGCTCCCCCCAATCCATGCCCCTAATCTACATGCAGGGCACCGGACGCATGGATTCCAATGTTTTTTTTTTTTTTTAGAAGCATGTGATTAGAGCCGGAGGCTCTAATTGGCTTAAAAAAGGGGTGGGCTCGGGGCACAGAGCACTGCGCCCCAAACCCACCCTGTTGTGTGACATTAACATATTAATATTTGTTAATGTCGTCTTGATTCTCCTACTGGCCTATCCCAGCTCAGAAAGTGGGTCCTGAGACCCGATTGGCCGAGAGGAGATGCAATCCTATTGGCCGCCGATGAGGAGGAGGGAGGAGTCGCAGGGGAAGCCGCGCCGCCATGAAGCCAAGGAAGGAGGACACGTAGGGTGAAGCCCTAGATGGGGTAAGTGCAGTAGGACCGACCGACCGCGGGGGTATATATTTGCCAAAAATATACTACCAGCCACCACTGGTCATTAGTACAGTGACAGTGCATATTTTTAGCACTGATGACTGTATTAGTGTCACTGTTCCCCAAAAAGTGTCAGTTACTGTCTGATTTGTAGTCCCACTATAAGTCACTGATAACTGCCATTACTAGTAAAAACAATAAAGTAAAATAAAAAATAAAAATAAAAAATATCCCATAGTTTGTAGATGCTGTAACTTTTGTGCAAACCAATGTACACTTATTGGGATTTTTTACCAAAAATATGTAGCAGAATGCATATTGGCCTAAATTGATGAAAAAAAATCGGATTTGGGTATGTAGAAGAAAGTAAAAAAAAAAAAAATTATATATACTAAACTAAAATAAAAACGGAAGAGGTGATCAAATACACCCCCCCCCCCCCCACAAAAAAAGGGAGCTCTATTTGTGGGGAGAAAAAAAGGACAAAAATTTGATTTGGGTACAGTTTTCACACGACCACGCAATTGTCAGTTAAAATAACGCAGTGCCGTATCGCAAAAAATGCCTGGTCATGAAGGGTTTGGCAAATCTTTTAGAGGTCAAGTGGTTAAAGTTAGATAATGCCTTAGCTATAGCTGTAGGTCATTTACGAACCTCCTGAAGCCTGGCCCAAAAACTTCCAGAAATGGCATCCTTCCATCCTGCCCTGTTGCTAGAACGTTGCTAAGATATTCCCAACCATTATTGTTTACTGCAACCATCAGAGGACCGAGCTTTTAAATCCCAGCACATGTGAGGTCCATCTTCTTTATTGCAGCATTGCTGAGCTCAGAGCTACTGCAACAGGGGACAGAGAGAGCGCATGCAAGGGAGGTTTTAAATCGGCTGGGAGTGTCTTATGCCGCGTACACACGTATCAGACTATCCGGTGGACTCATGCCGCGTACACACGTAGCGGTCTATCCGGCGGACTTTCCGCCGGACTGTCCGCCGGACTTTCCGAACGGGCTACTTGCCCACACACGGCACTTTTTCTGCGGACTAATACGGCGTACTAAGTCCGCTGGACTATCCGCCGTACTTTTGAAATGAACGGACTTGCCCACACACGCGGAGGAAAGTCCGCTCATTTCAGCCTAGGTAGGCTGGGCCCGCGAAGGAGACGTCGCTGGCCCCGCCACCTGGTATGGACTTAAAGGGGAACCCCAACGCAGAAAAATTCGGCGTGGGGTTCCCCCCAGGTCCACATCAGACCCTTGTCCGAGCACGCTACCCGGCCGGCCAGGAAAGGGGGGGAGAGTGAGCGCCCCCCCTCCTGAGCCGTACCAGACCGCGTGCCCTCAACATGGGGGGGTGCCGCGTGGCCCCCCCACCCCAAAGCACCTTGTCCCCATGTTGATGAGGACAAGGGCCTCTTCCTGACAACCCTGGCCGTTGGTTGTCAGGGTCTGCGGGCGGGGGGCTTATCGGAATCCGGGAGCCCCCTTTAATAAGGGGGCCCCTGGATCCCGGCCCCCCACCCTATGTGAATGAGTATGGGGTACAATGTACCCCTACCCATTCACCTGTAAAATAAAGTGCAAAAAAAAACACAACACACGAGATAAAATACTTTATTGCACAGCTCCGGGGGTCTTCCGTCTTCGGGGGTTAAAATAGTTTATTGCATCCTCTGGGACTGTGACATCATAATGGGCGGGGACATCATTCGGCGATGTCCCTATATAAGTCGTCACACGCCGTGTGCCTGTCATTGTCGCCAGAGACAGCGACGAGGCAACAGCTCAAGAAGAGAAGAGAAGAACAGAAGCACAGAAGGGCAGAAGACAGCGGCGACAGAAGACCGGCAAGAAGAACCAAAGAGGGGGACAAGACCCCCAAAGTTGGAAGAGGGCGGCGGCAAAGAAGAAAGCTGGGCTCCTCCGCTAGTAAAAGAGCTAGCAGAAGATAGCGGAGGAGTCCGGCAACAAGACCCCCGAAGACGGAAGAAGACCCCCGGAGCTGTGCAATAAACTATTTTAACCCTTGTGTGCTATGTTTTTTTTACATTTTTTTCACAGGTGAATGGGTAGGGGTACATTGTACCCCATACTCATTCACATAGGGTGGGGGGCCGGGATCCGGGGGCCCCCTAATTAAAGGGGGCTCACAGATTCCGATAAGACCCCCGCCCGCAGACCCCGACAACCAACAGCCAGGGTTGTCGGGAAGAGGCCATTGTCCTCATCAACATGGGGACAAGGTGCTTTGGGGTGGGGGGGCCGCGGCACCCCCCCCATGTTGCGGGCACGCGGCCTGGTACGGCTCGCTCGTGCTCGGATAAGGGTCTGATATGGACCTAGAGGGGGACCCCACGCGTTTTTTTTGGCGTAGGGCTTTCCCTTTAACTCCATACCAGGTGACGGGGCAAGCGACGCCTACTTTGCTGGTCCCGGCTACCTGGAGCCACGCTCAAAATGAGCGGACTTTTCTCCGGGCGGGAGAAGTCCATTCATTTCAAAAGTACGGCGGACTAGCACACACACGGCCGTATTGTCTGCCGAAATGCGAGTCCGCGGACATATTTATGTGCAAAACTACTTTCTTAGTCTGCCGGACTGTTGGGTAAAAAAAGTCCACCGGAGCCCACACACGGGCGGATTGTCCGCCGGACTTTTCCACCGGATTGTTTGATCGTGTGTACGCGGCTTTAGCCACATCCTTGCAACAAGACAGGACGGGATGATACCATCTCTGGAAGTTTTTCGGCCAGGCTTCAGGAGGTATGTGCATGGCCTACACCTAAGGCATTATTTAAGTGTTTGTTACCCCAGCATTTCATATTCCTGATATGTGCCTGATGTACCATGTACTTGTATGGAAAAGTATCCTGTTCTCTTTGTATTGCTCCCTTTGTGAGAAATCCCCGGTGTTCCTGTCAATCCCTCTGTTTTCCAATTAAAAACTGACCACACTAAACAGGAGAGAACAGCAGTATAATTTCCCTAGCTATGCTGGGAACTCAGCCTGGTCTCCTCCAATGATCAGACTTGTCCTGACATGCCCCAGCCCTGCACAGCCATTCACTGGGAAGCTCAGTGTACACACGCACACACACACACAGCAAGCTCTTATACACAATATTCACCATTTAGACACTAAAACGTGTCAACTAAGGTAAAATAACATATAAAAAGTTATCCTTTTTCTGTTCCCCCTTTTTAGGATTACCTAAAATAGTAAACTAAATAAAGGTTACAAAAATTTGAAGACTATTCCGAAACATGACAAAAAAACCTATTGGACACAAAAGGTGTGCAAGTGGCAGTTAACATAGTACACATACTCTGGATTGGGTAAATAAATTAGCAAAGTGTGGTACTGTTAAATCGGAAGTAAGTCAGTCGATTTAAACGTTTAAAAAAACTGTTACATTCCCAACACGTGCGGTGAATGTAATTGTTACATTGGTTGTGTTCTCAACCAATCTCTGTCAAACTATCCAATAGCAGGTGTCATAACTGATCACATGTGCAGCATCATGACACTTGAAGGTCTAACAAAGGCCAAGATGGCAGCTTCATTGGCTGAAAACAATAGGAGGGAGTTTAGTTCCACTTTAGGTGTCCATTTATGAAGCAGTGATCAGTGGAGATCCAGAGGATCGCCACTGATCACAGCCCATAAACAGTTTATAAACCAGAGATAATTAGGGGGAGAAGTGTTTGAACTTGTTCTCCCGCCGATTATCTCCGCACACTGAGAATCCTCATTAAATGACACAGTAATGATCACTTTATGAAGCTGGGATCTCAGCGCTTCACTGACGATCTGTGTCAGAATTCACACTCCCCGATTCACCAGCTCAGAGGTGGAGAACCGGGGAGTGAAGAGAGAATCTGGGGGGATCTGAGGAGGAAAGAGGAAGATGATTAACTTCCTTATGCCTCGTTCAGACCCCCCAACACTGTAACCATGTCCCCCTGTCATATTTATGTGTATACATATATATACATATATATATATATATATAAAATCTGTATATGTATATATATATATATATAATGTGTGTGTGTATATACATGTATGTATAATGTCTGTGTGTGTATACATGTATATATTATGTAGGGGGACTCTTTATTTCACTAACATTAATCACACCGTGTGTCAGTGTATTGAGCTGTGATAATTTATCACTGCTTAATAAATTGACATCTGTGTGTATCGGTGAATTTCTAGTACTGTAATCTTGTAAAGTCTCACGAGATTGCAGTATTAGGGGCCGTTCTCCAGTGTTAGAAGCGTTTGTAGATCGCTTCACTCCTCCAAGGGTGAAGCGATCTACTCCGCTTCATAAAGTGGCACACAGAGGAGAAAGATCTCCTATGTGAATGCCGGAGAATGAAGCAGTGAATAGATTTCACTGCTTCATAAAAGGACACCTAAATATTGTTATAACAAAATTACATATTTTTAACTGACAGAATTTAACACACCTACCTCTTTAACCTTTTGAAGATATACTGCATAACCATAATCAGAGTAACCTTTTTCTCAGAATCTTCAATCATCTTTAGGAATGTTTTGGCACCCAGAAATCCACTGCAATAAAAGCAAATTACAGGAGGCAGCAGAAGCAATTACCATAAAGCACTTGTGGGCCAGTTCTTCTGGCACTATGGTGCGAGTGGGGGAGCACCCAACCTCAGCATTTACAAACATAAAAAAATAAAACCGAAAAAGGAATGCCTTAGGACTTGTTCAGATTGGTGGTGCTAGTGGATCGCTCTTCAGAGAGCATTTGACAGTTGTTGAGGAAGCGTTGTATTGCCTCCTCATCACCTGCTTTAATCCCTTAAAGCAGTTGAATACCCACATAGAAAAATAAAAATAAAAAATAAAAACCTGTAAAGCAACGGCATAATGAGCTAGTATGCACTTGGAGAGTAATAGCGGGTTTAATTCTTGCCACGATCACAAAGCAAAGCATTGTGGCTGCAGTGTACACCCCCAGCCGCTGCCTCTGCAGCTAAAGGAGGTGGAAGTTGGGAGATGGCAAAAGTGCACCTCAACCACAAGGTTTTACCACCCCCCTCAGCCATTAGTGTGAATGAGCCCTCACAGCTCAGACAACATGAGACCATCTTTCCTTTGTGTTCTTTAGAAGTTTGTACAGTTGGAATGTAGCTCTCCATACAGAGAAGACTGCATGCTGACCATAATTGCCCATTCTACCCATAGCTTTTGCTAAATGTATTACATGACCCAAGTGGAAGAGCTTGAACAAATATCTATATAATTATGTCCACACCTCTATTTCTCTAAAACCCAGCAGCTGTATTCTATCTTGGGTATCTCCTAAAACTCCAAAATATTAATGTCCGATATACAGCCATACAACCCCCCTTTAAATTACATAAACAAACCACATTATACAAATTCATGATCCATAACTTGTGCAATAATATGTAACAACTACCCTGTGAAAAACACTGCTAATAGTTCACACAATGCAAATAGTGCAATAATATTTGTAAAAAAATTCTTGTGAAAAAAAGATTCTGAAATTGTATATACTGTATTACATATATGGGGGTCCTAGTGCATGAAACGCGTCGGCAGGAGACACTAGTGCTGATGTCAGGCCACTGTCCGTTACCGAGTCAGCAGCGGCATCCATTGTCGTATGTTTTTAAGATTTATTTATTTAACACAAAACTCATGCTGCTTTTATCATATGCGAAGGAGAACTTGTTAGACTGATAACAGAAGAATGCAGCAGGAGATAGCTACCAGACACAGTGCTTTGAAAAGAGATAACAAAACACTATAGATATATGTGCCCAGCTCAAATTTAATGAAAACAGGTTTACATCCGCTTTAAGCCTCCACTTAATATTTTTTCAACTATGTTATTGCGCTGCACCTATAATTTACAATTTATTTCTGACAGAAGAGTGAGGTGGACATACTCTAGTTGGTGTTAGCAGCAGTCACAGCCTATGCTAGAAGGCAATATATATTGTATGTTGGTTTGCAAATAAATTCTAATTGTAGGTTGCTCTGATTATATTCTGTATCACTACATCCCATAGTTTGTAGAAGTTTTAACTTTTGCGCAAACCCATCAATATACTCTTATTGGGATTATTTTTACCAAAAATATGTAGCAGAATACATATTGGCCTAAATTGATGAAGAAATTAGATTTGTTTACTTTTTTAGTGGATGTGTTTTAGAGCAGAAAGTAAAAAATATTGTTTTTTACCAAAATTATCGGTTGTTTTTTGTTTATAGCACAAAAAAAAATGGTGATCAAAAACCGAAAGAAAGCTTTATTGTGGAGAAAAAAAGGACATACATTTTGTTTGGTTACAGTGTCGTATGACCGTGCAATTGTCAGTTAAAATAAAGCAGTGCCGTATCTCAAAAAATGGCCTGGTGAAGAAAAGGGTTAAATATAGTCCACTGTGCCAAACAACAGTTCCTCTGTGCCAGTCCCATATTTCTTTCTTTATGTTCAACTGATATCCAAAGCCGTGAATGATCTTTCAAAACTCCAGATATTAAAATCAATTAAAAGCTTAAAACAAAATGTACTCACATCATGTATTTGTGCTTTCCCAGCACTCGGTACATACAACAGATTGTTAGTCCAGCGTGGGCTCCACCAGCTCTGTGCTTGATTTTAATAAATGGATTTGCGCTATGATATTCTCTTGTGTTTTGTGACCTTCATGTTGGTTCCTTGTGATTATTGCATGGATGAGTGGATGGTGAAAAAGAGCCATTAAAAAAAAAAGGGGGGTCTAATGCCGCGTACACACGACCAGTTTTTCCATCAGAATAAAATCTGATGGTCTTTCCAACGGAGTTCCGCTGAAACGGACTTGCCTCTACACGATCACACCAAAGTCCCTTTGTTTAGAATGTGGTGACGTACGATGGGACTAGAAAAAGAAAGTTCAATAGCCAGTAGCCAATAGCTGCCCTTGTGTCATTTTTGGTCCGTCGGAATAGCACACAGACGAACGGTTTTCCCGATAGGAATTGATTCTGTCTGAAAGATTGTTCTATTCCTAGGTCCGTCAGAATTTTTGAAAAACAAAGTCCGATGAAGCCCACACACGAATGGAATATCCAATTCCGTTGGACCTTTTCTGTTGGAAAGTCCGGTCGTGTGTACGCGGCATAAGAAGCCGGTGAGTGTCCTGACTATCTGGTGGAGGAGAGGCTTTGAAAGTTTATGAATGTTATGGTTGGTGAATTTGTATAATGAGGTATGTTTTATATAATTTAAAGGGAAGTCATATAGCTGGGGAGTGCTGTATATTAATAAGAGCTTGTATAAAAGAAGTTTTAGGCCCCTTTCACATTGGGCGGACTCTGCCAAGAGTCTGCATGCTCAGCGGGGAATCTGTCCGTTGATCGCCGCTGAGCGGGCGGATAACTGGTCGGTGTCCACTCCGCCTATGCAGAGAAGACACAAACACAGCTCTACGGGTGGTCACTGCCATCCGATCCAATCCACCAGACGAATATGGAACAGATCCCATCTGTCTCTGTTTTTAGTGGATAGGATCAAATGTTGACGGGTGTCAATGAACACATCTGTTAACATCTGCTGCTACTTAGAGGGCAATAGATGATCCAATCGGATCCGCCTGAAAAACTAACAGTCTTTGGAGTGTGGGAGGAAACCCACTCAGGTGCAGGGAGAACATGCAAACTCCAGGCAGGTAGTGCTGTGGTTAGAATTAAAAGCGATGACCCTAGTGTTGCTAGGCGGAATTGCTAATGACTTAGCCACTATGCTAACATTAATGACATCTGTTGTTAAAGTAGCCAGCTTTAAGCCCACGCCCAATGCTCGGGGCCTAAACTGGGCTCATTGTATTACTGCACAAACCAGTAGGAGCATTCCATGTAACCCAGGCTGTGAATGTAGAATTCCATCCAATACCTTATTTTTTTTGGTTGATTGAAAAAAATTAGAACCCTCGTCAAATACAGAATGTAAGTAAAAACCACCCCAAAGTGAGGTGTAATCTTGTCTTACACATTGCCTGCGTTGGAAGATTTCCTTGAATGGGATATGAGAATTTTTTAATTCAATCAGCAGGCTAATCATTGTATTCTGACAGTGGAGGAGTCCCCACCTTACTTATGTGGATGGGGGAATCCATTTTGTGATGGACCTGTCCCACACTCGCTTGAGTGCTTTCATCAGTATACCGCTTGTACCAGTCTGAACATAGATATCAGATATTATAGCCGCATATTGCAACCAAGAACTAGGCAAGACTAGCTTAGCTGCAACACTGGAACTTTTATTGGACAAACTCACACAGATTATATACCCCGCAGGAGAACAGACCCCTCCTGATCATATTACCCTAACAATATAAACTGTAAACAGAAACATAATTAACATGAGCTAATTAACTAGTTACTTAAACCAGCTTAGGTGACTCAATGCCCACCCTGACAATGTTGTGATTAATCAGATATCCCCACTTCAGGTCTTGCCAGCATCAAGCTCACAAAGGACATTACACATTATCATAAGTATAAACACAGAACACCTTCAGACAATAGCAGGTGACCCCAGTAGCAAACTGTCTGGCTCATACATTGGAGTACATGGAACAGAGGCCAATGGGACCAGTTCTTTCAATTAACATGTATAGTTCAGAATCAAACAAACCAGGAATAGCCTTCATATATTTCTTGAGAGATATTGTTGATAAATATTACTGTCTCATTTGAAGTAATCAAAACCACATTCATAGCATCCATTAAGTAGTTGTCCATTATTTGCTTGGTCACCTTGTGCTCCTAATAGACACAGGATAACTTACACATAAAAGGGGCATGGGGAGCCGAGACAGGGGTTTCCCAACCTCTCTAAGGTAAGCTGGGTTCTATGGGCCCCCCCGCCCAAAGTGACTCCTGTCACACATTTGTCTTTTTTTTACCCATCTTTGGGTACCCTAAATCTCACCAGCAGGGGCACAGACAGCAATACAATGAAGGCTACCATTAGGGATAGCATTAGAGCTATAGATATGATTAGTATAAGGGTTGGGATTAGGGTTGCAGGAACAATTTATGTTAGGGTTGGGGTTAGTGGTATAAGGTAGGATTAGTGTTAAGGACATCAGGACAGTTAGCGTTTGAGTCAGAAATACAGGGAGGGTTAGTATTAGATTTGATGTTAGGGTTATACACTAGCCCTGGAATTAGACCTACAGGGGTGGTTAGAACAAGAGCTATAGAGAGGTTTACTGTTAGTTTTGGAGTTAGGGTTATAGACATGGTTAGTTCTGAGGTTAGGGCTAGGGGCACTGGCACTGTTACACTTAATTACATTTGGGGTCAAGGATACAGAGGGGGTTAAGATTTGGTTCTATGGGATTAGTGTTAGGGTTGAGGTAAGGGCTACAGGAAGGGTTAGTGTGGGGGTCGGCGCTACAGGCATGGTTAATGTTCACCCCATTCCCGGCCATCTCCTGTGGGGGAGGGTGTTGGTGTTAGTTTGCCACCCCCCCCCCCCCCCCAATATATCAAGCATCGGCCGCCACTGCTAATGCCCAATCTGGCCAAAAGTAGTTGTATTGAGTAAATGACATCTCATGTCTTTGGGAACTTGTACTCTTCAGACCATTGTTTTGGAATGCCAAAACCCAAACTTCACAAAAGAACATAAGGATGGAAGAAAAAACTTATCACAGACTCCAGCAGCACATCCATACAGACCATGAGGCCTACAGCTGGCTGACATTTAATGTGGCCTCACAATACGGCACAGACCTTCATTTGCTTTGCAAATTCCTTTGTAGATTCATGTACATTTTATTAAAAAGAATAATTATGATTCCTAATGCTTGCGTCTCTAAGACAGTGGTAGTAATGCCTAACTTATGTCATTCCAAGACTGCCTTATGGGGATTTTAATTAGTGTACTCTAGAATCACATTAACTTTCCCAGCAGCTGAGGGAAATTTATCAAAATGCCATCTTGATCCCTGCAAGTGTTGTCACTTGGGAGAGGGCTGCAATTAAGTCATTCCCCTTAACAGTAATCAGGATTTTGTATGTGATTTTTTGGTGCCACCTTGACCCCATTAGACTGACAGTTTGTTGACATTTCAGGTTAGATATTATCATATTATACATTACCGTTTCCCCCCCATAACAGCAGGACACATTTTGCTCCTATTTCATCTTGTTATCTAGGGAGAAATGATGTATTGCCTCAAATTAACCTCGGTAATTGAAAAGACTTTAAAACCGGATACTGAGGTACTAGTAGGGCAGTTAGAGCTCGTGCCAGCCAAGAGATTAAAGGGCCAGTAAAATCTATTTATGAAGCCAATAAATGTTGCAAGGAAGAAATTAAATGTTAAAGGGAACTTGTCATTAAGGAAAAGGCACTTGGCCATGCATGTATGTCTTTAGATAAGTCTGTGCGTTGAATAAATTAGGACTAAACAAAAAAAGTGATTTTATTATTTAGCAAGATTATTAAATATACTATACTGTTCTATGTGGTGGTTCAGTGAAGGGATTTTTGCCTTGTCTAGTTATACTTTCTTGTTGGTCACCAAGCCATACCTCATTGTTTCTATGCACGGTAATGATTATGGTCCCTGAGCCATACCCCGTCATTTCTATGCACGGTAATGATTATGGTCCCTGAGCCATACCCCGTCATTTCTATGCACGGTAATGATTATGGTCCCCGAGCCATACCCCGTCATTTCTATGCACGGTAATGATTATGGTCCCCGAGCCATACCCCGTTATTTATATGCAATGTAATGATTATGATCCCCAAGCCATACCCCATTATTTCTATGCACTGTAATGATTAGGGTCCCCAAGCCATACCCCATTATGTCTATACACTGTAATGATTATGGTCCCCAAGCCATACCCCATTGTTTCTATGCACTGTACTGAATATGGGCTCTAAACATTACCCAATTTTTTCTGTGCATTGCATACATTTTAGCTGATTATAGCCAACAAGGCTAAAGTAAAGGGCTCTAAGATATTTGGCTGTATTGGTGCTATACTCTGGAACAGCCTTTCTCAACATGTTTACCCTTGAGGAACTATTGAAAAATGTTTCGGTCTCAGGGAACCCTGCTAAAAGTAAGCCACTGGGGGATCAGTGGGAAAATTGTCTTGACCTTGGTGGTCATGAAAGTATACCACTGCCTTATAGTAATTGTCAGAAGGCCATCCTGCCAGACTGCTAAAAAGATCATTGCTGTCATGACTTTACCCAGTGGCATTAACCCCGCTGTATCCAGGGACCATCATATGGGAGGATAGTCAGCAAAAACTCAAGGAACCCATAGCACCCTCTTGTGGAACCTTGATGTTCCAAGAACCTTGGCTGAGAATGGCTGCGTTACCAGTTCTAGATACACAGTTGGCCAAAGAATATAAATGAATGACTTGCATGGCTCTGCTTACTATCCTAAAAATTATTAAGAAACTTTATAATGTCTGGGATAAGTGATGAAATATGTAAACTTTGCAGTGGTTCAGTGAAGGGCTTCTTGGTTCTATTTGGTCCACTTAAATGATAACCTGTTGGGTTATACTGTCAACATGGGCGTCTGCAGGTAGGGGCAGGGGGGGGGGCAACTGCCCACCCCTGGAATCGTCAAGAAGGTGTTGCAGTTGCCAGCTGCAGTGTCTGCCGCTAACTTTTTCTGAGTCAGCTGGCTGCTGACACATCTGATGTCCCTCCCTCACCCCCAGTCCGATCATCGGATGAGATGGCTTGGCCATTCCGCTATTCCTCTTCAGTGATTGGCTGCCTGCATGTGTACGTGTTGTGTAGATCCAGCCGACAACACCCACTCAGTGCAGTCAGTGGCCAACCCGCTGAGTAATACGCTGCCAGTGCCTACTCATCATCACATCACAGGAAATCCTAACCTGAAGCGAGTGGCATATACAGTTGCAGGCAACATAGGAAGAACCACAGGTAACAGCAGTTAGGAAGAGCATTCTGATTTATATATTGCTGGAAAGTTGGACAGTTATTACTCGTAAGCTGTGTTTGTGTATGTTAAGAGATAATTCATCTTCTTCACTTTGTATAGGCTGCTTTCATCAAGATCAAAATATGGCCACAACAGATGTATTGCAATACATTGCAATATAAAAAGATTTACATTCTCTAGGATATATATATATATATATATATATATATATATATATATATATATATATATATATATATATATATATATATATGGGCATGGACTGGGGGTGCCCCTGTCCTGAGTAACTTCCAATACAAAGAAACGCTGAATTATCTCTTATATAACACATATATCTTTCCAGTGGAAAGATATACAAGAGATAATTCAGCGTCACTTTGTATTGGAAATTACTGAGGCCAGGCATATCATGCCCATATAAATATAGCCTAGAGAATGTACATCTTGTTATATTGCATGGTTGACCTTAAAATGATGCCCCCCCTGAAAAAATTTCTGCGGACGCCCATGACTGTCAAAGAAAGTTTGCCAAAGCCCAACTCCAGCTAAAACTTTTTTTTACTTTAGGGTAGTGTGTAGGATTAGAAACATTAGTTACGTTTTCATTGCTGTCTGTGTTGCCTTTTGGGAGATTTCTACTCATCGTATCCCGTCTCTTGGGTTTTGAGAAGAAGGATATTTTAGCTCTGTGAAAAATGTGAATTGCATTGCTTCTCTTTGCAGCTATTGTCACTGTCTGGGATCAAGAAAAGCTGCTCTCAGCCCCCCAATATCCTTAATACAGCTTTAAACTATTCTCATCATATGAACACATGCCTCCAGGGCAATAGAAATGCTTATTTGTGTGCCTTCCCATGGTTTGACTCAAAAGTACACAACACATAAATGGACAAACTTCATAATAAATCCTAAACCTAAACTCTAGGCTAAACAAATATTGTCTAAATACAACAGACATGTGTATACTTGAACCTTAGGCTAGGTTCACACTTGTGCGACCTGCATTTTGCGTGGAGGCAGTCCATTCATTTCAGTAGGAACACATCCTACTGACTGTCCCTTTTTCTGATTGTTGAGTTTTATATATTTTTTGGCTTGACTTGGCTTTAAAGCGGTCCCAAAGGATTGACATTTTTTATCTTAATGTATTCCTTGCATTAAGGTAAAAAAATGTCCCATTTTGGCTCCTGATGCTGCCAATCAGAACCTGTGCGGGAGTCGGGTTGGGGGAGCTGGTAGCTTACACAGAGCAGGTAAGCATACCCTGCCTCAGGGGCATTGCTAGGTCTACAAAAGATCTGGCTAGAGCACATAGCAGCGTAGTAAAGAAAGTCATACACTTGGGCAGGCATACACATGCATATAATGTGTGTGTGTATATATCCCCAGAGAGCCCCCCCTTACATCAGGGTCCCCAGAGACCCCCCACATACATCAGGGTTCCCAGAGAGCCCCCCTTACATTAGGGTCTACAGAGAGCCTTCCCCTTAAATTAGGGTCCTCAGAGAGCCTCCCCTTAAATCAGGGTCCTCAGAGAGCCTCCCCCTAAAATCAGGGTCCACAGAGAGCCTCCCCCTTAAGTCAGGGTCCACAGAGAGCCTTCCCCCTGCATCAGGGTCCCCAGAGAGCCCCCACTTACATTAGGCTCCCCAGAGAGCCTCCCCTCCCCTTGGGGACCCCTGCAGAGACTCGGGGCTATGGGCCCCAGATTCGGGGCTATAGCCCCAAAAGCCACCCCCTGCCGACGCCACTGCCCTGCCTTAACATGATTTACACTCTGTAGACATCCAAAGGACCTGAGATTCCTCCTGGGTGTCGCCATCTCGGACATGGTGTCAGCAGTCCCAGAAGACTTGAGGCGGTCACCCAAGTGACACGCTATCGTTTTCTATAGTGTTTTTTTTTATTTTGGCTTCACTTTGTCTTAAAATGCACATACTATATAATCTTGCAGTAAGATCTTCACTGAAATGACAGGGTGTCTTAAAAGTTATCAGTTAACCCCCAGAAACCTAAAACTGTTAACCCTTTCCACAACCTGCTCTCCAGTATAAAAAGGACTGTACACAGCCACCTATTATGGAAATAAATAATAAGCTCTTTGGTCTTACTGATATTGAGAGTGAGGCTATTTGTTTTGTACCTTTCTACCAGGCACTTCACCTGCTCCCTGTAGGCCGATTCATTATTCGGTTATTATGAACCAAGCCAATACTGGTTCTATCATCTGTAAACTTTAGACAGATTTGGAGCTGGATTAATTGTGTTTACCTTAGGAAGAAGAAGGAATCGACACCCAGGTACACCGGACCGCTCAGTGTGTAGAAATATATTGGCTTTTCTAACACTCTTGACTTCCATTCAAAGGAATTATCTGCAATGGAAAAACAAAGTAATGTAATACATAGAGGCATTATTTCGACTTAGCTGTTGTCAGACTTTTTAATACAGAAGGACTCTGTAGTCAAGGGGTCTCCAAAATTTCTAAGCAAAGGGCCAGTTTACTGTCCTTCGGACCTTAGGGGGACAAGATTTTGACCAGAGGGAGTGGAAATATTCCTGTCATCATTGGGAGTAAATATTGTCACATTTAGTATCAGGGGAAGGAATAATGCTCCATTGTTGGTATCATAGGGATAAATAGTGCCCCATTGTTGGTGTCAGTTGGTAGAATAGTGTCTTGTATCAGTGGGAGGAATACTGCCCCAAAGGCGGGATAAAAGCAAGCAAAGGGCCACATCTGGCCCCCAGGCCACAGTTTGGAGACCTCTGCTGGCCATACCTGTAGGCATAAAAAGAAAACATAGATCTGATCAGCCAAATAAAGAAAAAATATTTATTTAAATTACATTGGATTTTCCTTAAGGACAATTTAATCGGTTCTTGACTGGCTCGCATACATATACTGCGGCACAATGGCACCGCTGGGCGAAACCCCATATATATATATATATATACGGGGTTCCTTTAAGAGCCGCCGTAGGGGTGCGCATGCGCACACTGCACGACGGGGGGACCCGCTGTGCTCGGTCGCGATCGCCGTTGGCCACGCGCGATTGCGTGCATGAGTACCAGCATGGGGATTTGTGTGTGTGAACAGTACACACAAATCCGTTTGCTGTCAGAGGAGAGGAGCCATGTCGTTTGTTCCTACTATGTAGGAACAGCAAAATGTCTCCTCTGCCATTCAGTCCTATCCCTATACAGTTAGAACACACTGAAGGAACACACATTTAACCCCTTGATCGCCCCCTAGAGTTAGCCCCTTCCCTACCAGTGTCATTTACACAGTAATCAGAGCATTTTTGGCACTGATCGCTGTATAAATCTCCAATCTGACCGCCGCAATGTCGCAATACTGCTAAAAATCGCAGATCACCGCCATTACTAGTAAAAAAAAATAATAATAAAAATGCCATAAATCTTTCCCATAGTTTGTAGACACTATAACTATTGAGCAAACCAATCAATATACGCTTATTGTGATTTTTTTTACCAAAAATATGTAGAAGAACTGATGAAGAAACTTGTTTTTTAAAAACATTTTTGGGGATATTTATTATAGCAAAAAGTAAAAAATATCATTTTCAAAATTGTCTCTCTTTTTTTCTGTATAGCGCGAAAAAAAACAGCAGAGGTGATCAAATAGCACCAAAAGAAAGCTCTATTTGTGGGGAAAAAAGGACGCACATTTTGTTTGGGTACAGCATTGTATGATCGTGCAATTACCAGTTAAAACAACGCAGTGCCAAATTGTAAATGTGCTCTGGTCATAAGGGGGTAAAATCTTCCGGGGCTGAAGTGATTAAAAATATATGTTCACCCAACGCATTGTTTTTTTGCTTTGGTTAGAAAAGATGAGGTTAAAACAACTCCATTAAGAAGATTTAAACTCAATTACTTTCCTAGGCACTTAAAGTGTAATTCCACTTTTGTGGGGAAAAAAATGCAAGCAAAAAATAATAATAATAACAGTAATATTGCAATTAAATGTTATTAAAAAAAATACATTTTCCTTTTCAATCTGCAGCCACTGTAATTTTCTGTAAAATGCAATATGGCTACCTGGAGGTGTTATGTACACAGAATGTATACAGCACACCCCCCAGAAACATAATTTCCTGCTTGTGTGATTGGCTCACCGATTTTCCCAGAAGTCTGCACTAAATTACAAGTCAGATTTCAGCAAAATTTCATTTTTGCTGAGATACTCCCAATAGGAAATTGCTTCTAAAGGGATGCAGACCCTGCTATTTTCCTCATTAGATCCCTGCAAGTGCAGCAGCTGATTGATAATTATGAAACCACTCCCTTTAGATTCACTTTCCGCATGGACACAGACAAACACACTGGGATTTCTTCAGAAAAACAAAAACGTAGGAATCTGCAACAAAGTTTGAAAAAATCGTTGTAATGTACATAGATCACCCAGAGGGGAATTTTTCTTCTAAACAACAGTGGAGTTACTCTTTAAGCTCTAGTATGCATCTAGTAGAAACTGTGGGCTGGTAATTTCCAAAACATAGAGATGTCCTTCTCAGCATTTTTACCCTAATATAATCCCTAACATATTTATTAGATCTCAGGGAATCCCTGCTAAAACCTATTCATTGGGGGGGGTTAATGACATAAACCCCCCTTACATTGGTGGTCAGCAGGAAAAATGCAACCATTACAGAGGTGGTCAGAATACCACCCTTACAGACAGATAACTGGCACTGCTGGCTTTGCCAAGTGGTGTTGGTTCCAGGACCAACAAATCTAAAGTCAATCAACCACAGCTCGAGTAACCCCTAGCAGCCTTTGGAGGAACCCTGGTTATGAATGGCTGATGTAGAGATATCGCAAGGTCTTGAGTGTATATAGATGAGGTGAAAACAAAAAGAATGAGCATTTTGGAAATGCAGCAGCTGGGAAATCGCATGGTGCCTGTGCGGTTTGGGATTGTGAAGAATGAATGGCAGCCCCGTGCGCTTTTAAACAGCAGCGCGTTTTGACTGTGGGTGGTTGCAGGTGCTGGAACCCCACCCGCAGTAATGTGAGCCAGGCCTAAGGGCTTATTTACACTAGTGGCTGGGGGCGATAAAACCCTGCAGATGAGCTGAATGTTTACTACCTCCCAACTGATACCCCTTTTAGCTGCACAGGCTAAAAGGGGTATCAGTGCACCCATCCAGGGCAATGATGTGGGTCTATGCACTCTGTTAGCCCTTTATAAATTGTGACTTGTGTCTTTTTTCGACCTCACCTACTAGGTAACTATGTAATAAATGAATAATAGATCTAATAGTATACATACCAATATTAAAGACACTGGCCAACTGACTGGTGTGCCCAGAAATGATCCACAACAAGCTGAGGACTCGGATCCCGTTGAGGGTTGGATATTCTTGAGTTGGGGTGTTGACTGTCATCACAGCCTGGATATTTTCTTGTAATGAAAAACTCTTCAGAACATGACCTAAACAAGCTAAATACAACAAATTCTTCTTAAATGATGTGCAGGAGCTGGATGCATCGAACAATATATCTTCAAGTTTTGGCTTGGCCGGGAATATTAATGTATTTTAGCAAAGTCAGCAGATATTTTTTTTTAAGCTATAAGAGTCCTGCAGTGACAATACATAACCTGATAAAACCAAGCACTTCTTGTGATGGTGAAGTGGTGAAGACTAGGTTAGCTACATTTTATAAGGAGAAATTGTATGTTTTGAAAAGCATTATAATTAATAAGCACGGAGGTTTTCAAACATCAATAATCTTAGAATAGTTCTCTTTCCTGCAGAGAAAAGTGGTGGAAAATGTTATAATGCCTGTACTGTGTCCTTTCGAAGGTCCCCCTACTTTGATGTTGTAGAGCATGGGTGCTCAACGTGTGACCCTCCAGCAGTTATGGAACTACAAGTTCCATCTCATGTCTCCGCCTTTGGGGGGTCACACTGGTAACTGTCAGCCTTGCAATGCATCATGGGACTTGTAGTTCTGAAACAGCTGGCGGGCCTCAGGTTGAGCACCCATGTTGTAGAGCAAGGGTCTCCAAACTTTCTAAACAAAGGGCCAGTTTATGGTCCTTCAGACTTTACGGGGGCAGGACTGCGGCCACTGGGAGTAAAAAATTATCCTAGCGTCAGTGGGATTAAACAGCGCATCTTTGGAATTTAGGGGGAGGAATGGTGCCCTATCGCTGGTGTAAGTGGGAGAAATAGTGCCTCATCATTGGTGTCAGTGGGAGAAATAGTGCCTCATCATTGGTGTCAGTGGGAGAAATAGTGCCTCATCATTGGTGTCAGTGGGCGAAATGGTGCCTCATCATTGGTGGGAGAAATAGTGCCCCATTGTTGGTGTCAATGGGAGAAATAGTGCACCAAAGTGTTAGTAGAAGCAATTAGTGCCCCGTTGTTGTCAGTGGAAGAAATAGTGTCTTGCGTCAATGGAAGGAAAAGGGTACAAGCCAGGCAAAGGTCCACATCCGGCCCCCAGCCGCAGTTTGGAGACTTCTGTTGTAGAGGGACTTTTATGATCAAGTGTTCCAGAGAGCTATACCAGTGGTATTATAGCTATCAGAAGGGTCATCCATGTCTGAAGGGTTCCCAGCTATGACCATGACCCAGGCCAATAACCCCATCCTGTAATCCTGTAAGAAGAAAATAACACGAGACTAAGGCCGCGTACACACGCGCGGACTGTTCGCCCAACTTTGTCCGTCCAACAGTTTCGGCAAACAGTCCGCTCAAACTTAGCATGGACGGACATGGCCACACACGACGGACGAACAGTTTGCTGAAACCGTGCGCGATGACGTGAACGGCACGTACGACGGGATGAAAAATACGACGTCCTATACACTGCATTATAGCTTTCGGCGTGAAAATCCTTTCTGAGCATGCGCGCAACTTTGTTTGACGAACAAGCCTACACACGAGCGGACTGTTCGCTGAAACAAGGTTTCAGCGGACAGTTTTACGGAATTTCCGAAAAACCTTGTCCGTCCAACTGTCCGCTGAAACTGTCCGCTGAAAGCCCACACACGAGCGGACTGTCCGCCCAAACACTGTTCAGCGGACAAAGTTGGGCGAACAGTCCGCGCGTGTGTACGCGGCCTAAGGCCTTCACGTTCTGTAGCATAGGAGAATGTAAGTGCAGTAAATGAGCATGTCAGTTCTGGCAAGCCAAGTAAGGACGCAGCTCTCTTTCTGAGTTTTATCTTGCAAGCAGGTGCTTCCAAAGGGTTAAAAGTTTTTATTTTGCTGTGTTTACGCTCTTGGGTTATCCAGGTCAAATGTGATCATGTGTACAGACTAAGGGCCGGTTCACACTGCGGCGCGAGGCGAGGCGACACGGCTCGCCTCGCCTCGCTCCCGCAAGTCGTCCCCATTGAGTACAATGGAACCGTTCTGAGAGGAGCGACTCGAGTCGCTCCGACTCAGAAAAAAGGTTCCTGTACTACTTCGGGGCGACTTCGGGGGCGACTTGCATTGACTTCTATGCAGAAGTCCTCTGCAAGTCGCCGCTGACCCCCCCTGCAAGTCGCGGCGAGGAAGTCGGAGACGCCTCGCCGCGGCTCGCAGTGTGAACCGGCCCTAAATGTTACAATGTATCTTTCTACAACATTTTCCTTGGTTGACCTTCTAGGATGGTACATCTAAGCCCTTGTACACACGGTCGGACATTCTGACAATCAAACCCATGGATTTTGTCCGACGGATTTTGTCCGAAACTGTTGCATACACACGGTCGGACAAAGTTGTTGGAAAATCCGATTGTACATAACGTGATGACGTTATTTCGTTACGACGGGACTACGTTCAGGCTAGTAGCCAATAGCTTTGGTCTCGGAATTTGATCTGAGCATGCGTGGCACTTTGTCCATCGGCGTAGGCTACACATGATCGGAGTATGTCCGATCGGAGCATTTTGTCGGAAAATTTTATGGACAAGTTGGAAAACTTGGTCCATCGGATAGTCCGACGGAAACAGTCCGGTGGAGACCACACACAGTCGGATTATCCGACAAAACGCTCCCATAGAACACATTCTGTCGGAATCTCCGACCGCGTGTACAAGGGCTAAGAAGCAGGGTTAATGCTATTGGTCGGGTTTTCCTGCTCTTGTTCAGTAGATTACCGTCCCTCTGCAGATCATACCACATAAAGGAGATTCACTTAGCGCCCCAGGAGCTCAGTTGGGAAAAGACTGCTAAGATGTAGCCGTTACGCTGTCGGACCAAGCCCCCCTTCGGGGAGCCCAGTCGGGGTTCCCTATGGCAGCTATAAATCCATGTGTGTCCTCAGGCTCCAAATCCTATAGGGATATCTTTAACTTGGATGTTATACGGTAAGGCTTCATGTACACGGGACGTTTTTACAACTTCTCCTGAACGATTTAGCTTGACAGATAGGTTGGTAACCCATGTTTAAAACGTCTGTTTTGCCGTGTTCACATGCCACGTTTAGCAACATTTTGTCGCGTTTGCGTTTTATAAGCATTTAAAATAAATAATTACTTTTTTTTTTTTTTATTAAAAACGGCTGTAAACGAAACGTGGCAAAATGCGAGTTACAGCGTTGAGCCGCATTTAGAAGCGTTTGGCGCTTGAAATGCCTCTAAACTCAGCTTCTGAACCCATTTTTTTTGCGTTCCAAAAAAAGCCTCTAAACTCAATTGCTTAGAAATTATTATAAACAACCCTGTGTACTTGTACTGATAAGATAACATAGAGCAGAGTTCAGGTGCAGTTGAAAAAAACGCCCAAATGCTCCTAAACGTTTGGTTACCAGTAGCAGTGTACATGAAGTCCAAGTTGCACAATACAGCAAATACAGCTGGATAAAACAAAAACTGCCTGTCTTCATTTCAGGCTGTAAAGCAACACAATGTGATTATTTTAAAGGGGGGGGGGGGGATTCTTTTCTATACCACTTTATATCATTGCAGTATGCCAAAAAAAACTGTGGCCAGGCTATGGACATCTAGAAATTAATATATTCTGAACAGAAAACTTTCAGACAAGTATTCAATGACCTTTTAGCTGCAGCCATTGTAACATGCTGTCAGAATTAGCTCTTCTCAAGCTAGAACTTCCCAGTTTTAGTTTTTACTTTCTCAGCTCCCCCTCTCAGCAGTGAGCCTGACAGCTTTTTAGAAAATGCACAAAAAGAGAGGAGAAATAAAATTTTCTGAGACTCTAACACCAACTTAAAAACATGTAGTTAAAATAAAAAACAATCAAATATCTTAAATGCTTGCTTGCAACAATCTTCTTTCCTTGCCATGTTTTTTTTTATTCTCTTACATATGAGCCTTTGAACTGTAGAAGAAAATTAGACTTTTCCAGGAAGTGTGGAGTCTCTAGTACAGCTCCCTCCCTTCCTGCACTTCATAGCCCTCTACCAGTGGCCCCTGTTGGTATATATATATTTTTTTGGTGTGTGTGGGGGGGGGGGGCAAACAATGCTCTCACCTCCTTACATAAAATTTTATGTAGCTGCTTACATCACATTTAAGTCAGCGGCACTTAGCAGCAGTCTCTGGGATTTTGGATGTCTACAGAAGATATGCTTTTCTTGATCATACATCACGGGACACAGGAGCTTCATTACATAGTGGGTTATATAGGCACCTCTGGTGATTGGACACTGGTTGACCCAATTAAAGAGAATTCCTCCCCTATATAACCCCTCCCATCAGGGAGGCACCTCAGTTTTTTCGCCAGTGTCTGGTCGATGGTCACGTAAAACTTAGCTCTATGCGGGTCCCGGCGAGGGCCGAAGGGCTACAACAAACCGGATCCATACCTCGGGCCGATAATTGACTCCCAAGATGGTATGGTACCCGGGCCTCGTCTGCCGAAGACACGAGGTTTTGCCTGTAAGTCCTCTCCATTGGAAGACTGGACTCTGGGACAACCAGACTTGGGGTACTGTTTACTCAGGGCGCCCGTAAGTTTCTGGCAGAGTTTTTTACAAGGCCCAGGTAGGAGAATCTTTTCGTACGATTCCCAGATACGCCTGAAGGTTGGCTAACAATACCCGCCGTGATGGGTGAAGGCTGGAATTGGTCTGAAATCAGCAATTCCTGCGGCGGGGAACAGGTATGGGAAGTCATCCTATATATTTAATATATGAATGGATTTCTTCATTTTGAGTAGTTGTATGTCTTACCTGGTTTCCACCACTTGAGGGAGTAAGAGCAAGCCTGATGCATACTTACATGCCTTTCAAACAAACACGCTCAGTGAAATGCCTGGTTCTCCCAGCTATTCACGTTTCCTTGCAGTCCCTGCCACAATATAAGTAAAAAAGGGGTCCCACGCAGATCGGGGGGTCCCAGGTCACTCCTTTTGGGTTCCCCTTCCCCCCCCCGGATCCCGCGGTCCTCGTGCACGCGCGCGGGCGCGTGCACGCGCGCCGGGCGCGCTCCCGGCCTAATAGGGAAAGGGGGGGGGTGTGGTTGCCAGCTGTGCACAATCAAGTGCTCCAGACTGCAATGCAGGCGCCAAAACGGCCGTTTTTAAAAGCCCAGAGCATCAGGGGACTGTAAGGTGAGACACAGGAGCTGTGGGCTGTAAGCATCCGTGGGATTGGATCCAGGCGAACCTTAAGACACCTACTCGGCATCATATTGTGCAGTTAAGCTTATATTGATTTATTGTGAGACTTTAAGCACAACAAAGTGATTGCATTTTACACTAGTAACTCTGCTTTGTAGCTCAGTACTATGTCTCCTCGTAAGAGGGTTTCAGGGGCAGGTAACAAAAGCACTGGCAGGTCACCGCCTGGGTCCAGGGGTTCTAAAGGTGCATGCAGATTACCATCCCCCTCTGCAAGAGTGGAGCCTGCATCTCAAGACGAGTCAGTGCCCCTTTCAGGCTTTGCAGCCTCTCCTAATGTCGCAGCCCCGGTCTATGTCACTGAGGACTCCCTTAGGGCTTCATTGGAGAGTTTTGAAGGGAGGATAATGAATTTTATTTCTGCTTCCCTAAAAGATAGCAAGAAAAGGGGTAGATCCCCTCCCTCTGCTGAAATCCCTCTCTCAGACAGCTGCTCTGAAAATGAGGAGAGATCCCTATCTTTGGAAAGGGATCATGAGCAGTCGGATCAGTCAGAGGATGAGGAGTCAGTCCCCTCCTCCCAGGCACTCAGAAAGCAGGTGCAGTATTACACTGAATTGGTGCGTACCACGTTCAGAATGCCAGCTGCTGAAGTCGCTACATCCTCTGTCTCTTCCCTGGGAGTCAGGAAAGCTCCACAGACTGCTTGTTCCTTCCCAATTCATCCTTTAATGGCTGACTTGATGTATAAGGACTGGGGACATCCCGATAAACTGTTTACTCCTCCCAAGAGGTTTTCTATGTATTATCCCGTGGAGGAAAGCTTCACCAAGAAATGGGGGGCCCCATCTGTGGATGCGGCTATCTCTTGTGTGAATAAAAACCTAACTTGTCCTTTGGATAATGCGCAGGTATTTAAGGACCCAGCTGACAAAAGGCTGGAAACCTTGTTAAAAGCCTCCTTTTCCATGGCCGGCGCTGTGGTGCAACCTACAGTCGCAGCCGTGGGGTTGTGTCAGTTCCTTAAGGAACAGGTTAAACAGATGTTTGAACTCCTTCCTAATGAGGAAGTAGAGAAATATGCAGAGATGCCTCACATCTTATGTTTCATAATTGATGCGATTTTGGATTCTGTCCAACAAGCATCACGTTTGTCCCTCATGTTGGTACACATGCGTAGGGCTCTATGGCTAAAAAATTGGGCTGCTGAAATGTCATGCAAAAAGCATTTGACTGGGTTCCCGTTTAAAGGGGAACGGTTGTTTGGAGAGGAATTAGATAAATTCGTCCAAAATATTTCGGGAGGTAAATCTACACTCCTTCCTGTCAAGAAGAGTAAACGTCCTTCATTCAGGCGTACTCTCTCTCCCGAAGCGTCGAGCTCTAAACAGTGGCGACGGCCTTCTCAGCCCTCCTCGGCTGCAAAGCCTCAGGGCCGAGCCCAGGGACAGAAAAAGACTTGGGGGCGGAAGCCTGCCAAGCAGACCTCCAAGACATCCTTGTGAAGGGGCGCCCCCGCTCGGCCGAGTGGGGGGAAGGCTCCTGCAGTTTGCAGGCGCCTGGCGGGTAGAGATTCAGGACAAATGGGTGATCTCTTCAGTATCTCTGGGCTACAGGCTAGAGTTTCAGGAGATTCCACCTTCCCGTTTTCTAAGGTCAAGGATCCCCAGGGATCCGATAAAGCAGAAACCGCTATTTCTGGCCTTAGATCAATTACTATCCCAAGGTGTGATAGTAGAGGTGAGCCCGAAAGATCAGGGTTCAGGTTTCTATTCGAATCTCTTCACCGTTCCAAAACCAAACGGAAGTGTCAGACCTATCTTGGATCTGAGAGACTTAAACCGGTTTCTACACATCCAGACCTTCCGGATGCAGTCAATACGCACTGTGGTCTCCTCCCTGCAAGGAGGAGAATTCATGGCATCAATAGATATCAAAGACGCATATCTCCATGTGCCAATATTTCCCGCACACCAGAAGTTTCTGAGGTTCGCGGTAGAGCAGCGCCATTTCCAATTTGTGGCCCTGCCGTTCGGCCTAGCCACGGCCCCTCGAGTCTTCACGAAGATTCTAGACCCTCTCTTAGCAATCTTAAGAGTTCAGGGCATAGCCGTCATGGCTTACCTAGACGACTTGCTTCTCGTAGAGAGAACTGCAACATGCCTAAGTCGCAGCGTCACCAAAACACTAGAACATCTGGGCCGCCTAGGTTGGATTATAAACCTAGAAAAGTCGTCTTTACAACCGACCACCAGGTTGGATTACCTGGGTCTGATTATTGACACCGCTCAGGGCAGGGTGTTCCTTCCAAAGCCAAAGGCCTTGGCCATTGGAGATCTAGTGCGCCTGATTCTGGGCAGAAGATTCTCCTCCATTCGGTTGTACATGAGACTGTTGGGAAAGATGGTCGCCTCTTTCGAGGCCGTTCCATTTGCCCAGTTCCACTCAAGGCCCCTGCAAAGATGCATCCTTGCGATTTGGAACAGGAAGCCCCAATCCCTGGATCTTCCTATGCGTTTATCCCCTCGGGCACGCAAAAGTCTTGTCTGGTGGTTACAGACCAAAAATTTGCTGAAAGGCAAAACCTTTCTTCCCCTCTCATGGAAGATTGTCACCACGGATGCCAGCCTGACAGGTTGGGGAGCCGTGTTGCAGGAAACATGCTCGCAGGGAAAATGGTCTGCGACCGAAAGTCTGCTGCCCATAAATGTCTTGGAGATTCGGGCAATTTACATGGCACTCAGAGAGTGGTCTCACAGACTGCGAGGTTTCCCAGTTCGGATTCAGTCCGACAATGCCACCGCAGTGGCTTACATCAATCCCCAGGGCGGTACCAGAAGTCTGGTGGCCCAAAAGGAGGTGAATCGCATACTTGTCTGGGCAGAAGAGCATGTTCCGTGCCTCTCTGCAGTCTTCATTCCAGGAGTGGAGAATTGGCAGGCAGATTATCTCAGCCGCCAGCAGTTGTGCCCAGGAGAATGGGCTCTGCACCCCGATGTGTTTCAAGACATATGTCACAAGTGGGGCACTCCAGACGTGGATTTGTTTGCGTCCTGATTCAACAGGAAACTGGACAACTTTGTGTCAAGGACAAGAGATGCACTTGCTCAGGGGTCAGATGCTCTGACAGTTCCCTGGGATCAGTACAATCTGATCTATGCCTTCCCCCCGAACCCGCTGTTATCGAGGTTCTTGGGAAGGGTCAAGAGGGAGACGAAGCCGGTCCTTCTAGTGGCCTCGGCTTGGCCCAGGCGACCATGGTTCGCAGAAATCATGAAGTTGGCAGTGGGCAGGTCATGGACCCTCCCTCTCCGGCCAGATCTGCTCTCACAGGGTCCAATTTACCACCCTGCTTTACGCAGTCTGAATTTGACGGTCTGGCTGCTGAGACCCACATTTTGAGAGGCCGTGGTCTTTCGGGGCCAGTCCTCTCCACTCTGGTCAATGCCAGAAAACCGGCCTCCAGGCGTATCTATTACAAGATCTGGAGGGCATATGTTTCCTGGTGTGAACCCAGGAGATGGCATCCTAGAAGGTATGTCATTAGCAGAATCTTGGCCTTTCTCCAATCAGGCCTTGAAATGAATTTGGCCATAAGCACCATCAAGGTGCAGATTTCGGCCCTATCGGTCTTTTTTCAAAGATCGCTTGCATCACATTCCCTAGTACGGGCTTTTATCCAGGGGGCTATGCGGATGAGACCGCCAGTCAAACCTCCGGTATGCCCTTGGGATCTGAATTTGGTTCTCTCGGCCTTAGAAGCCCAACCATTTGAACCTCTGCATCTGGCTTCTTTAACTCTCCTGACAAAGAAGCTGGTGTTCCTAGTAGCCATATCCACGGCTAGAAGGGTATCAGAATTGGCAGCTCTTTCCTGTAAAGAGCCCTATTTAATTATCCATAAGGACCGAGTGGTCATGCGTCCCAACAGGTCCTTTCTACCTAAGGTAGTTTCAGGTTTTCACCTGAATCAGGATGTAATCCTACCATCCTTTTTTCCAAACCCTCAGTCCACAGAGGAAGAATCCTTACACACTTTAGATGTGGTTAGAGCAATCGGTCTTTATCTTCAGGCAACTGCTCAGATAAGAAAGACTGACTGTTTATTTATTCTGCCAGAAGGCCCTAAAAGGGGTCAGGCAGCGTCAAAGTCCACTCTTTCGAGGTGGATCAGACAGGTTATTTCTCAGGCCTATGACTTAAAGGGGAAGATTCCTCCTTTTCAGGTGAGAGCGCACTCTACTAGGGCTGTAAGTGCTTCTTGGGCAGTGCATCACCAGGCCTCCCTGGCTCAGATCTGTAAGGCTGCGACTTGGTCATCAGTCCACACATTCACCAGATTCTATCAGGTGGATGTCAGAGGGCAGGAGGATATCGCCTTTGGGCGCAGTGTACTGCAGGCTGCAGTTTAGGTCCTCAGGTCCCTGGCGGTCTAGATTCATGATCTGTGTCTCCCTCCCCTCAACCTGAGCATTGCTATGGGACATCCCACTATGTAATGAAGCTCCTGTGTCCCGTGATGTATGATCAAGAAAATAGGATTTTTATATACAGCTTACCTGTAAAATCCTTTTCTTGAGAGTACATCACGGGACACAGGGCTCCCGCCCCTCTTGGGTTTTACGTGGTTTCTTATTGCTTTGCTACAAAACTGAGGTGCCTCCCTGATGGGAGGGGTTATATAGGGGAGGAATTCTCTTTAATTGGGTCAACCAGTGTCCAATCACCAGAGGTGCCTATATAACCCACTATGTAATGAAGCTCCTGTGTCCCGTGATGTACTCTCAAGAAAAGGATTTTACAGGTAAGCTGTATATAAAAATCCTATTTTATAGGTTAGGTAACAAGCATAAAATGCATTAACGTTATTCCAAACCTTTACAGATAACAAGGTTCAAAGTCCAGAATTGACAGAACAATTCTGAGTTTCAGAAGGCAGATGGGGAGGATCTGATGTCACACACTGCACAGTATAAAGCAGTTTGCTGAGTGTAATCTGACACCTGAGTGAAAGGAAAAGGCACACTCCTCCTACTTAGTCTCATAGGGAACCACACATAGCTGAGGCAGTCAATCATCAGCTGTGGGCTGAGGGGGATGCCCCCAGGATTCCTTAGTGTCTGTATAAATTGTCAGAAGTGGCTCATGTAGATAGCAGAGGAATGAGAGTGCAGCCATAAATCAGACTAAGTGCTTTGGATTCAGGAAAAAATACACTACAGAAGGATATGCTTTGTTCATTTTCGTTTTAGAGGTTTACAACCATTTTAAATGCACACATATAATCTTATGGTAAGAATGTTGAAATAAATAGTCTATTCAAATGGCTTCACTTCTTGCACTGTATTTTGAGAATGAATTGTTGAGTGCCTGCAGCTACAGAGGTTAGTGAGGGTTTATTTACAGTTTATTTACTTCTTGTTAGGAATATGTAAACAGGTTAATGTACATAGCTTGGTCACAGTTCTATTTAATTAAGTTTAATTAATGTATTGAATTGCTCATTTCATGGCCTTTGTCCCCTTGTTAATACCCAGATGAGTCGGGCATAGATTCCTTTAAATTATGACCTCTGGCCCATTACTTGCTCAATAAACAAGTAATTTCACATCTATTTATTCTATTACAAATGATCTATTTGATTTCCGAAGGCTCTTTACAGATCTTCTGATTATTGACTAATTTATCTTACTCTTTGGCGGGTTATTTCCTGGGTGAATTGTGTTCCTTACCTGGAGGCTGTTCTAAAATGTGTCACATTAAACTCTGTTCTCTGTTTTTCACCAGGGCCACAAAAAAATAATTAGATTACTTTGTATACAAAGCTTTTTCATTAACTTTCACTGATAAATATGCAGCTGTTTTAGGAACCCATGAGAACACACATGGGGTTAGAATGACATTTCAGGCATGGTAAATCTTTAAAAAAATAATAAGAATCATTTTAAAGTGTTTTTGCTTTTAATTGCTTTTGTAAATTGGGAAACATTTACTGGAAACAATGAAAGAGATTGTTAATGTTTAACTATCTAATTTCCATCTTTAGTCCCTAACTAAATACAGAATTTTGGGGGGTTAGATTTCCTCACTGCACATACACTGCCTAATGTGCACATGCTAGTTAAAGCCAACAGATGGCGCAGTTGTAAATTTGTATGAAATATAATAATTCAAATATGGCACTAAAAACATGAAACAGCTCAAAAGCCATTTTAAAGACATAACTGTTAGGTAATTCATAGTAATTACTGATTCTGGTGAAAATACAATACACTTTCCTTGAAATTGGTTCTAAAGCCACATTTTTTTTTTTTTTTTTACTTTAATCTATTCCCTATGTTAGGGTAAAAAACAAATTCTCTCCTTCCCCCTTCTCTGTGTGAAAGGGAATGGAGGGGAAAAGAGATCCAGGACTGTGCATGTATGGCTGTCTTCTCTCCCCTCTCTTCCTCTTCACACAGGGACTTGGCACTGTTGGCAATGGCTCCTGCTGCAGTCAATCAAATGTAGTGAGGAGGAAACGGGGGCGGGGCTTATCCCTGCTGTGTGGGTCTATGGGAGAGGCTCAGGAGCAAGCACGCACTGCTTGCACCTGAGCAAAGGAGGAAGAGCCAAGATCGCTGGCGGGGGACCCCAGAGCAGGTGAGTATAACATGTTCATTATTTTAATTTAAAAAAATTACCTTTAGTAACACCTTAAAGTGAACCTGTGCCCAGCCTATGGACATTCAAGTATTTACATATTCTTAACAAGCAGTCAATTGCCTTTAAAATAAGCTCACATTAACCTTTGTAGCCCATCTGGAGTAATTCAGTCTCAAATTTCACAATGTTAGCACTGAAGTTGTCCAAGCCCTTGTCTCAGTAATTCAGCACACCCTTGCTCCTTCATCCCAGCAGTCATTTATCATCTTAGAAACTTAGCTTGCAACCCCTTCCAGCTCTTCCTGCTACCGCACCCTCACCCCCCACATCCCCCCCCATGATATCTCAGCTCATCCTGCGCCTACGTCTCAGCAGATCAGCTCCATCTGCTTCCCACTCCCAATAGTGAATCAGCAGCTTAGTTTACCCTGCTCCCCACTACCTGTGGTGACTCAGTTGCCCAGCTCCCTCTACTACTTCCCTTCCAATAATAACTCAGCAGCCCAGCTTATCCAGCTCCCCACTCCGACAGTGACTCAACAGCCTAGCTCCCTCTGCTCCCCTCTCCCAACAGTGACTCAGCAGCTCAGCTTACCCAGCTCCTCATTTATGCAGTGACTCGACAGATAAACTCCTCCTGCTCCCACCAACCCCATGTACTGGCATTGGGGCTTTAGAGGCTAAATTCCAGTGCCAAGTTCCAGGGGTGTTATGTTGGAGGAAGGGGGGGAGTAACTCAAATGTTCTCTCTACTCAGGAGTACCTGGTTTTTATCTTCCCACTGAACACAACAGCAGGGGAGCAAAGGGAAGGTAGGTATAAGCTGCTGGTGGGACTGGCATTAAAGTGAACCTGTTGCTTTGCTCCATCTGAAAAAAAGCAGGAGGTTCACTTTAATCTAGCCATGGGAGATGTTTTGTCTGTCCTATTAGAAACATAAATGACAATATTTCTTTGTAATTGCACTGAGCAATCTACCGAATGATCTGGGCAATTCAGTGTGAAATAGTATTTATGTATCGACTGTAGATTACTTGGTGTCTTCTCATTGCTGTAGTCCTCCTCCGGGGCGGAAGGAGATTTCATGGCCGGATTATCTTGGTCCGGAGCTCTCGGTTTCCTGTGCAGAATGATGCTCTGGCACTGGGCTAATGATGACGAGTCTCTGAAGTGAAGAACCGCAGTGTAAATGGATCCAATTATTGGCAAGATGATTAGCAGTCCACTGAGGAATCTGCCAGGAGCACAGAGAAGAATTATTGATACTTCTGCGAGGCTTATGGAACACTAATGTGGCATTAAGCTCATACTTACAGGCAAACAATGGCAAATGGATTAGTTGGGAAGAGGCCTCGGGAGCAGACTGTATTGGCCACGGTGACAGCAGTTTCATTCTGGAAGATGGAGGGCAGAGGGGCCAGGAATGGTGCGTTCTTATATCTGAACAGGCCTGGAAAAATAATTATTGTTGAGATTAAGGAATTCTAACTTATACCAGGCTGTTTTCTAACAATACAGTGTGCGATCACCAATACAAAAGGATAAAGTACACTACATCCAATAGAGAACTGCCGCCATAGTCATATCACCATACTGTGTCTTGAAAAAGTATTCATACCCCTTGAAATTTTCCATATTTTGCCGTAATACAACCAAAAACCTAAATGTGTTTTATTGGGATTTTATGGCACATTATTGTGAAGTGGAAGGAAAATGATTAATGGTTTTCAAATTTTATTACAAATAAATATCTGAAACATGTGACGTGCATTTGTATTCAGTCTCCTTTACTCTGATACCCCTAACTAAAATCTAGATGAACCAATTGCCTTCAAAAGTCACACAATTAGTAAAAAAAGGTCCACCTGTGTGTAATTTAATCTCAGTATAAATACGGCTGTTCTGTGAAGCCCTCAGAGGTTTGTTATAGAACCTTAGTGGACAAACAGCATCATGAAGGCCATGGAACACACCAGACAGGTCAGGGATACATTTGTGGAGAAGTTTAAAGCAGGGTTAGGTTATAAAAAAATATCCCAAGCTTTGAACATCTCACAGAGCACTGTTCAAACCATCAACCAAAAATGGAAAGAGTATGACATAACTGCAAACCTACCAAGACATGGTCGTCCACCTAAACTGGCAGGTCAGGCAAGGAGAGCATTAATCAGAGAAGCAGCCAAGAGGCCCATGGTAACTCTGGAGGAGCTGCAGAGATCCACAGCGCAGGTGGGAGAATCTGTCCACAGGACAACTATTAGTCGTGAACTCCACAAATCTGGCCTTTATGGAAGAGTGGCAAGAAGAAAGACATTGTTGAAAGAAAGCCATAAGAAGTCCCGTTTGCAGTTTGCAGAGGCCATGTGGAGGACACAACAAACATGTGGAAGAAGGTGCTCTGGTCAGATGAGACCAAAATGTTACTTTCTGGCCTAAAAAAAAGAAAAACGCTATGTGTGGTAGAAAACTAACACTGTACATCACCCTGAACACACCATCCCCACCGTGAAACATGGTGGTGGCAGTATCATGTTGTGGGGATGCTTTTCTTCAGAAGGGACAGGGAAGCTGGCCAGAGTTGATGGGAAGATGGATGGAGACAAATACAGGGCAGTCTTATTACGCGTACACACGACCGGACTTTCCGGCAGACTAGGTCCGACAGAATCAGTCCGTCAGACAATCCGATTGTGCGTGGGCTAATTTGATTGTTTTTCGTAAAAAAAAATCAGACGGACATAGAAATAGAACATGTTTCAAATCTGTCCGACTGACTCAATTCCTATCGGGAAAAACGTTCATCTGTATTCTGGTCTGACAGACCAAATACGACGCAAGGGAAGCTATTGGCTACTGGCTATTGAACTTCCTTTTTTAGTCCCCTTTACGTCATCACTTTCAAAATGGACGGACTTTCGAACGGACTTAGTCCGTTCATGTGTCGCTGAGTCTGTTTGTTTGGAAAGTCCGTCGGAACTACACCAAAAGTCCGTCGGGAAGACCAGCAGACCTAGTCTGTCGGAAAGTTTGGTTGTGTGTACGCGGCATTAGAAGAAAACCTGTCTGCAAAAGATGTGAGACTGGGATGGAGGTTCAGCCAGAGCTACAATGGAATGGTTTAGATCAAAGCATATTCATGTGTTAGAATAGCCCAGTCAAAGTCCAGACCTAAATCCAATTGAGAATCTGTGGCAAGACTTAAAAATTGCTGTGCACAGATGCTCTCCATCCAATATAACAGAGGTTGAGCTATTTTGCAAAGAAGAATGGGCACAAATGTCACTCTCTAGATGTGCAAAGCTGGTAGAGACATCCCCAAAAAGACTTACAGCTGTAATTGCAGTGAAAGGTGTTTCTACAAAGTATTGACTCAGGGGGGCTGAATACAAATGTACCCCATACTTTTCATATATTTAACTGTAAAAAATTTGGAAAACCATTTATCATTTTCCTTCCACTTCACAATGATGTACCACTTTGTGTTGGTCTATCACAGAGGTGCCCAATCTTTTGAAGAGCGAGGGCGACTTTAGCGATTTGGTAACTGATTGCGGGCCACAATGAGAGGAGCTGGTGGATGACAGGTCTGTGTCCACTTTGCATATGCAGAGAAGACACGGACAAAGCCCGCTCTACTCTATGGGCCCTCCAGTCTGATCCACCCAGACAGAAGGGGACAGATCGCCTGTTTTTTTTTTTTTTTTAAGCTGATTGGATTGGAGATAGGCAGTATAAGGGCCGGTTCACACTGCGGCGCGAGGCGAGGCGACACGGCTCGCCTCGCCTCGCTCCCGCAAGTCGTCCCCATTGAGTACAATGGAACCGTTCTGAGAGGAGCGACTCGAGTCGCTCCGACTCAGAAAAAAGGTTCCTGTACTACTTCGGGGCGACTTCGGGGGCGACTTGCATTGACTTCTATGCAGAAGTCCTCTGCAAGTCGCCGCTGACCCCCCCTGCAAGTCGCGGCGAGGAAGTCGGAGACGCCTCGCCGCGGCTCGCAGTGTGAACCGGCCCTAAGCAGATTCAAGTCTGTTTATATCTGCCATTCTATAGAGGTGAATAGAGAGTAGCAAACGGACCCAATTGGACTGATCATGTGAAAGGCTGCTTTCACACTGATGCATAGCGGTTAACCTTAAACTGACCTCAATCTTCACTTCTTCCTCAGGATTCCGGCAGGAATCGCTGGCTGCTGCTGTTCCCCAGGCGAGTATAGCTGGCAGCTTCTGCTGTCCCCCAGGTGGGTATGCCTGGCAGCTGCCGCTGGCTGTCCTCCAGGGCATGTACTGCTGGTGGGTACTGCCTAACTGGTACTGCTGGTGGGTACTATTGGCGGGTACTGCTGGTGGGTACTGCTGGTGGGTTCTGCCTAACTGGTACTGCTGGTGGGTACTGCTGGTAGGTATTACTGGTGGGTGCTACTGGCAGATACTGCTGGTGTGTACTGCTGGTGGTTCTGCCTAACTGGTACTGCTGGTGGGTACTGCTGGTAGGTATTACTGGTGGGTGCTACTGGCGGATACTGCTGGTGGGTACTGCTGGTTGGTTCGGCCTAACTGGTACTGCTGGTGGGTACTGCCGGTAGTTACTACTGGTGGGTACTACTGGTAGGTATTACTGGTGGATACTAATGGTGACTGCTGTCCCAGATCACAGGTTCCTGACCCAACATCCTGGAGCATCAGTGTGACAGGAGCTGCAGTAGGGAGCAGAGCTGATGCTTCCTGTATCACTGCTGTCACAGGCGGAGTATATTTGGTATCAGTCCACCTGTGACAAGAGCCGGCACTATACAGAAAGCATTGGCTCTGCTCCCTCTAGTGCCGGCTCTGTTCTTCACATTGATGTTCAGGGATGGCGGGTCGGGAGCCCGCATTCTGGGCATGCCCATCTGCTATCCCAGAGCAGGAGGTAGCGGGCCACATCAGAGGGCACCGCGGGCCACATGTGGGCACCCCTGGTCTATCACATAAAATCCCTACAAAATACATTTACATTTCTGGTTGTAACATGACAAAATGTGGAAAATGTCAAGGGGTATGAATACTTTTCCAAGACGCTGTATGTAATTAGTCTGTTATCCTTACAAAGTAGAAACTCCCTTATTATCAATAACCTCAATAAAGGATACTGTGTGCAGATGTTGTTCCACAATAGTTCAATATAAACAACACCAACATTATCCTTTTTTCCAAAGCCATCCATGACTCTGGACCCAGCTGCACCACTAACCGAGTCTCAAAATACCAACCAAATCGCTCTCTTCCTTCTCCCAAGTCCTCCTACTCTCTAGCTCATTTGTTACCTCCTCCCATGGTCGCCTCCAAGACTTCTTCAAAGTCTCTCCCATCCTTTGGAACTTCCTACCCCAATCTGTCTGACTATCTCCTACTCTGTCCACTTTAAGACGACCTCTGAAAACGAATCACTTCAGAGAGGCCTATCCGGCCCCCCCACCTAACAACTCTACATTTATTTTCTCCTTTAGCTCATCCCCCACAGTTATTACCTCGTGTTTCCCTCCCTCCTAGACTGTAAGCTCTAACGAGGACCCTCTGATTCCTTCTGTATTAAACTGTATTGTAATTGTACAGCCTATCCTCACATTGTAAAGTGCTGTGTAAACAGTCAGCGCTATATAAATCCTGTATAATAATATAGGTAATTGGGGGAGAGGGAACACCTACATTCTGAAGATAACAGATTTGCAATGCATACGTCACATTATACATGTCAAACACTCAGTAGATGTGGAGATCTGGGAAAAGCCTACTTTTTTATAAGTGATCATATACCCTCTGTTCTCATCTGCAGCAGAGAGCAGGGTGAGGAGAAGCAGCATTGCACTGGTCTTCCCAAGGAATGGCTGTGTAGGGGGCGAGGGAGGTTGAACAGAAGTCTAATCATTGAAGGAAAGCAGACTCCCAGCACAGCCAAAAAACTAACCACACTGTGCTCTCATGCCCAGTGTGGTCAGTTTTTTTTAGCAGGAAAGCAGAGGGACTGGCAGGAACACCAGGGATTTCACACAAATAAAGTAATACAAAGAGAATAGGATACTTTCTCATACAAGTACATGGTACAGCAGGCACATATCAGAAATATGAAATGTTGGGGTAACATATTCTTTAAATAAAAAAGGAAAAACTTTTTCTTTTTACACTTTTTTTGTCATGTGTATTTAGGGTCATTCGGTTTATTTTTTAGTCTTCTTTGTGTTGGTGTTGTTTCCTTTTTTTTTGTGTATTTTATCGTTGTTCTGTTTCAAATGTCTCTCTATGCAATGACATTTCTTTATAGATCTCAATCTTTCTATGGACACTTGCTGACTCAGCAGAATTTACAGCTGGCTTAAAGGCTAAGTTCACTTTTTACAAAAACATAGGTAGAAAAAAAAAGTGCATTTATAATTTTTTTACTCTGTAGCCTATAAGGCATTCCAATGCCTGGATCCTAAAAGACACTCAGTACAGCTGTCTGCCTGTACCTTGTATGGGCAGTTACTGAATGGAGTTCTCATTGAGAGCTACAAGCCGTCAAACGTGGAGGCCAACGGTAGATGTAGTTAATTCGTTCGCAGAACTCTGCACGGCTGTGGTGCTTTTGAATTGTGACAGTGGGTGAGGGGAGAAGATCCCTTGTCCGCTGTCACAGGGAGGGGGGTGGATCAGGGAGAGTGGAGGCAGGAGCTGGAACAAGCTACATGTTCCACCCTTAATACAGGTAGAACATGTAATATGTTCCAAAGGTGAACTCATCCTTTAAAATTATATTAAAGTCAGATTATTTTTTTTAAATAACAAACATGTCATAACTGCTTGAATGCTCTGTGTAATGCTTTTGCACAGAGCGGCCCCCAATCCTCTTCTCCTCGGATCCCCCGCTAGCGCTCCTGGCCCCTCCCTCCAGCCGGGCCACTGCTCTGTGTCTATTTACACATGGAGCATGACTTGGCCCCGCCCCCGCTTTCTCCTCATTGTCTCACTGGCTGTGATTGACAGTAGCGGGAGCCAATGGCAATAGCTATTTCATTTTTTTTTTTTTTTTACTTGGAGATCCGGATAGTACAAACTTCCTGTCTTAGGGTGTCTCCACTCTGGATGGAGGAGCAAGAGAGACATCTTTGAACAGCAGCACTGTCTTCAAATTTTTGTAAACTTTATTTAGTTTACTATTTTAGGTAATCCTAAAAAGGGGGGACAGAAAAAGGATAGCTTTTTATATCTTATTTTACTTTAGTTGACATGTTTTAGTGTCTAAATGCTGAATATTGTGTATTAGAGCTTGCTGTGTGTGTGTGTGTGTGTGTGTGTGTGTGTGTGTGTGTGTGTTTATTATTCATTCATTTTTATTCAACACAGGTTTCCAAACTATTAGTTATTCATCTTGCTTCTTACTTCTTCATTTTTATACTCTAATTTTAATGATTATATATTGTAATGATTACAAAATACAGTGCCTTGCGAAATTATTCGGCCCCCTTGAACTTTTCAACCTTTTGCCACATTTCAGGCTTCAAACATAAAGATATAAAATTGTTATTTTTTGTGAAGAATCACCAACAAGTGGGACACAATTGTGAAGTGGAACGAAATCTATTGGATTTTTGAAACTTTTTTAACTAATAAAAAAATGAAAAGTGGGGCGTGCAAAATTATTCGGCCCCCTTGCGTTAATACTTTGTAGAGCCACCTTTTGCTGCGATTACAGCTGCAAGTCGCTTGGGGTATGTCTCTGTCAGTTTTGCACATCGAGAGACTGAAATTCTTGCCCATTCTTCCTTGCAAAACAGCTCGAGCTCAGTGAGGTTGGATGGAGAGCGTTTGTGAACAGCAGTTTTAAGCTCTTTCCACAGATTCTCGATTGGATTCAGGTCTGGACTTTGACTTGGCCATTCTAACTCCTGGATACGTTTATTTGTGAACCATTCCTTTGTAGATTTTGCTGTATGTTTGGGATCATTGTCTTGTTGGAAGATAAATCTCCGTCCCAGTTTCAGGTCTTTTGCAGACTCCAACAGGTTTTCATCCAGAATGGTCCTGTATTTGGCTGCATCCATCTTCCCCTCAATTTTAACCAACTTCCCTGTCCCTGCTGAAGAAAAGCAGGCCCAAACCATGATGCTGCCACCACCATGTTTGACAGTGGGGATGGTGTGTTGAGGGTGATGAGCTGTGTTGCTTTTACGCCAAACATATCATTTTGCATTGTGGGCAAAAAGGTTGATTTTGGTTTTATCTGACCAGAGCACCTTCTTCCACATGTTTGGTGTGTCTCCCAGGTGGCTTGTGGCAAACTTTAGACGAGACTTTTTATGGATATCTTTGAGAAATGGCTTTCTTCTTGCCACTCTTCCATAAAGGCCAGATTTGTGCAGTGTACGACTGATTGTTGTCCTATGGACAGACTCTCCCACCTCAGCTGTAGTTCTCTGCAGTTCATCCAGAGTGATCATGGGCCTCTTGGCTGCATCTCTGATCAGTCTTCTCCTTGTCTGAGCTGAAAGTTTAGAGGGACGGCCAGGTCTTGGTAGATTTGGTAGATTTGCGGTGGTCTGATACTCCTTCCATTTCAAAATGATCGCTTGCACAGTGCTCCTTGGGATGTTTAAAGCTTGGGAAATCTTTTTGTATCCAAATCCGGCTTTAAACTTCTCCACAACAGTATTACGGACCTGCCTGGTGTGTTCCTTGGTCTTCATGATGCTCTCTGCGCTTTCAACAGAACCCTGAGACTATCACAGAGCAGGGACATTTATACAGAGACTTGATTACACAGAGGTGGATTCTATTTATCACCATCAGTCATTTAGGACAACATTGGATCATTCAGAAATCCTTGCTGAACTTCTGGAGTGAGTTTGCTGCACTGAAAGTAAAGGGGCCGAATCATTTTGCACGCACCACTTTTCAGTTTTTTATTTGCTAAAAAAGTTTAAAATATCCAATAGATTTCGTTCCACTTCACAATTGTGTCCCACTTGTTGGTGATTCTTCACAAAAAATTAAAATTTTATATTTTTATGTTTGAAGCCTGAAATGTGGCAAAAGGTTGAAAAGTTCAAGGGGGCCGAATACTTTCGCAAGGCACTGTATATATTATTTTGAATTCCTTTATTATATTCTTTATATTTGAATTACATGTAACCTTGAAACTTCCATAAAAAAAAATATTGTACCATACATGGTTTGTCTCAACCTGCTAACTGCCACTTTTGCTGAACAGCTTGGTCTGCTTAAGGAAGTTGAAAAATAATAGAATTACTGACCGGATCACCAGGTAAACATAAAGAGAAAAAAAAGCATAAAAAATAAAACTAATACAGCCACATCTAAGAATTGGTAAGCTGCAATATAATATTTTTTTGGTTTTGAGTTTAATATCGTTTTGGATAGAGTGAAGAGGTATTAGAACACTTTTCATGTTTTTATTGATGTCTGTCATTGTTAGGGGGATTCTCTCTCTCTGTTTATCCTGATGACTGTTATCAGGAATAGAGGGGAAATCTTCTAATGGGGGTACTAATTCTGACAACCAGGGATTTCCCTCATATCTGAGGGATTTCCTTTTACTTCCTGTTGTAGCCATGGGGCAGGAAATGAGAGAAATCTCCCCAAAAGGACACAGAGGGCACAAAAAAATGCCAGGGGTTGTAACCCTTCTTTACTCTATGCAAAATGAAAAAAATATGTTTTGGCTTTAGTTCTACTTTAAGATCATGAACCTTTACAAATGCTTTGATCAGTTTATCAGTATACCGATTCACTAAAATAATTACCTTTGAGATTGGAGAGTGACAGGGAGACTCTTAATAGTTTTGCTACTGGGCCCATCACACATACATACAGCTTTGAATAACCACATCATTTCATTTACCTATAGAGGTCAATAGGGTGATGTCTTGGCTAGTGCAAGAATCAGGAACACATATCCCAACCACAAACTTTATTCCTTCCTGAAAAATAATAACAGGAGTATATTGTAAAATAAATCAATATTTCAATAAATAATAATCAAACTGGATCAGGTTGGTGACCAATAGAAATAAGCCCACAATTTGGTTTGGACTTGGACTGCCATTTTAGTTTTAGTCGTATTTTAGTCAAGCAGAAAACAATTACCCGCAGAAACCTTCGCCACTTTACTCCTTCTCTTTTCTACTCTGCAACTGAGCACCTTCATAACAAAATCTCACCCCTGTCTTTCCCCCGACCTGGCCACCTCTATCTACAACAGTTCACTTTCAGCCTCACCGGACTCTCTTGCGCCTCTCACCACACAAAATGTCAGGCCCCAACTATTACAACCCTGGCAGACTGACAACACCAGAAACCTTGAGACATAGCCCAGCACTGGAGCTAGTGTGGCTTAAACCAACTCCCAGCATGCATTCACCCAATATAAATCTGCTTTCTTAAAATATAATTCCTCCCTCCGTACTGCCAAACAAATCCAGTCCTCGTTGTCTCTTCTCTACTTTTAACTCTCTACTTTCTCCACCACCATCTCCACCCAGTAACTCGCTCACTGCTCACGAGATTGACAATCACTTCAAAAACAAGATTGATGCAAATCATGGGGACACCTCCACTGCACAGACATCTAACCCACTCAACATACCCTGTACTAATCCACTCTCAACACTCACCTCTTTTGACCTTGCTGCTACCGAAGAGGTCTCTAAAGTTTTCTCAGAAGCTAGCCTTACCACTTGTCCCCTGGATCCTGTTCCCTCACATCTACTATAGTCACCCTTTTCTATCTTATGCTCCCTCATATCTTCAACCTCTCCCACTCCACTGGCACCTCCCCCTACCATATAAAACATGCCCTGATCACCCCCATACTTAAAAAGCCCCCACTGGATCCCACCAGCATGAACAACTTAAGACCCATCTCCTTGCTTCTGTTTGCGTGAAAACTTTTAGAACGATTAGTCTACCACCGTCTTAGCTCCTACCTCACTGACAACAACCTTCTGGAGCCCTTACAGTCTGGCTTCCACTTGTTACACTCCACTGAATCTGCCCTACTGAAACTCACTAATGACCTACTTACTGCTAAAACCAATGGCCACTACTCCATACTCGTACTACTTGACCTTTCTGCAGCCTTTGATGCTGTTGACCATCTTCTCCTCCTCCTCAAAAAAACTCCACTCGCCAAACTCCAAGACTCTGCTCTCTCCTGGCTCTCCTCCTACCTATCATAGTGCTTCTTCAGTGTGACCTCTAACTCTGTTTCCTCCTCTCCACTTGCTCTTTCTGTAGGAGTACCTTTTAAGATTCTGTCCTTGGTCCCCTTCTCTTCTCCATTTACACCTCCTCCCTTGGTCTGGTAATAAACTTCCATGGCTTCCAGTTCCACCTCTATGCTGGAAACACACAAGTCTATCTCTCTACTCCTCACCTCGCTCCTTCAGTCTCCTCTTGCATTACTAACTTACATATCAACATGGATGTCGCACCAGTTCCTCAAACTCAATCTTTCTAATACGGAGCTCATAATTTTTCCTCCAGCCTGTGCAACCATCAATCCCTTCCCTCGTGCCAAGGTACTAGGTGTAACTCTAGACTCTGACCTGTCATTTCAGCCCCAAATCCAATCACTATCCAAATCGTCCAGACTTCACCTCCAAAACATCTCCAAAATATGCCCCTTTCTAACTGTTGAGACCACTAAGCAACTTATTCACTCCCTTGTTATCTCTCACCTTGACTATTGTAACTCCCTCCTCATTGGCCTACCTCTCCGCAAGCTATCCTCTCTTCAGTTTAGCATGAATGCCGCTGCCAGACTCATCCACCTTACCAACCATTCAGTGTCCGCCACTCCTCTCTGCCAATCCCTCCACTGGCTTCCAATTGCCCTATGAATAAAATTTAAAACACTAATAATAACATACAAAGCCATTTACAATTCTGCACTGAACTACATCGCCAATCTTATCTCCAAATATCACCCAAATCATCCTCTCTGCTCCTACCAAGACCTTCTGCTCTCTAGCGCCCTTTTCTCCTACTCTGATGTTCGTCTCCAGGACTTCTTGAGAGCCTCTCCCATCCTCTGGAACTCGCTAACCCATTATGTCCGGCTATCTCCTACTCTGTCCGCTTTTAGGCGATCCCTGAAAACTCATCTCTTTAGGGTGGTCTATCCTGTATCCAGCTAACAACCAAATCTTTTACTCACCTCATCAGTTCATCCCTCACAGTCCCTACCTTTTGTTTCACCAGACCCTCCCTCCTAGATTGTAAACTCGCAGGAGCAGGGCTCCTCTAACCCTCTTGTATTGAATTGTACTGTTGGTGTAGTGTCTCCCTACATTGTAAAGCACTGCGCAAAATGTTGGCGCTATATAAATCTTGTGTAATAATAATCTGAATTGTTTTAATTTTAGTCGTATTTTAGTTGACTAAAATCTCCAGTACATTAAATCAAATGGGTTTAGTTAAAAACTTTAATGCATTATTTAAGCATTTATTTTATTATTTCATTTCTAAGCATTTCTTATTATCAGTGGCAGCCCATCCATAAGGGGTGCCACCCCCCTAATCCATGCGTCCGGCCCCTAATCTACATGCAGGGCACTGGATGCATGGATTTCACTGGGGCTTTTTTTTTTGAAGCATATGATTACAGCCTGAGAATCTAATTGGCAAAACAGGGCCAGCTTGGGGCGCAGAGCACTGTGCCCTGAGCCTACCCAGTTGTGTGACAATAGCAAATTAATATTCGCTATTGTCTTCCAAATTCTCCTCTCAGCTAATCAGGAAGCGGGTCCCGAGACCCGATTGGCCAGGGAGAGTCTTAGGAGGGGGGCTTGATGGGAGTCGATCATCGCATTCCCATCCGTCTCCCGCCCCCCCACCCCCAAAAGAAATATTGAGCACCAGCTGCCACTGCTTATTATATACTCCCGGAGTAAAAATGTAATAACGTGTTATTATTTATAGTATTAAGGTGTGATCATGCAATACAGACAGCTTTTTGACAAGCAGAAGTGCAACTTGACAAAAAAACAAAACAACCAAAACTGTAAAATCTATTGGCTGTAATGCGATTGCACATATAACCTGAATATATTACCATTAGTGGATGCCCCATACTTATTCTTATTGATAGTGCAGTGTTTATTTTGATGTCAAATTTCAGTTTAGTTTTAGTCATAGCCTTTTGACTAAAATGGCATTTTAGGTTTAGTCGTATTTCAGTCATCTCAATTGTTTTAGTCTCATGCCGCGTACACACGATCGGAATTTTGGTCGGAAAAAACTTTGATGTTTTTCCAGACAGAATTCCGACGGGATTTTGCTCAAGCTGTCTTGCATACACACGGTCACATCAGATTACGACCGTCAAGAACGCGGTGACATACAACACGTATGACGGGACACTCATTGCATGCCACAAAATTAACAAACATTTTGCTGCTTGCCAGTATGGGCCCCGCCCCCTTTCTCCACCCAGTGAAGGGGGTGGGGGGGCGCAGTTCCCTATCTTCGCCCTGGACACTGGTTGATCTTGTTCCTGTGCTGATCGGGTGCACCCAGTTGTGAGTTTTTTTGGGGGGCGAATCAGCAGGTGGCAGGCATTGTGATTGGTGATGGATTTACAATGAGGGACAATGTTTGAGGATTTAAAAAAACAAAAACAAAGGACTTTTGGGTGTCTTAATTTCTAGGTTACAACTTGTTTTGTGAATGAGTAGGTGTACTACATATCCCATACTCATTCACATTGGAGGGGGGGGGTGGTATCTGGGGGCTCCCTTATTATTAGAGGGTGCTTCCAGATTCCTATAAGCCCCTCAGCTGCAAACCTCCACAACCACCAAATAAAGGTTGTGGGGAAAAGACCCTTGTCCTCATCAAGATGGGCAAGGCATCCTATGTTGGGGCCCCAGCCCCCCACCTTTCCTGGACATCCAGGCTGGATGCCCAGATTGAGGTCTGGTATGGATTTTTAGGTGGGACTTCACACTCTAAAATCCATTCCTGGGGACCTCACACTTTTTTTTGTGTGTGTGGTACTCTCCTGAAAGCCATACCAGACTCAAAGGGGTTGATTTACTGAAATTGGAGATTGTAAAATCTGGTGCGGGTGCCCTTGATAGGTGGTATGTGGGGGCTCCCTCATTATAGGAGTGGGCTTTCCTTTCCTAGCCAGCCAGGCTGTATGAATTTCCCCCCCCCCTGTGGCGTATCCCTAAAAATTCATTCCTGGGGGACCTCACGCTTTTTTTTGTTTGTGTGAGGTACTCCCTAGAAATCCATACCAAACTCAAAGGGGTTGATTTACTAAAACTGGTGCAGCTGTGCATGATAGGTGGTATCTGGGGGCTCCCTTATTATTAGAGGGTGCTTCCAGATTCCTATAAGCCCCCCAGCTGCAGACCCCCACAACCACCAGAAAAGGTTGGTTGGGAAGAGACCCCTGTCCTAATCAAGATGGGCAAGGCATCTATGTTGGGGCTGCACCCCCCCCCCCCCCCCACACCTTTCCTGGCCAGCAAGGCTGCATGCCTAGATAAAGGTCTGGAATGGATTTTTAGGGGGGCCTCACACATTTTTTTTTTTTCTCTGTGTAGTCTCCCTTAACAACTTCAGCTTTGGAAGGTTTACCCTCCTTCATGATCAGACCATTTTTTGCAGTACGGCACTGTGTTACTTTATATGATAATTGTGCGGCCCTGAATTGCTGTATCTAAACAAAACTGATGTCAGTTTTTCTCACAAATAGAGCTTTCTTTTGGTGGTACTTGATCACCTCTGCGTTTTTTATTCTTTGCGCTATAAACAAAAAAAGATTGACTGTGTGGTGTTTTTTTTTTTGTTTTTTTTTTACAAAGAAGCTTTTAAAGTAATTTGCTGGCAATTGTAATTGTCAGTGAAGTTGCAGCACTTTCTGTACATCACAAAGATGCGTCCCTTCACAGGCAGGATTAAGACAGCGTCAGGCATAAATACATTTTAAATTTTTAATGTTTAACTTTAAGCATGTTTTTGCATTGGTATGTGTCACCACTCTACTCCATGCTAGTTTGTTTTACACCCCCATTGCCTGTTAGCTCAGAAAATGGGCACTTGTAATTTGACAGATTCAGTTGTCACCGATTTCAGTGGGGTTTGGGGTCAATATCAGAACTCCTTCTAAGTTCGCCAAACCCAGTGGCGTCACTAGGGGGGGGGGTGGGGGGTGCGGGCCGCACAGGGTAACACATGCCAGAGGGTAGGGTGACCACATGTCCCGGATTGCCTAGGACATTCCTGCATTTTGTAGGTCTGTCCCAGATCCTGGGTTACTTCATTCCAGGAAAATACAGTGTCCCGGAATAAAACTGACACAGAAATCCTCCCCCCCTCCCCCCGGCCAATCTGATGCCCCCAAAAAAGGCCGCCACATCGCTGCTTTACTCACTGACAGTACTTGTCTGAGCCGGGAATGTCTGGAGTGGTACAATCCCCGCCCCCTGCTTGTGATTGGAGACATTATAAATCCCACCTCTTTTGTCTAGTCACTGAGCCAGCATTGGAACAAGGTGAAATGGGTCTCTACCAGCCAGGACAATTACTGTCAGTGAGTAAAGTGGCAATGCGGTGGCCTTTTTGGGGGCGTGAACAGTGCTTTTGGGTAGAGCACGCACCCGGCGCCCCGGCTGTGCTGTGATTCATTATAGCACAAGCAGATTTTTGGGAAAATAGGGGTGTCCCTGAATGGTAGTTTGGAAATGTGGTCACCCTGACAGAGGGGTGACACCTGTGGGCAGCGGCACCTCTCACTACACAGTCCTCACCCCTTCACAGCGGAGCGGACAGAAGGACACCTCCCCTTCCTCTCTGTTTACATCTGAGAAGGAGGAGGAAGTCAGAGGGACACACGCGGCTGTGCCTATCCTGTGCTGTTCTGAGGTCTGTAAAGTTTTTAATGTAATGCAAATTTATGTGCTGGGGAAGGCACTATGGGAGGGGAGAGGGGGGACTGCACTGATGGGGGTATGCACTGATGGAAGGGGGGGGGTCTGCACTGAGGGGGGGTGTTCACTGATGGAGGAGGGAGAGGGGTGTGCACTGATGGAAAGGGGGTATGCACTGATGGAGGGGGGTCTGCACTGAGGAGGGTGTGCACTGATGGAGGAGAGAGAGGGGTGTGCACTGATGGAGGGTGTGCACTGATGGAGAGGGGGTCTACACTGATGGAGAGGGGGGGCTGCACTGAGGAGGATGTGCACTGATGGAGGGGGGAGAGGGGTGTGCACTGATGGAAGGGGGGGGGGGTCTGCAATGAGGGGGGTGTGCAATGTTGGAGTAGGGAGAGGGGTGTGCACTGATGGAGACGGGGTCTACACTGATGGAGGGGGGGTCTGCACTAATAGAGGGGGGTGTGCACTGATGGAGGAGGGAGAGGGGTGTGAACTGATGGAGAGGGGGGTCTACACTGAGGAGGATGTGCACTGATGGAGCAGGGAGAGGGGTGTGCACTGATGGAGGGGGGTCTGCACTGATGGAGGGGGGTGTGCACTGATGGAGGATGGAGAGGGGTGTGCACTGATGGAGAGGGGGTCTGCACTGATGGAGGGGGGTCTGCACTGAGGAGGGTATGCACTGATGGAGGAGGGAGAGGGGTGTGCACTGATGGAGGAGGGAGAGGGGTGTGCACTGATGGAGAGGGGGTCTGCACTGATGGAGGGGGGTCTGCACTGAGGAGGGTATGCACTGATGGAGGAGGGAGAGGGATATGCACTGATGGAGAGGGGGTCTGCACTGACGGAGGGGGAGTCTGCACTGAGGAGGATGTGCACTGATGGAGGAGGGAGAGGGGTGTGCACTGATGGAGGGGGGGGGTCTGCACTGATGGAGGGGGGTGTGCACTAATGGAGGAGTGAGAGGCGTGTGCACTGATGGAGGAGGGAGGGGGGTCTGCAATGAGGTGGGGGGTCTGCGCTGATGAATGGGGGGGGTCTACACTGCTGGATGGGGGGCCTATACTGATAGAGGGGATCTGCAGCGAGGGAGGTCTATACTGATAGATGGGGATCTGCATTGAGGGGGATCTATACTTATGGAGGGGATCTGCAGCAAGGGGGGTCTGCTCTAAGGGGGGTCTATACTGATGGATGGGGGTCTGCACTGAGGGAGCTATACTGAAGGAGGGGGGTCTGTACTTAGTGAGGAGGTCTATACTGAGAGAGGGGGTCTGTAGTTAGTGGAGGGGGGTCTGTACTGAGGGGGGACCATGGTTGGTGGAGGGGGGGGTGACACCAATTTTTTCCGCACCATGTGACACTAACCCTAGTGACTCCACTGGCTGAACCCTGCTCAAACCGAGCCCAGGGCGATTTGGCTCATCGCTAGTGGCCAAGTTGTGTTACCAATACCTACAGTAAAGTGAGTTCACCAAGCTGAGTGCGGTGTGTAGCAGGGGTGCCAGGAGGATCACAAGATTGGCTGGACTCCATTGACAAGCATAAAAAGTTCATATAAATGTATTTCATAGTGCTTTGCCTGTAATTCAGCTTTAAAGCGGAGGTCCACCCTAAAGTGGACCTTCCGCTCATCGGAACCCTCTCCCCCTCCGGCGCCATAATTGGCACCTTTCAGGGGGGAGGGGGGTGCAGATACCTGTACAGTACAGGTATCTGCACCCACTTCCGGGATAGCTCTCTGCGGAAAGGGGCGTAGATTACGCCCCTTTCCGCAAGTGCCCGCCCCTTTCCGCAAGTGCCCTGCTGCCTGCTGGGAAAACACACAGATCCCAGAGGCAGCGGGGACCGTCCTTATTGCGCAGCGCGACTCGCGCATGCGCAGTAGGGAACCGGGAAATGAAGCCGAAAGGCTCCATTTCCTGATTCCCATACCCAAGATGGCGGCGGCAGCACCCGAGAGACGATCTAGAGATCGGCTTCGGGTGCCGACATCGCGGGCGCGCTGGACAGTTAAGTGTCACTATTTTAAAAGTCAGCAGCTGCAGTATTTGTAGCTGCTGGCTTTAAAAAAAAAAAAAAAAAACGCGGAGTCCCGGCGGACTCCCGCTTTAATGATGGTGTAGCAAACTACTAGAGATACAATGCAGAATGGTTTATATAAAGCAGACCAGAAAAGCATATGGATAGAGGGATATATATGTATAAATAATATATTGTTAGCCAATCATATGCAGGTACTGGGCAGGTATTTCGACAGCCAGCAACAGATTACAGTTACTGCAGGGGGGGATTCATCCATCTACACTGTTTAGCGTGGATGGAGTAATCCGTTCCTCCAGTAATAGGTGAGTTCCCCAATGGAGTATATACAGTTAAAGCTGTAGTAAACAGCACCAAAATAAAATAAAATTGGCCTCTGGGCAGCTTAAGTCATGATGTGCTTGTATGCACTGCATACTAGCACATCATGACAAACTTACCTGAAGATGAAGCCCTCCAGTGGAGCTCTGTCACCACTGTAGGCACTTCCACCTTCACCTGGTCTTCCTTCCCGGTTTGTGGGCTTTGACCAATTGAATGGCCAAGTCACGATGAGGTCACTTCCGTGCGGGAGTCACGGCCGCTGCACAGAGGTCTGAATGGATGGCACAGTCCATTCAGAGCCCAGTGTGCATACGCCGGCGCACCTTTAGGAGATATTTACTGTACCTATAGGCAAGCCTTATTATAGGCTTATTATATTATTATAGGTAAAAATTAACCACTTACCCATCATAGATATAGTGCAGCAGGGCAGCCACTCTGCGCCAGATCAAGTAGGTAGTAGGTGATCCGCACGCTGGGGTAGGGGGCACACCCGCATGCCCCCGCCACCCTGGCTGTGCTACGATTGGCTGATTTGTCACTGATTGGTTGCTGGCACCCGGTGATTGGCTCTGAACATTACCGAAGGGAGCCCTGTGTAGGTAAACAAACACAAGGCTCTCTTCTGACAGAAGTAAAACAGTAGTAAAAGCAGCACACAGTAACACATGTTGGCCACACAGTTACCCCCTTGATCGCCCTATATGTTAACCCTTTCCCTGCCAGTGTCATTAGTACAGTGACAGTGCATATTTTGTAGCACTGATCACTCTATTAGTGTCAGTGGTACCCAAAAAAGTGTCAAAAGTGTCACTTAGTGTCCGATTTGTCCGCCACAATATCTCAGTCCTGCTATAAGATGCTGACGCCACCATTACTTTTTTTCTTTAAACTTTATTTCTTTATTAAGATATTTATTTTGTTTACACAATACATCAAAATTAAACATCCCCTCAGTCCCCCTCCCATCACCTTATCAGATAAAAATATAAAAAAAAAAAAAAAAAAAAAAGGATGGTTCATATCTTGGGTGGCCATTACTAGTAAAACATAAAAGATAAATAAAAAGTCTGTAAATATATCCCATAGTTTGTGGACACTCTAACTTTTGTGCAAACCAATCAATATACGCTTATTGGGATTTTTTTTATCCAAAAATATGTAGCAGAATACATTTTTGCCTAAATTGATGAAGAAATTAGATTTGTTACATTTTTTTTTACTGAATATGTTTTATAGCATAAAGTAAAAATATTGTTTTTTTTTTTTAATTATCGGCTTTTTTCGTTTATAGCACAAAAAATAAAAACCGCAGAAGTGATCAAATACAACAAAAAGAAAGCTTAATTTGTGGAAAAAAAAGGGCATACATTTTATTTAGGTACAGCTTTGCACGTCTGTGCATTGTCATTTAAAGTAACGTGGGGCCGTATATCAAAAAATGACCTGGTCATGAAGGGGGGTAAAACATTCTGGAGGTAGTTAAGGGTTCACTTCCTAACAAGCTCACACACCAGTATACTAGGGGTAGCCTCTCCCATCCCCCTCTATCCCAGGCTCTTCCATCTCTAGGTTATGGGGCTAAGCTATCCCCTCCCACAATTTCATCCCAGGGGAGGGGGTCTCCCTAAAAGGGGTACTAACCCTTGCTTACACCCTGATATTATAACTAATTCTATACTTCCAGTGTTCCAATACCCCAACTACAAGTGTCTTACACAGCAGTCACAGTGGCTTTTGCAACTGCTCTGCCCACACCTCCTCTCGCCTTATCCAATTACAGGATGATTTGCATTCTGTGAATCTGTTTCCGGAAATCCAAAGCTTTCTGTGGTTGGACAAGGAGGAGAGGAGGGATGGGCAGAATGGCTTCTGTGTAAGAGAGCCATATACTTTTGGAGTGCTGGAGTATAGTGAAAACCATACTGTCGGAGCCAGGTGTGCCAATAATAAAATTGAAAGGTCTAGGAGGTGACAAACACCTCCTTGTACTTATCACCTTGTATGCCTGTTCAGAATCATCTTTATAACACATAATAGACATGTGCAATTTGTTTAGTTTGAATTTGTTTTTTAACAAATTTTGACAAATTCATTAATTTCCGAATATTCAATTTTCCGAAAAAAAAACAAAAAAAACAAAAAAAACGAATGAAATGAAAATGAACAGATTTTTTGTCAGTGCGCAAGTCTAAGCCCTTGTACACACGGACATTTTGACGGAAAATGTCAGTTCGGACCGCGTTGTCGGATAATCTGACCGTGTGTGTGGGCTTCATCTGACTTTTTCCGTCGGAATGTCCGACCAACAAAGTTTGAGAGCTGGGCTATAAAATTTTCCGACAACATGATCCAATCGGACTTTGTCCGATTGTTTGTAGAGAATTCCGATTGGACAAAGTGCCACGCATGCTCAGATCAAATTCCTAGACCAAAGCTATTGGCTACTAGCCTATACGTAGTCCCGTCGTAACTAAATTATGTCATCACTTAACGAACAATCAGATTTCCCGACAACTTTGTCTGACCGTGTGTATGCAACACCAGTTTTGGACAAAATCCGCCTGCAAAAATCCGACGGATTTTGTTGTCGGAATGTCCGACCGTGTGTACAAGGGCTAACACATACACATATAAATCTGCTAGGGAATCTAAAGCTCTGTACATACGGTCGGACTTTCCAACGGAAAATGTGCGATTGGATCGTGTTGTCGGGAAATCTGATCGTGTGTTGGCTCCATCTGACTTTTTCCGCTGGAATTTCTGGCACACAAAGTTTGAGAGTCGGATCTAAAAAATGTTGACAACAAAATCCGATTGTTTAAATTCCGATCGCGTGTAGACAATTCCGATGGACAAAGTGCCACACATGCTCAAAATAAATGACTAGACGAAAGCTATTGGCTACTGGCCTCTTTATAGTCCTGTCGTACGTGTTTTAGGCCACCTCGTTCCAAACTATGGGATTTTCCGACAACTTTGTGCGACCGTGTGTATGCAAGACAAGTTTGGGCCAAAATCCGTCAGAAAAAATCTGATGGATTTTGTGGTCGGAATGTCCGACCGTGTGTATGGGGCATTACACTACTTTCTCCACAGATTAACAATGCTGCTGTCTGAAGATGTCTCTGTTGTTCATCCATACTGGAGACATCCCAACACAGGAAGCGTGCCACAGACCGGATCACCAGGTTTTATGGATTGGAATGCGATCTTGCAGTAACTAGTCTACATTGACACAGGATCCCTAATGCCCTGTACACACTGTACACACGGGATCCCTAACGCCCTGTGCACACGGGATCCCTAACGCCCTGTGCACACGGGATCCCTAACGCCCTGTGCACGCGGGATCCCTAACGCCCTGTGCACGCGGGATCCCTAACGCCCTGTACACGCGGGATCCCTAGCGCCCTGTACACGCGGGATCCCTAGCGCCCTGTACACGCGGGATCCCTAGCGCCCTGTACACGCGGGATCCCTAGCGCCCTGTACACGCGGGATCCCTAGCGCCCTGTACACGCGGGATCCCTAGCGCCCTGTACACGCGGGATCCCTAGCGCCCTGTACACGCGGGATCCCTAGCGCCCTTTACATACGTGGTGACGTAAACCACGTACGACGGGCCTATAAAGTATCCGTCAGAATTGTCTACACACGATTGGAATTTAAACATTCAGATTTTGTTGTCGGAAAAGTTTAGATCCAGATCTCAAACTTTGTGTGTCGGAAACTCAGGCGGAAAAAGTCCAATGGAGCCCACACACGATCGGAGTTTCCAACAACAAGATCCGATCGAACATTTTCCATCAGATCGTGTGTACAGGGGCATAACCGTTATCAAGGAAGAATAACCATACCTGCTCCACATGCAGTTTGCAGTATTCCCCCTTGAAGTTCTCTTGGGGATCTTCTACCGAGAGGCACTCACTATACGACCCCAGTCTGTCCACATTTCCCGTCAGTAAGCTGCTTCCTGGTTTTCCCACTGCATCGTACACTGCAAGAAGAACACACATACATTATGTTCACTCTGTGTCTAATGTTACATGGGTTTTTTTGGGTTTTTTTTTTCATGCAAGCACCTGGATTTTACTTTTGCAAACCCCTGTACAGCAGAACTCAGACTAGGAGAGGAAGAAGCAGCGGAAGGAGACAGTCAGTTGTGTTAAAGTGCTTGTATGCTAACAAGAGGCATGCTGGTAGGAGGAGAGAGCAGAGTAACAGAGGGATGGGCTCATCATTCAGGCTGGGGGAGAGACGAAACCTGAAAGTAACTTAACTGAAGCAAGGAAAGTCAAGTCTCCTCCTTTACAAGACAGGGTTGTGCTGTGTAGCAGGGCTGAGTAAACCATAGCACTGGATGGTCATTGGTCAGAAATATCATGTTTTACTGTAACTGCTGTTAAATACATATCTTTTGTAAGACAAAAAAAAACTCCTATATATTTCATCTACTGTATGTTTTTTACCCAGAGTTTGGCTTTAAGCGCTTGCGGACCAGCCGCTGCAGTTTTACTGCGGCAGGTTGGCTCCACTGCACACAATCACGCTAATGTACATGATCTCGTGAGGCTTGCATAGCAGGCATGTGCGCACCCGCCATGAGCTCCGTGAGTCCGACCACGGGTCCAGCAGACTCAATGTCCACGGGATACCCGCGGTCGTCTCACGGAGAGGAAGAAAGGGGAAATACTGATGTAGACAATAGACATGTGCATTCGTTTTCGTCCGAATGCATTTTCGTCCGAATTTCAGCTATTTTCGTTTTCGTTTTGACAAACGATAACGAAAGCACAAAATCCGAAAAACGAAAGATCCGACATAAATAAATGCTTTATTTTCGTTTTCATTGTTACAACAGTTCGATATAGAATAGGAGATTCGACATGACTCTGACAACAATCTGTGTCTATAGAACCTGTGGTCGAATGTGCCTAACCTTACCTCTATTAGTCCAAGATTATATAGAGAAAATATTCGACAGAGAAAAAAGATTTGACAGAGAGAAAAGATTCTGCAAGTTACTGTCCTAAAAAGTGTTTGGGGACCCGGGTCCTGCCCCAGGGGACATGTATCAATGCAAAAAAAAGTTTTAAAAACGGCCGTTTTTTCGGGAGCAGTGATTTTAATAATGATTAAAGTGAAACAATAAAAGTATAATATTCCTTTAAATTTCGTAGGGGGGGGTTGTCTATAGTATGCCTGTGAAGGGGCGCATGTTTTCTGTGCTTAGAATTGTCCCTGCACAAAGTGTCATTTATGCAGGAAAAAAAGTCCTTTAAAATCACTCGCAGCTATTATGAATTGTCGGCTCCGTAATACAGAGAACACTCATTGAAAGTCATTGATAAAAAAATAAATAAATAAATAAATAAAAAAGCGTGGGGGTCCCCCAAATTCAATTACCAGGCCCTTCAGGTCTGGTATGGATATTAAGGGGAACCCCGCATCAAATTTAAAAAAAAATTGACGTGGGGTTCCCCCTAAAAATCCATACCAGACCCTTTATCCGAGCACGCAACCTGGCAGGCCGCAGGAAAAGAGGGGGGACGAGAGAGCGGCCCCCCCTCCCTCCTGAACCATACCAGGCCACATGCCCTCAACATTGGGAGGATGCTTTGGGGGTCTGTGACCCCTCAAAGCACCTTGTCCCCATGTTGATGAGGACAAGGGCCTCATCCCCACAACCCTGGCCGGTGGTTGTGGAGGTCTGCGGGCGGGGGGCTTATCAGAATCTGGAAGCCCCCTTTAACAAGGGGACCCCCAGATCCCGGCCCCCCCCTGTTTGAAATGGTAAGGGGGTACAAAAGTACCCCTACCATTTCACAAAGAAAGTGTAAAAAATGGTTAAATAAAACAAACACACTTTTGAAAAATTCCTTTATTAAAAATAAAAAAATAAAAAAAAGATTCCAGCGGCGGTAATCCACTCTTGCTATCCAGCGACGGATGGTCATCTCTCCAGCGATGTCTCATGTCATCCAGCGCAGCGAATACATCCTTCTTCTGTCTCCTCCACGGAGACACTGCAGGCATTCCGGCGGCTGACGTTTCTTATATACGGAGGGCGGGGCCACCCGTCACCTGACCCCGCCCCCCTCTGACGCAAGGGGAAACCCGGGGTTCCCTGTGACGTAGGGGTGACCCGCACCCCTCTGATGTAACACAGGCAGGTTTCCGTTACATCAGAGGGGGGCGGGGTCACCCATACGTCACGGGGAACCCCGGGTTTCCCCTTGCGTCGGAGGGGGGCGGGGTCAGGTGACGGGTGGCCCCGCCCTCCTTATATAAGAAACGTCAGCCGCCGGAATGCCTGCAGTGTCTCCGTGGAGGAGACAGAAGAAGGATGGAGGATCGCTGCGCTGGAGAGATGATCGTCCGTCGCTGGATAGCAAGAGTGGATTACCGCCGCTGGAATCTTTTTTTTATTTTTTTATTTTTAATAAAGGAATTTTTCAAAAGTGTGTTTGTTTTATTTAACCATTTTTTACACTTTCTTTGTGAAATGGTAGGGGTACTTTTGTACCCCCTTACCATTTCAAACAGGGGGGGGCTGGGATCTGGGGGTCCCCTTGTTAAAGGGGGCTTCCAGATTCTGATAAGCCCCCCGCCCGCATACCTCCACAACCACCGGCCAGGGTTGTGGGGATGAGGCCCTTGTCCTCATCAACATGGGGACAAGGTGCTTTGAGGGATCACGGACCCCCAAAGCATCCTCCCAATGTTGAGGGCATGTGGCCTGGTACGGTTCAGGAGGGAGGGGGGGCCGCTCTCTCGTCCCCCCCTCTTTTCCTGCGGCCTGCCAGGTTGCGTGCTCGGATAAAGGGTCTGGTATGGATTTTTAGGGGGAACCCCACGTCAATTTTTTTTTAAATTTGACGCGGGGTTCCCCTTAATATCCATACCAGACCTGAAGGGTCTGGTTATAGATATTTAGGGGGAACCCCACGTCAAATTTTTTCTTAAATTTGAGGCAGAGTTCCCCTTAATATCCATACCAGACCTGAAGGGCCTGGTAATTGAATTTGGGGAACCCCCACGCTTTTTTTAAAATTTATTTATTTATTTTTTTATCAATGACTTTCAATGAGTGTTCTCTGTATTACGGGAGCCGACAATTCATAATAGCTGCGAGTGATTTTAAAGGACTTTTTTTCCTGCATAAATGACACTTTGTGCAGGGACAATTCTAAGCACGGGAAACATGCGCCCCTTCACAGGCATACTATAGACAACCCCCCCCCCCTACGAAATTTAAAGGAATATTACACTTTTATTGTTTCACTTTAATCATTATTAAAATCACTGCTCCCGAAAAAACGGCCGTTTTTAAAACTTTTTTTTGCATTGATACATGTCCCCTGGGGCAGGACCCGGGTCCCCAAACACTTTTTAGGACAGTAACTTGCAAATTAGCCTTTAAAATTAGCACTTTAGATTTTGAACGTTGGAGTCCCATAGACTTTAATAGGGTTCTAAAGTATGCTATATAGTTAGCTCCGTCGAATCTTCTTTATACATTCGACAGACACCATAAGCCTTCCAAGACAGATTCGACCGTAATTCATGTGGATTTTCGGACGAATGCAATTTTTGAACGAAAAACGAAATAAATAAAAACGAATTTCGGGAGTAACTAAATAAATTACGTTTTCGGACGAAAACGAAATTCCGAAACAAAATATTTTACTCTGCACATGTCTAGTAAACAAGCATTTCCCCGTTCTGCCTAGTGTCACTGTCACTGATCAGCTCTCCCTGTAATCGGGAGTGGTGATCAGTGATGTGTCACACACAGCCCCTCCCCCCCACAGTTAGAATCACTCCCTAGGACACACTTAACCCCTGCAGTGCCCCCTCCTGGTTAACCCCTTCTCTGCCAGTCACATTTACACAGTAATCAATGCATTTTTAATCGCACCGATCGCTGTATGAATGTGAATGGTCCCATAATTGCACCAAAAGTGTCCGATGTGTCCGCTTTAATGTCGCAGTCACAATAAAAATCGCAGGTCGCTGCCACTACCAATAAAAAAAAATATATTAATAAAAATGCCATAAATCTATCCCCTATTTTGTAGAAGTTATAACTTTTGTGCAAACCAATCAAACGTTTATTGCGATTTTTTTTTTTTTTTACCATATATATATATATACAATATGTAGTAGAATATGTATCAGCCTAAACGGAGGACAACATTTTTTTAATATATTTTTGGGGGTATATTTATTAAAAAGTTAAAAATAATGTGTTTTTTTTTTTTTTTCAAAATTTTCGCTCTGTTTTTGTTTATCGCGCAAAAAATCAAACCGCAGAGGTGATCAAATACCACCAAAAAGAAAGCTCTATTTGTGGGATAAAAAAGGACGTCAATTTAGTTGGGAGCAACGTTGCACGACCGTGCAATTGTCAGTTAAAGCGACGCAGTACTGAATTGCAAAAAGTGCTCTGGTCTTTAGCCAGCCAAATGGTCTGGGGCTGAAGTGTTTAAAACTAAAACAATGACTCTCATTTTTTTTTCCTATCTCCTTTACAGAACATCACTTTCTTCAAAATGTATTATAGATGTGTAGGAATTATGTGATCACCCATTATAGGCATCCATCAGGCCGCGTACACACGCGGGGACTGTTCGCCCAACTTTGTCCGCTGAACAGTGTTTGGGCGGACAGTCCGCCCGTGTGTGGGCTTTCAGCGGACAGTTTCAGCGAACAGTCTGCTGAACAAGGTTTTTCGGAAATTCCGAAAAACTGTCCGCTGAAACTTTGTTTCAGCGAACAGTCCCCTCGTGTGTAGGCTTGTTCGTCAAACTAAGTTCCGCGCATGCTCAGAAAGGATTTACACGCCGAAAGTTATAATGCAGTGTATAGGACGTCGTATTTTTCGTCCCGTTGTACGTGCCATTCACGTCATCGCGCACGGTTTCAGCAAACTGTTCGTTCGTCGTGTGTGGCCATGTCCGTCCATGCTAATTTTGAGCGGACTGTTTGCTGAAACTGTTTGACGGACAAAGTTGGGCGAACAGTCCCCGCGTGTGTACGCGGCCTTAGAATTATTCATATCATTTTTGTAGGCACCCATTATACGATGTGTCTTGAAAAACTATTCATACCCCTTGAAATTTTCTACCACACTTTTCACATATTTATTTGTAAAAAATTTTGAAAATCCTTTTTCATTTTCCTTCCACTTCACAATTATGTGCCACTTTGTGTTGGTCTATCTCCCATTAAAATACATTGACATTTTTGGTTGTAACATGACAAAATGTAGAAAATTTCAAATCATATAATGGGTGTAGGCATTCATTATATGATCAACCATTACAGGCACCCATTATATTTAATTATATAGTTGGTGTGCATGAACCCCATTATATGATCACCTATTATAGGAATCTATTATATGTAATGAAACAATTGGCGTAGGCATTGATTATATGATTCCCCCATTATATATATTCATAAAATTGGCAAAGACACTCATTATAATATCACCAATATATTTAAAGTGATACTAAAGTCTCAGTTTTTTTTCTTTAAAAATAACAAACATGTTATACTTACCTGCTCTGTACAGCAGTTTTGCACAGAGCAGCCCAGATCCTCCTCTTTTCAAGTCCCTCGCCAGCACTCCTGGCCCCTCCCTCCTGTTGCGTGCCCCCACAGTGAGCAGCATGCTATGGGGGCACCCGAGCCGAGCTGCTGCTCTGTGTGTCCATTCAGACATGGAGCCGTGGTTCGGCCCCGCCCCCTCTCTCTTCTCATTGGCTCGGGTGCCCCCATAGCATGCTAGCAGCGGGAGCCAATGGAGCCGCGCTGCCGTCTCAGCCAATGAGAAGGGAGAGTCCCAGTCAGCCGACACTCTCCTGCAACATTGCTGGATCGAGATGGCGCTCAGGTGAATATTAGGGGCAGTGGCGGCCCGTGCATTGCGGGCTCATGGGCGCCGCCCCCGACACCTCCGCCGCCTTCCCTATTCATGTTTCTGGCCCCTTTCAGGATTCCGGACACATGAAATACTATGTCTGGGCTAGGCGGGGGGGGGGGGGGGGTGGTTTGTATTTTGAAGCACGTGATCAGAGCCAGAGGCTCTAATAGGCTTCAAAATATGGTGTGCTCGGGGGGACAGATCACTGGGTGGCACAGCCAATGGTGTATCCTGGCCTAGGCCAATAAGGCCCAGGCCTAGGGCAGCACTTTGCAGGGGGGCAGCACGGAAAGAGTCCCCGCTGGCTTGCGCTACACTGTCTTATGGGGCAGACTGGGCTGAGAGGCAAATTAGTCTAGCGTCCCCATGAAGCGGCCTCACATCTTCAGGTATGCGGGCGGCTGGCATTCCGCAACTGGGGGGGGGGGGGTTGCCGCTTCTAATTTTGACTGTCCTCTCATCCTGGACCACAAACCTGTCAGTTTATTTTTTACCATCCCTGTCCCATTGCAGTGATTTCCCTTCACTTCCTGCCCCATAGCCAAACAGGAAGTGAGAGGAAATCTATGGAAATGAAGGGAATCCATTGCCCACCCCCCACGCCCTCAGAACTAGTGTCCCCACTCGAAAATGTCAGGGCGGGTAAACAGCAAGGGTTGAGGCCTTGACAGGAAGGGTGGGTCATATTTAAATTAGGGGGTGCACGAGTTTAGTCAGGCCTAGGGCAGCACAAAACCTAAATACACTACTGGGCATAACAAATACATTTTCACTATTTTAACACTAACGTTCCTCCCTGCCAGTCAGCAGGCAGGTCGATGAGACCTGTCTCCCGATTGGCCAAAGCTTTAGGCAATCCTACTGGATACTGGCTACTAATGCTTTGGCGGAAGAGAGGAGACACGGCAGGGGAAGCCTGAGGATGAGCTGAGCGGGCACCGGAGCAATAGCCACTGCTTCCCGCGGAGGAGGGGAGCCCCGTCACTCCAGGAGAGGGGCAGAGCCCTGCCACACTAGCGGTAAGTGCCACTGGACTGGCCACGCGCGAGAGGGGGGTAGTGAAGTGACAGCCGAGCCTGGCTGCATATATTGGGCACAAGTGGCTGCATTTTATTAGCACAAATGGCTGCATTTGACTGGCACAAGTGGCTGCATTTGATGGGCACAAGTGGCTGCCTTTGATGGGCACAAGTGGCTGCCTTTGATGGGCACAAGTGGCTGCCTTTGATGGGCACAAGGGGCTGCATATGATGTGCACAAGTGGCTGCATATGATGGGCACAAGTGGCTGCAATTGACAGGCACAGTGGCTGCAACATTTGATGGGCACAATGGCTGCCTTTGATTGGCTCAAGTGGCGTGGCTGCATATACTGGGCACAAGTGGCTGCATATGACGGACACAAGTGGCTGCATATGACGGACACAAGTGGCTGCATATGACGGACACAAGTGGCTGCATATGACGGACACAAGTGGCTGCATTTGACAGGCACAAGTGGCTGCATTTAATGGGCACAGTGGCTGCAGCATTTGATGGGCACAATGGCTTCCTTTGATTGGCTCAAGTGGCATGGCTGCATATACTGGGCAGAAGTGGCTGCATATAATGGGCACAAGTGGCTGCATTTGATGGGCACAAGTGGCTGCATTTAATGGGCACAAGTGGCTGCATATGATGGGCACAAGTGGCTGCATATGTTGGGCACCGTGGCTGCATATGTTGGGCACAGTGGCTGCATTTGATGGGCATAATGGCTGCATATGATGGGCACAGTGGCTGCGTTTGCTGGGCACAGTGGCTGCAATTAATAAGCACAGTGGCTGCATTTGATGGGCACAATGACTGCAACATTTGATGGGCACAATGGCTGCATTTGATGGGCACAATGGCTGCATTTGATGGGCACAGTGAGGCTGCAATTGATGGGGGGGTTCAGTATTTTTCAGTCTGTTTGCGCCCCCAACATTTTTTGAGCACCAGCCACCACTGCACACAGAAGGTTTTTTTTTTTATCTTAATGCATAGAATGCATTAAGATAAAAAAAACTTCTGACTTTACAACCACTATAATCGTAAAATTGGCAAAGACATTGATCATATGATCACCCATTATAGATACCTATTACAATGAATCATATAATTGGTGTAGATGCCCATTATATGATCACCTATTATAAGCACTCATTATATTTAATGATATAGTTGGTGTAGGCATTCATTATATGATCACCCATTATATGATCAAATGGAGCTCTCTGAATCAGCACCCCCACACCCTCTGATTTACAGAATAAGACCCCTTTGCAAACAGCAACCCAAGAAGATATCCCTTTCCTTTTAGGAAAATGAAATACGCCTTCACACCACGTCAGGTAGTAAAATAAATTGACTGAAACACGACTTTTTTAGAGCAGAATATCTCAGAACACGCTGTCTGCCTTGGGCTACATCCTGGGCAGTTCCTGAGAGATCCATCACCGAGAACATGGCGAGAGAGATGATAAAAAAAGAGAGCGGCGGATTGTTATCTATTATTTCTCAGAGCAGAACTCCTTTCCACACCTCATAAAAAAGGAAAAATTGGGCTGTGGATAGAATAAAAATCAAACAAAGTACAAATAGTACTTCTAAGTACATATCTAAGTGGGGGAGCCGAGGGTATACAGAGCGGTCTGTTAAAAAAAAAACAATTAAAGTGATATTAACTCTCAGTTTTTTTTAAGCACTTTGAGCAACTATTTTATTTACTTTTTGAACATTATTTTAGGCCCAAATCATTTTTAATTGTCAAGCAGTATAAGATCAAGGATTTATCAAGTGCAAAATTACAGTAAATAATATGCTAAAGATAATTTCCCCTAAATAATAAATAAATAATAAAATAAATAAATAAAATAAAAAGGAAATAAAGATAATTCTCTGCCCCGGTATATCCGATCAGCCCCTAACCTGTCCACCTTTAGGAGATCCCTGAAAACTCACTTATTCAGGGAAGCCTATCCCACACCCACCTAACGGTCCCTGAGCCACCCCCATCAAATCATTTGCTGCATCCAGGGGCGGACTGACAACTCATGGGGCCCCCAGGCAATAGGAGATTATGGGGCCCCCGGGCAATAGATTATACACACACAGACACACAGTATACACACACAGAATACACATACACACACTGAAAAGATACTGGAGAGGCAGGGCAGCTATACGCTTGGGATTTTTTTTAAAACACAGATTTTTACATACTGTCCCTGGTTTTTTTGAGGCTGGCAACCCTGATGGGGCCCCTTGGTGGCATGGGGCCCTTGGGCAATGCCCGAGTGCCCGAATGGTCAGTCCGCCCCGGCTGCATCTATTACCTTTTGTACCTCCACCCCCTCCCTTTAGAATGTAAGCTCTACGAGCGAGGCCCTCCTGTCCCTTCTGTATTGAACTGTACTGTAATTGTGCTGTCCCCCCTCTACATTTTAAAGAGCTGCGCAAACTGTTGGCGCTATGTAAATCATGTATAATAATAATATTAATAATTTTAGAGCACACAAACACACCGCGTATTATCCATTTTTTGGGTAAAATATAAAAGATGACGTACCCTACATTTTCCATAGGCAACTACATTTCCCTTTATAAGGCCTTACAGGTCATCAGTTTAGAGTAAATAATAGACCTAGATATGTAATGTGTAGCATACACAATATATTCATGCATTGGTGCCTTCAACGCATGTGTTTGCATTCATAATATGCAAGTATGTCGACGGTGGAGGGGGGGGGGGGGGGGAGTCCGGGTGAAGAGCAATGTCCTTCTGTCCCTCGTTCCTCATTTGTCCCTCATTTTGGTCTGATCTATATAGTTGTATATAAAATGCACTTTTTATCTTTCAAAAAGTGTTTCCTGGTGCTAAACCTTTCATTTGATTTCTAAATTGCTGCATTTGTACACTTAAAAATGCAAAATAAAGGAATAGTAGTGGTAATAATAAAGCACTTGTGGGTTTAACCAATATTTTTTTAATATAATTCTCCTTTAAGGGGACGTGACATGGGGTGTGTCCTATGCCTACATACATTTGCTAATAGGTGTCCCTCGCTCCCATATCAAAAAGTTAAGTGGTATGCCTATGTGAAACTTTTTTGTGTAAGAGATTCTCCTTACGGAGGGATTTCACTTGAAAAAAAAATGATTAAAAGCCAGCAGCTACAAATACTGCAGCTGCTGACTTTTAATAAATGGACACACCTGTCCCAGGATCCAGCGATGTCGGCAGCTGAGGCCGATCGATTGATCGGCTCTCGGCTGCTGCTGCCACCATTCTAGGTGAGGAAATCAGGAAGTAAAGTGTTGCGGGTTCACTTCCCGGTTCCCTACTGCGCATGCGCGAGTCACGCAGCGCAATAGGAATGGTCCGCGCTGTCTCTGGGACCCGTGGGAGTCTATGCCCGGAAGTGGGTGCAAATACCTGTCTTAGGTATCTGCACCCCCCCCTCCCCCCTGAAAGGTGCCAACTGTGACACCTGAGGGGGGGGGGGGTTCCGATGAGCGGAAGCTCCACTTTAGGGTGGAACCCCGCTTTAATAAGAAATCAGGAGAGAATTTGACTCCTGACTTTTCACCTAAACTCCAGTGAAGAATGGAGTGCAGACCATGACAGCCAGACCCAGAAGTGATGTTTACATGTCACTTCCAAGTTCTTAGCAGGAAGGCACCTATACTCAGTGGCACCTGGAGTCCCAGGTCCGCCTGTGGGAGTGCAGAGACCGGAAAACATGGAGGAGTAGGTATGCAGGGGAAGGGGTGAGGTGAATGGACCAGTGTAGCTCTCAACTGTCCCTGATTTGGAGCAATGTCCCTCTGTTCCTCTTTCCCCATCATTTGTCCCTCATTTTGGTCCGATCTATATAGTTGTATATAAAATGCACATTTTATCTTTCAAAAAGTGTTTCCCAGCGCTAAACCTTTCATCCAAAACCTAAATTGCTGCATTTGTAAATTTCAAAAGCCAATATAATATAGTAGTGGTAAAAAAGCCCTTGTGGGTTTAACTAATCTTTTTTTTTAGGTTAATTCTCCTTTAAGGGGGTGTGCCCTATGCCTACATTCTTTTGCTAATAGGTGTCCCTCATTCCCATCTGAGAAAGTTGGGAGGTATGGGACCAGGTGTGCTTGGAAAAAATCGAGTAGCTGTACAGCTGCTGACGGTTGGCTTGTTGGATTTACACAAACAGACCGAACCTTAAAGGAACACTAGGAGAGCCCATTTACAGCAGGGGGCGATGACAGCACAGCGCTGCAGAGCATTGTTTGAGAGGTAGGTATGGCATAATGTGCTAAAATGCAGTGCATATTAGCATGTAGGCAGGTGGAGGCTGCAGTATATTCTCAAACCTGAAAATGGCACTGCGCTGTTTCTTCGGACTGGTAGGCGCTCGTTGGGGACCAATTGTCTCTGGCTATGGGCTCCGGGCAGCTATATTGGTAAGGACAGTAATCCTATTGAATACTGAAGTCCTACAAAATGGGGCAGCCATAAATAGTGGAATCCTGCATCATTCTGCCTGCCCGTAGTGTGGGAATTAGATAGGGCCAGAGCTCTCGCTGGTTAGGGAGAGAGTAGGAGTAGCATTAGGGAGAGGTACCAGTCGATGAGGGAAAGAGTAGGTTTCACCTCACAGGGTGTGTCCTCTGAAAGCTTTCTGGTTTACCATTGGCAGTCAGATATCTACAAAAACATTTGGGGATCACAGTATGAACAAGCCATACCAGCTGTAGTCTTTCACTAGTTGGGGGGGGGGGAATGTCACATCCTTAGCCCTGAGGGGCTTATACTGGGACCTGTAGTCGTTCACTTTTGGGGGGTCACATCCCCCAAAATTGAAGGACTACAAGTCCCAGCATGAACCCGTGAGATCTCGCAGGTTCATGCTGGGATATGTAATCTTTTAATGGTTGACTGGTTGACTAGTTGGGGGGGGGTCATATCCTCAGCTTTGAGGGGCTCATGCTAGGACCTGCAGTACTTCACTTTTAGGGGGCTCACATCCTTAGATATCATGGGTTTGTGCTGGAACCTGTAGTCCTTCACTAGTTGGGCGGGATCATGTCACATCTTTAGCCCTGAGGGGCTCATACTGTAAGCTGTAGTCCTTCACTTTTGGGGGTGTTACCGCCCCCAAAATTGAAGGACTACATGTCCCAGCATGAACCCCTGAGGTCTAAGAATGTAACCCCTCAGGGTTCCATGCTGGGACCTGTAGTCCTTCATTAGGAGGATTGGATCAGTGGCATTGGTGGGGGTAGGGGGGGGGGGTTGAGTGGCAGTGCTGGGGGATGGGTTCAGTGACAGTGCTTGGGGGGGATAGGATCAGTAACTCTCACTTGCTGTCACTTTTCAGTCACCGTGATGATGAGATACATAACTCAAAAATTATTGTAAACAAGTGTTATAGAAAAAATAAAAGACATGAACCAACAATGGTGCATAGTGACTATAACATAATAAAGTCAAACACTGATGATCAACGTCAGACAAAGTCTTTGTCTGACATTGGTCATCAGTGTTTGGACTTTTTTATGTTATAGTCACTATGCACCATTGTTGGTTCATGTCTTTTATTTTTTCTATAACACGTGTTTACAATAATTGTTGAGTTATATATCTCATCATCACAGTGTATTATATCCTTAGCGCTACACTTTTTTATCTTTACTCGCTTTGTTCTAGTGCCAGCAGCGGTACACATTTCATCATTCCTAGGTTATTAGTAGTTTAGCGCAGCAATTTTTCACACATTTTCATCAGTGCCCAGCCATCAATGCCCATCAATGCCCATCAATGCAGCCTCATCAGTGCCCAACCATCAGTATCCATCAAGGCAGCCTTACAAATTCCATTAATGCAGCCTCATAAGTGCCCAGCTATCAGTACCGATCAATAACATCAGTACCCAACAATACCATCAGTCCCATTAATACAGCTCATCATCAGTGACTGGTCACATCCCATCAGCCTTACCTGGCTGTGCCTAGGCATCAAGGAGAGCTGCTGAAGCCCGCAGCCGATTTACACAGAGTAGGCCCGGGGATTTCCCACTTACCCAGTGCGTTCAGTGTCACACTAAGTCCTGCTTCCTGGACCGGGTTGGCTCCTATGATGGATGGCTCCAGGAGGCGGGACCTCATGTGTCACTCTGCAAGTGGGAGATGGATATCCCCGCTCGCTAAACCAGCGGTGCTCGCCCCCCCTTTCCTGGCTTCGGGGGCAGCCCGGCGGCAGGTGGCCAATAGCCCCCAAGTTCCTGGCCAAACTCAGGCCTTTGGACTCAGGGCTAATAGATGTCAGTACAAAGACCTGGGCTGTTTGAGGGCCCACTCAGAGCAATAGCCCCCCTCCTGATGCCACTGAGTGCAGCACGCTGACACTTGTAGCACAGAAGCCGTGTCCTATGCCTACATACATTTGCTAATAGGTGTCCCTTGCTCCCATATCAAAAAGTTAAGTGGTATGCCTATGTGAAACTTTTGCTCGGGTCAGGGTGGCGGTGGAGATCTTCTCTCACTCTCCCACTCTTCTCCTGGGCTCTCGATCCTAGCCAGCTGCTAGCCCCATGCTGCTCGCTCTCCCCACAGACGCTGGGGGCGCCCTCTTGCTGTGTGAGGACACTGCTACTATGGGCACTGGATTGGCCGATTTAGCTCCATTGCCCTGCACCCGACTGACACCGGACCAGTGGGCCTCTCTATAACTAGGGGCTCAACTCAAGGCGCAGCTCTTTGAGCCCCACGAGCACTAAGCGCAGAGGAGAAGGAAGTTAAATCCTCCCCCGCTTTAAATGCTGGGCAGAGAGTCACAGCCGTGATGTTACTGGTTGATAGACACCAGGCGGCTCTAGCAACCAGTGGCCAGTAGAGTCTCAGATGGAGGTGGAGGTTGTTAAGGGTTCCTTGAGCTGTAGCTGAATGACCTCCTATTACAGGGGTGCCCAACCTTTTGAAGAGCAAGGGCCTCTTAAGTGACTTGGTAACCAGTCGCGGGCCACAATGAGTGGAGTGGGCGGATGACAGGTCCGTGTACATTCCGCATATGCGGAGCAGACACGGACACGGCCCACTCTACTCTATGGGCCCACCGATCTGCCCAGATGGAAGGGGACAGATCCCCTTCTGTTTTTTTTTTTCTTTTAGTGGATCGGATTGAAGGTATGCAGGTGTAAATGGACACAAGTCTGTTTACATCTGCCACTCAATAGAGGTGAATAGAGGGTCTGATTGGGTCGGACTGATCATGTGAAAAGGGCCTAAGGCTGCTTTCACACTGATGTGCTGTGGTCTACGCAGAGCAGTGCATCTCTGGCTTTTCTGTGGTTTAGCTGCACTTTGCTATAGAATTCTATTATATCCTGCAGGTAGCACTTTCTGAAAGCGCACCAAACCCGTAGGTTATAACAGAGGTCTATGGCTCAGTGCAGTTTGAAAGCAGCCTGGTAACCACTGCAAAACAGATATGCCCATATATACGCTGTGCTTATAATATTAAACATACCTTTAATAACAGTCTTCAATTTGGGTATCGCCAGCTGTTGCTGTTCCAGGAAGAGTGCATTTGGTATCATTCCACCTGTGACAGGAGGTGGCACTATACAGGAAGCATTGTCTTATGTGGCTCTGCTACGCAACCGCTTGCTTCCTCTACCGCCGGCTTTATTCACAACACTGATGCTCTGGGATGCCGGGTCGGGAACCTGCGATCTGGGCTTCCCAACCAGCCATCCCAGAGCAGGAGGTCGTGGGCCATGTCAAATGGCTCCGTGGGCCACTGGTTGGGCACCCCTGTCCTATTAGATGGTGCTGGCATAGTTCCAGGGCTTATGCCAGTAGCCTGACATAAATTAACTTTTTAATGAACACCAGTTTAAGCAGTGCAGTGCGAAATTGTAAAAAGACCTCTGGTCCTTAGGCTGAAAATTGGTCCGGGGCTGAAGTGGTTAAATGTAACCATATTGCTACACTTGCTACACTTAGAGGCGCCTCTCTTCTTTTTTATACTCTGGAGCCCCTGATGAATTCTGTTTCTAATCCTCTTGTGGAGGCTTCCATTTGTGAATGGACATTTTATGGTTACACAACCTATCACATTGCTATAATTATTATTATTATTATTATACAGGATATATATATAGCGCCGACAGTTTGCGCAGCGCTTTACAACATTAGAGTAGACATTACATTACAATACAATTCAAGACAGAGGGAATCAGAGGGCCCTGCTCGTTAGAGCTTACAAATCTTTTTATATGGACTATAAACTGAAGGATTTATGACTAAATGGTTGTGGAACAAATCATCCAAGTTTCCATTATTTCTAATGGGGAAATTTGCTTTGATATACAAGTGCTTTGGATTACAAGCATGTTTCCGGAATAAATTATGCTCCCAATCCAAGGTTTTACTGTAGTTTAATTCCACTTTAACATGCTCTGATAAAATTATTTACTCAACGCTTCTTTTTTTTTTTTTTTAACAATTTTTTACTTAAAAAAACAAAAAAGAAAATGCATTTTCTTTAAACAAAACAGGGGTTTTTGCTTTAAATGACTCCATCGTTTTTCTCCAAGAGTAAAATAAAAGAAGGAAAGGCACATTTTGCTTCAAAGTAAACTGCAGCTTTACTTTCCAGCTGAGAAGAATATGGAAAATGCACTTTAGCCCTGGATAATTTATAACTACATGCGTGATACGAGGTTCCTTTCAAGCGACGCAGCGGGCATCGGCGTACGGAATTGCCTTTCAGTGACGCTCTATTTCCTGGTATTTTCCCACAAAAAAGTGTTTTTAAGACCTCTGGCTGTATGCAACCTTTGCTGAGAAAATGGTAAAATGAAAACTTTGTTGTGGTTAATTATTTAGCGCTTCGGAGAGGTAAAAAAATAAAATAAAATTGCAGAAGCATCGCAAGGGAAGGTACCCATAAAGTTTTAATAACTCTTAGAAACACAAACTATTATAAAAGGGGCTAAGGTAAAAGAATAACTTATTTTGAGCTTTCAAAGAAAATAAAGCAAGAGTCGGGCCAAAGGATGCGGCTGGAGTCCTAGAGGGGAGAGACGTACTTTTAGGTTTGGTTCTCCATGCACGGCAACACATAATACATAATGCACGAGTGTTGCTGTGCTGTGTGAAGGTGCACTGTCTTGAATTCTTTCTTTTTCTTTACCTCTTTAATAATTCTATGGACCAACTGTGGGTATGGGATTGTGTATATAGGATTGTAATTTTTTCTTCCCATTTTATTGGTTGAAAGTAATTGACTTTTTTCAACCAAACTATGTAACTTTGAAGCAGGTTGTACTGTACTGTGCTGCAGTAAAAGGATGCCTGCATCATTTTCTCCCAGCACACACCAATGCAGCGCCTATACAAGGCAGGGCTCTTTGCCTTGTCTTTGTATTGGGGGGACTACACTCCCCAACACAGCTCAACAGGGCTGGTGTGAACCAGCTCTTAAAGGGAGGACTCCTGTCAGGAAATATAGTTGAATGGTCTACTCAGCATTCCCTTAAATTACAGTATCTCACAAAAGTGAGTACACCCCTCACATTAAACAAAAATCTGCAAGGTGGATGGATAAATCAATTCACCCGTAGAAAAAACAGCGCATAATACTCAATAGAAAAAAAGAAAATTATATGCAAATTGTGCTAGTGCAACCTATTGTTCTATGGAAAGAATATTTCTATCTTCCCAAATGTAGCCATACAATCACAATATTGTCCATGAACACTGTCCATATATCTAAATTGTACTGAGTACGTAGGATAGTTACAGGGAACAAGTTGAAACAGGATATCTATTTCAGTCCATCAACAGACCATAAAATTGAAGGCTAAAACTAAAACAAAATGTCCTGGTATAAATCAAGAGGAGTGTACGATGCAATCCTTCCTTAACATGAAAAAACAGTGATCCCGAATTTGCTGGGGTACAATCTCAAGACTGAAGTGACCCCCCCTTAGTAATGCTCTTACCAGATATGCCTGATTACATAGGCTCTTCGAAAATAATCCTCATCCGCTCGATTTCATCCGGTTCATCTGTGCTAGGTAATACACGGTCGGATGTGCTTGGTTACACGGGCTCTCAGATGTTACTCATCAGCTGGATCCCATCCACTGCATACACGGTCGGATGTGCTTGGTTACACGGGCTCTCGGATTTTACTCATCGGCTGGATCCCATCCACTGCATAAGTGCCAGGTGATTCAAGATCTCCTTTTTTTCTTTTTTTATAAGTGATCACATAATCTCTGTTCCCAGCTGCACAAGACCTGCCAGAGGAGAACTCCCCTCACATTGTTGTAAATATTTTATTCTATCCTTTCATGTGACAACACTGAAGGAATTACACTTTGCTACAATGTAAAGTAGTGAGTGTACAGCTTGTATAACAGTGTAAATTTGCTGTCCCCTCAAAATAACTCCACACACAGCCATTAATGTCTAAACCGCTGGCAACAAAAGTGAAAAAGCGAAAATGTCCAAATTGAGCCCAAAGTGTCAATATTTTGTGTGGCCACCATTATTTTCCAGCACTGCCTTAACCCTCTTGGGCATGGAGTTCACCAGAGCTTCACAGGTTGCCACTGGAGTTCTCTTCAACTCCTCTATGACGACATCACGCAGCTGGTGGATGTTAGCCCTTGTACACACGGTCGGACATTCCGACAACAAAATCCGTCAGATATTGTCTGACGGATTTTGTCCGAAACTGGTGTTGCATACACACGGTCGGACAAAGTTGTTGGAAAATCCGATCGTTCGGAACGTGATGACATTATTTCTTTACGACGGGACTACGTTCAGGCTAATAGCCAATAGTTTTGGTCTAGGAATTTGATCTGAGCATGCGTGGCATTTTGTCCGATCGGAATTCTCTACAAATGATCGGACAAAGTCCGATCGGATCATGTTGTTGGAAAATTTTATAGCCCAGCTCTAAAACTTTTTTCGGTCGGATATACCGACGGAAACAGTCCGATGGAGCCCGCACACGGTCGGATTATCCGACAACACGGTCCGATTAGACATTTTCCGTCTGAATTTCCGACCATGTGTACAAGGGCTTAGAGACCTTGCGCTCCTCCACCTTGCATTTGAGCATGCCCCGCAGGCACACTGGGTAAGCCACAGATCGCGGCGTTATGCCGCGAGTGTCGGCTCCCATGCGCATGCATGGGAGTGACGTCATCGCTGCTCTGGTGAATCACAGCGCCGGAGCAGACCCACGGAGACCCACCAAGAAGATGGACGCTCGGAACTACAGGGGACAGTGGTGACTTCGCTGGCTCCTGTGTCAGGTAAGTGACACATAATGGACTACTATGCGGTGCATAGTAGTCCATTATGCTTTACCTTTGCAGGGAATCAAAGAGGAAGTAAACCCATCAGGGTTTACTTCCTCTTTAACACCATCTGAACCAAATTTGAACCAATAAGTTTATCTTGGTCTCATCAGACCACAGGACATGGTTCCAGTAATCCATGTCCTTAGTCTGCTTGTCTTCAGCAGCTGGGCTTTCTTGCCCATCATCTTTAGAAGAGGCTTCCTTCCTTTTGGGATGACAGCCATGCAGATCAATTTGATGCAGTGTGTGGCGTATGGTCTGAGCACTGATAGGCTGACCCCCCTACCCCTTCAACCTCTGCAGCAATGCTGGCAGCACTCATATGTCTATTTCCCAAAGACAACCTCAGGATATGACACAGAGCATGTGCACTCAACTTCTTTGGTTGACCATGGCGAGGCCTGTTCTGAGTGGGAAATGTCCTGTTAAACCTCTGTATGGTCTTGGCCAGCGTGCTGCAGCTCAGTTTCAGGGTCTTGGCAATCTTCTGATAGCCTAGGCCATCTTTATCTAGAGCAACAATTCTTTTTTTCAGATCCTCAGATTTCTTTTCCATGAGGTGCCATGTTGAACTTCCAGTGATCAGTATGAGAGAGTGAGAGCGATAACACCAAATTTAACACACCTGCACATTAACGGCTGTGTGTTGAGTTATTTTGAGGGGACAGCAAATTTACACTGTTATACAAGCTGTACACTCACTACTTTATATTGTAGCAAAGTGTAATTTCTTCAGTGTTGTCACATGAAAAGATATAATAAAATATTTAGAAAAATGTGGGGGGTGTACTCACTTTTGTGAGATACTGTAGATGTAAACTCTCTAGTTGCTTGTACATAAATTAGTTACAACTCTGTTCTAGGACTAGGAATTATCAAATCTGAAAGCTTTCATTCATCTAAATATTCATCACCACAAATCTGGAGATCTCTGCAAAAGTTTGCCCTCTCTGTAAAATGTATTGAAGTCAATAGAAATAGGCAAAAATAAAGTATACCTAATGCCAAAATGTAAAAAAATGTTTTTAATAGAGTAGGGTTAACCACTTCAGGACTACTAAAGGAATTTTAGCTTTTTTTTTTATACATTTTAAAATCTGCATTTTTTACTTCAAAATTACTTAAACCCCCTAGAAATTATATATTTCCTGTATAATAAAAAGGCATTGGTTTCTTTTTTTTATGTCACACAATATTTATGAATATGTAAAGTTGTGGTTCTATGGCCTATATTAAGCCTTTCTGTGCCCGACAACACCTTGACACACCTCACTGGGCTTTTTTGTATCATTGGCACAGTAAAGACTTAGACCCGGTTCACACTGAGGCGGCATGACTTGCAGCGCCACTGCCTCAGGCGACCGGGATCCGACTTTAGCGGCGGCTTGCAAAATGACTTCTGTATAGAAGTTAATGCAAGTCGCCCCAAAAGTCGTACAGGAACCTTTTTCTAAGTCGGAGCACAGAACGGGATGCGACTTGTCAAGCGGCTAAGTCGCCTGACGAGTCGCCCCTGTGTGAACCGGCTCTGAAAGTGCACTTGGAAGTTAAGTCGCTGTAGATCCGAGGGGGACATGCAAGGAAAATAAAAAACAGCATTTTAACTTGCACATGATTGGATGATAAAATCAGCAGAGCTTCCACTCATTTCAGATCTACCCCTTAGATTTAGAGCAACTGCACTTCCAAGTACATTTGCAGTGCAAAGTGGATTTGGCTTTCGTATATAACCCCATTGTCTTTTTCCAGAGCAACCTGTGTTTCTCCTGAGGTTACCTGTGTTTTTTCTTTATATCCCGAACAATTCTGGCAGCTCTGGCTGCAATCTTTCTTGGTCTACATGACCTTAGCTTCATATCAAGAGACCCCCAAATGTTTCACTTATTAACAAGTGATTGAACAGTACTGACTGGCATATTCAAGGCTTATTCAAGGCATATTCAAGGCATTGGATATGTTTTTATATCCTTTTCCATCTTATAAAGTTATAAAGTTATATTACCTTGTTATGCAAGTCTTTTAACAGGTCTTTTTTTTCTGCTCCCCAAGGTTCAGTATCTAGCCTGCTCAGTGCATCCACATGAGAGCTCACTCATTGACCATATATACACAGATACTAACTGCAATTTAAAAAGCCATAGATGTCATAAATTAAAGGGGTTGTAAAGTCAGGAGATTTTTTTTTATCTTAATGCATTCTATGCATTAAGATAAAATGCCTTCTATGTACAACAGCCCCCCCTCCCTCAGCCCCCCTAACACTTACCTCAGGTTCCCCTCTGTCCAGCGATGTCCACGACTGTCCCATCCATCCAAGATTCTTTCTCCTGATTGGTTGAGACAAAGCAGCAGTGCCTTTGGCTCCCACCACTGTCAATCAAAGTCAGACAGCCAATCAGGAGAGAGGGGGAGGGTCAATTCTCCATGTCTGAATGGACACAGGGAGCTGTGACTCAGCTTGGGTGCCGCGTAGCAAGCTGCTTGCTATGGGGGCACTGAACAGGAGGGAGGGGGTCAAGAGCACAGAAGAGGGACCTGAGAAGAGGAGGATCTGGGCTGCTCTGTGCAAATCCACTACAACAGAGCAGGCAAGTATAACATGTTTGTTATTTTTATAGGAAAAAAGAAACAAGACTTTGCAATCACTTTAACCTTGTGTGTCTGTACCAAGGCCAAATATCCCAGGGTATGTAAACTTTTGATCAGGGCCATTTGGGAGATTTCTGCTATTATTTGGATTTAAAAGGAGCCAAACAACTATGTGATAATAGATGGCTTCATTTGATCACTATCCCTAAATAAAAGAGAGTTTTTGGCACAATCAGTCATATTTTAATTATGATTACCAAAATGTCACCATTTCTGCCAGGGTATGCAAACTTTTGAGCACAACTGTACATGCACATGCAAGTGTAAACTTAACGTATACATATCAGTGGTTCCTGCATAAAAACATCAATTTTGCTATGCGTTAGATATCGCCATGCATACCAGAATGAGGGAAATAATTCTAGGCCCGATATTCACGGTCAACTCTAAAGTGATGATCTATAGGGGCTTTTAAAGCATCGCCTGCTGAGAATCTGGGTTACCAAAGTGCATTGCCAAATATTTTGGGACACCTGCCTTTACACGCACATGAACTTTAATAGCATCCCAGTCTTAGTCTGTAGGGTTTAGTATTAAGTCGACCCACCCTTTAGGGTTATAACAGATTCAACTCTTCTGGGAAGGCTGTCCACAAGGTTTAGGAGTGTGTCTATGGGAATGTTTGACCATTCTTCCAGAAGCGCATTTGTGATGTCAGGCACTGATACGGACAAGAAGGTCTGGCTGGCTGTCTCAGCTCTAATTCATCCCAAAGGTATTCTATCAGATTGAGGTCAGGACTTTCAAGCTCCTCCACTCTAGACTCGCTCATCCATGTCTTTATGGACCTTGCTTTGTGCACTGGTGCGCAGTCATGTTGGAACAGGAAGGGGCCATCCCCAAACTGTTCCCACAAACTTGGGAACATGAAATTGTAGAAAATATCTTGGTATGCTGATGAGTTCCCTTCATTGGAACTAAGGGGCCAAGCCCAACCCCTGAAAAACAACCTAACACCATAATCCCCCTTCCACCAAATGATTTGGACCAGTACACAAAGCAACATCAATAAAGACATGGATGAGGGAGTTTGGGGTGGAGGAACTTGACTGGCCTGCCTCAATCCAACAGAACACCTGTTTGGAGAGTGTGAGCTCCTTCTCATCCAACAACAGTGCTTGACCTCACAAATGCGCTTCTGGAAGAATGGTCAAAGATTCCCAAAAACACACTCCTAAAACTTGTGCACAGCCTTCCCAGAAAAGTTGAAGCTGTTATAGCTGCAAAGGGCGGGCCAACTCAATATTCAACACTATGGACTATGACTGGGATGCCGTTAAAATTAATGTAAAAGCAGGCATCCCAATACTTTTATAATAATATGACAATATAGTGTATAATGTTTGAGGGTTTTAAACTAATTTTCAGACCTAAAATGTATTTTTAAACACATATGCAATAAAACAATAGCAGCTTGGGCAGTGAAAAGGGCTAAGTGTCAACATTTCCCCGACAGGACTTGCTTTACCCATTGCTTAAAGTTGCTCTTAAATTTGTTGAAAGAGAATAATAAACAAACGTACTTACTCATCATGGCATAGGCTTTGGGTTCCTCACTGTTCAGATCCGACAAATAGCTCATGGTGTCTTTGAAGCAGCTAAAGGTCACATTTGCTGGAGCAGCCACCTTGATGAGGGCCAAGGACATGAATACAAGTAAGCTTTCCTCAACCATCATAACACTTGAGTTTGCCAACAACGCATCTCCTGACTTTTATAGGTGACAGGTCAAGTCTTTAGGCAAATCAGGATGACAGTTCCTATTTTCCAAAGCAGCTGCAGAAAATAAACACATAAATCTGTGTAGAAAAATCAATTACCACCCCGGCTTTACCTGTGAATAAGATGCGTCTAAGGTTTCCCGTCCACTATGGAGACTGAGCCCGTTGGATGACTCCAGTGACGCACATGTAAACATATAAATGTTACATTCACTCCACTACACTTGGTTAAATAGTTAGAACAAAGGAGACAAACGTCATACAAGTTCAACCTTTATTTATAAAAAAATAAAGAAATAAAAATAAAAACATCTTAAAAAAATAAATAAAAAAATGCAGCCAATAAAAATGAAGATATAAATCTTAAAGCGGATGTAAACACAAATGAATTACATTTAGTTTGTTGTGGTACAATTGCCAATTTTTGATTTAATAAAATACGGTTTTAAGCTTTTTATTAACTTTTTTAGTATCTCAGTGGTGCTGATCTCCTCCGTCCTCCAGTGATAGTAGCCAAGCATGGTTTGGCACAGCCGCATGTAGTTTCCACCAGCCCCTGGTGGAGACCACAAGCATGCAATAGTTTGACAGTGTAGGGGCACAACTGGTAGACAGTTGTCACTGTGGGGTTGGTTTACTAAAACCGAAATGGGAAAAATCTGGTGCAGCTGTGTATGGTAGCCAATCAGCTTCTAACTTCAGCTTGGGTAATTATGCTTTGAAAAATTTAAGCGGATTGGTTTCTATGTACAGCTGCACCAGATTTTTGTATGCTCCAGTTTTAGTAAATCAACCCCATATGACTGATGTGGTGGTGATCAGGGACAATGACTTTTTTTTTTTCCCGTTTTTTTTTTAAGCACTTGCTTACTGGGCAATTAAACCCCCCTCCTGTCCAGACCAATTTTCAGCTTTAAGCGCTAATGCACTTTGAATGACTATTGCGCGGTCATACAACACTGTAACCATATGAAATTTTTATAATTTTTTTCCCACAAATAGAGATTTCTTTTAGTGGTATTTGATCACCTCTGCAGTTTTTATTTTTTGTTAAAAAAATGGAAAAAGACCAAAGTTTTTAAAAGTTTTTTTTATATATATATTTTGTTATAAAATTTTGAAAACGGGTAATTTTTCTCCTTGATGTACGCTGATGAGGCGGCAGTGATGGGCACCGATAGGTGGCATGATGGGCACTGTTCAGCACTGGTTGGTTACACTGATAGGCAAGCACTATTCCCGGCACTAGGCTGAACTTAATACCGGCATTACTGTCATGACTATGTTCAGCGATTAAGACCCCTAATGGAGTCTGCTGAAAGCTCGGTTTCTTCCTTGGAATCCTTAAAAACATCACAGCCTTTGCATGCGTTTCCTGTTCATGCATTACTAGAACAGCTTATTTATGCTGAATAGGATCACCCGGATAAGCATTTTCTCCCTCTAAAGAGATTTTCTCTATCCCATGGAGGAAAAATTCACCAAAAAAATGGAAGGTACCAGCAGTTGACGCTGCGATTTCCAGTGTGAATAAAAGTCTAACTTGTCCAGTAGACAATGCACAAATGCTTAAGGATCAGATAACAGATAAAAGTTGGAATTCCTGTTAAAATCCTCTTTCTCCTTGGCAGGTGCCATTACTCAGCCTGCAGTCGCTGCAATAGGCATCTGTCAATCCCTACAAGGACCAATTTAGACAGGCCCTTAAAGAGGTTCCTGCACAACAAGCCCGGGAATTGGCCAAACTACCAAAAGCATTATGCTTTGCCGTAGATGCCATTAAAGATTCTATTCACCAGGCGTCCCGCCTTACGCCTTACGCTTATGCTAGTACATATGCGTAGAATCCTGTGGTTAAAAAATTGGTCAGCCAAAGCTCCATGTAAAAAGCTCCTGACTGGGTTCCTTTTTCATGGGGATCGGCTATTCGGGGATGATTTGGGCAAATACATCCAAACAATTTTTAGTGGGAAAAGTACTCTTTTGCCAGTCAAAAGAAAGTATAAATGCCCTTCATTTAAACGGGCTCTTTACCCTGCGCCAGGGGCTTCCGCCTCTAGGCAGCGGCAACGGCCTTCGCCATCAGACTCTAGAGGAAAACCTCAGGGTCAGGCCCAGGCTCAAAAGAAGTACTGGGGCCGAAAACCTGCAAAGCAGAATCCTAAAGCCTCATCATGAAGAGGCAACCCCCCCTTCTGCAATTTTCAGAAGTCTGGCAAGAGGAAATTCAGGACAGATGGGTCATCCCCACGGTAACTCTGGGGTACAAGCTGGAATTTTGGGACTTTCCACCGTCTTCGTTTCCTGAGGTCAAACATTACCAAAGATCCAGAGAAAAGGCAATCTCTGTTTCAGGTACTAGACCAATTAATGGCTCAAGGGGTGATCATGCAGATCCCCACAGAAGAGCAAGGTTTGGGGTTTTATTCAAACCTCATCACAGTACCAAAACCAAATGGAGATGTCAGACCCATTCTAGATCTAAAGAATCTAAATCAGTTCCAGAAGATCCACTACTTTCTCATGGAGACGATCAGGTCAGTGGTTTCTATCCTACTAGGAGAACTTCTGGCGTCTATCGACATCAGGGATGCATTTCTGCATATACATTGACTTCCTTTGCTAGTCCCGTCTACCTGGAGTCACGTTCAAAATGAACAGACTTTACTCAGTGTGTGGGCAAGTCCGTTCATTTGAAAAGTCCGGTGGACTAGCACACTGCCGAGTCCGGTGGACAATTTTGCGTCAAGACTTCTTTTAAGTCTGCCGGACTTTTGGGAAGAAAAATTCCGCCGGAGCCCACACAGGAGCGGACTAAGACCTAAGTCCGCCGGATAATCCGATCGTGTGTACGCGGCATCATTCCTTCTGTCAAGGAAGCTGGTGTTCTTGGTTGCTATATCCTCAGCAAGGAGAGTTTTGGAATTGGCTGCTCTTTCTTGTAAAGAGCCATACTTGATTATTCATGAGGGCAGAGTGGTGTTACGCCCTTGTCCAGACTTTTTGCCAAAAGTGGTCTCAGGTTTCCACCTGGTCAGGCAGAGAAAGGACAGGCAGCATTGAAATCCACTGTCGCTAAGTGGATTCGGCAGGTTATAATTCAGACTTATAATTTTAGGGGTAATATTCCCCCTTTTCAAGTCAAAGCGCACTCTACCAGGGCGATTAGTGCTTCTTGGGCAGTGTGTCACCAGGCCTCCATAGCTCAGATCTGTAAGGTCTTCAGTACATACATTCACCAAGTTTGTTCAAGTGGAGAATATCGCCTTTGGGTGCAGTGTGCTGCAAGCAGCAGTATAGGTCCTTGAGTCTGGGGGTACCCTGCGAGTTGTGTCTCCCTCCCCTCAAATAGCATTGCTATGGGACATCCCATTAACCACTTAAGCCCCGGACCATTTTGTAGCTAAAGGACCAGGCCCCTTTTTGCGATTCGGCACTGCGTCGTTTTAACTGACAATTGTGCGGTCGTGTGATATGGCTCCCAAACAAAATTGGCATCATTTTTTCCCCACAAATAGACCTTTCTTTGGGTGGTATTTGATCACCTCTGCGGGTTTTATTTTTTGCGCTATAAACAAAAATAGAGCGACAATTTTGAAAAAAATGCAATATTTTTTACTTTTTGCTATAATAAATATCCCCAAAAAATATATATAAAACATTTTTTTTCCTCAGTTTAGGCCGATATGTATTCTTCTACATATGTTTGGTAAAAAAAATTGCAATAAGCATTTATTGATTGGTTTGTAAAGTTATAGCGTCTACAAAATAGGGGATAGTTTTATGGCATTTTTATTAATTAATATTATTTTTTTACTAGTAACAGCGGCGATCAGCGATTTTTATTGTGACTGCGACATTATGGCGGACACGTTGGACAATTTTGACGCATTTTTGGGACCATTAGCATTAATACAGCGATTAAAAATGCATCGATTACTGTAAAAATGCCACTGGCAGTGAAGGGATTAACACTAGGGGGCAGTGCAGAGGGTTAAGTGTGACCTAATGTGTGTTTTTTTACTGTAGGGGGCGTGGCTTGGCATGTGACGTAACTGATCGTCATTCCCTATGACAGGGAACAGACAATCCATATAGGGAACTTGGTGTCGAGTTATTCACTTTAAAGTCAACAAAGAGGACAAGGGGGCACTCTTTACGTCTAGAGGAGAAGAGATTTCATCTCCAAATACAGAAAGGTTTCTTCACAGTAAGAGCTGTGAAAATGTGGAATAGACTCCCTGCAGAGGTGGTTCTGGTCAGCTCAGTGGATTGCTTTAAGAAAGGCCTGGATTATTTCCTAAGTGTACGTAATATAACTGGGTACTAAAATTTATAGGTAAAGTTGATCCGGGGAAAATCCGATTGCCTCTCGGGGGATCAGGAAGGAATTTTTTCCCCTGCTTTAGCAAATTGGATCATGCTCTGCTGGGGTTTTTTGCCTTCCTCTGGATCAACTGTGGGTATAGAATTGGATATATGGGCTGGTGTATATAGATATATATATATATATTTTTTTTTTTTGGTTGAACTGGATGGACTTGTGTCTTTTTTCAACCTGACTAACTATGTAACTATGTAATCAGTGACAAGCAGGAAGCACGGGGAGAGATTTATTTACACTTTCCTCTCCCTGCTCTTCAGCTCTGTGACCTGATCGCGCGACACCGGCAGCGATCGGGTCCCGCGACTACGGTCACAGAGCTCAGGACCGGGTCGCGAGCGTGCCGCCACCAGCGGCGGGCACGCGACCCACAGCTGGGCTCTTGAAGGGCAGTGTACCTGTATGTGCTTGTGCCCAGCCATGCCATTCTGCCGACGTATATCGGCAACAGTTTTCAGAATTCGTAGAAAGTCTGTAGGTTTGACTTACCGGTACTTAACCGCTTCTGGACCACCCACCACATTATATATATATATATATACACACACACACACACACACACTGCACAGGGGAACTTGGTTGCACAAAATCACATACCTGTATGAGATTTTTTTGCACGCAGTGTAGGGGGTGCTCATGCCGCCTGAGTGGCACAGTGGGAGCCAATCAGCGGGTCCAGCAACCACGATGGCCGCCGCAACCCACCAATCGTTCTGTAAACAAAGCAAACCACTGATCTGCGAGGGAGGAAAAGAGAGATCTTGTGTTTCAGCTAAGCTGAAACACAATCTCTCTTTTCCTCCAGTGTATCCATCCCCCACACAATTAGAAAGCCCCTCGTAGGGACACACTTAACCCTTTGATCGCCCTGATGTTAACCCCTTTCCTGCCAGTGTAATTTTATACAGCGATTGGTGCATTTTTTTAGCATGGATCACTGTATTGGTGTCACTGGTCCCCAAAAAGTGTCACTTGGTGTCCAATTTGTCCACCGCAATGTCGCAGTGCCGCTAAAAATCACTGATCGTCTTCATTACTAGTTAAAAAAAAAGAAAAATGCCATAAATCTATCCCATATTTTGTAGACATGATCATTTTTGCGCAAACCAATCAATATAAGCTTATTGGGATTTTTTTTTTTTTTTTTACTAAAAATATGTAGCAGAATACAAATTGGTCTAAAAACGATAAAGAAATTTAATATTTTACTTTTTTATTGGGAATGTTTTATAGCAGAAAGTCAAAAATTGTTTTTTATTCAAAATTGTTAGTCTTTTTTTGTTTATAGTGCAAAAAAATAAAAATCACAGAGGTGATCAAATACCACCAAAAGAAAGCTCTATTTGTGGGTACAACGTTACACGACTGCGCAATTGTCATTTAAAGCAACACAGTGCTGTATCGCAAAAAATGGCCTTGTCAGGAAGTAGGCAAAACCTTCTGGAGCCAAAGTGGTTAAAGCCAGCAGGTCATTAGTATCTGGTGAGCCTTTCATCTACCCATATTATTGAGAGCGGTGGATGTTTTTGTTGCCTTGTGAGTAGTTTTTAGTTTGAGTGATGTGAAGTGGTACTTACAACACCTTGATGTTATTTAGGTTTTGATAATGGTGCTTTATGGAGAGGAGTTGAAGAACACCATATTGACCTGTTCATATGTGGTGGAGAGGGGACACTTGGGGAGGTCCTGCCATTTAATACCTATTAAATACAGGACGTCAGGAAAAAGTCCTGCCAGCAGCTTCTTTGGAGCGGTAAAGGAGCGGTGTGTTTACCGCTCCTCCACCGCTGCTCCCCATTGAAATCAATGGGGCAGCGCTGTAATACCACCGGCAAAATGCCGCCATTGCGGCGTATTGTCGATGGTTTTAACCCTTTCTCGGCCGCTAGCGGGATGCTATGCGCCGCAAATCCGCTGGTAAAACACCGCTAAAAATAGCGGGGTTTTACCGCCCATGCTATGGGCGGTGTGGTGTGAAAGGGGCCTTAGTGTACATGCAGCACCGGACAGTCACAGAGCAGAAGTCGACAAACGTAAGCAAGACAGGTGAGTATGGAAGCGGCCCCCAGAAATGACATGATATTTTGGAGGTAAGTTTCAAGTAATGTGCTAGTATGCGATGCATACTAGTATATTAGGCCTTTACCTTGCAGGCAAGATAAAAAAAAACGTTCAGCAGTTTACATCCGCTTTAAGGTTTTGCACCTTAACAAATTCTATGCATTAAGGTTAAAAATCTTCTGCGCTGCAGCTGCTCCCCAGACACCCCCCTCCACCCTTTTCCTTACCTGAGCCTGATCCAATCCAGCGATATTTCAGAAACCATGAATCAGACTGAGACAGAAGTACAGTTAAATCACACTTGTTTAATATTAATTAAAAAAGGTAAACAGTGTAAACGTAGTCAAACATAGCCAGAGTTCAGGAACCAGAATGGATAGTCAGACAAGCCAAAACGTCAGGGAGCCAGAGATGAGTGTAGCCAGAAGGAATGTCAGCCAAGCAAGTCTTTAATGGGAACACAGTAGAGCATCTCTAGAGATGTGACCAAGGTGACGGCAGAGATCACCTGGACTGGATGTCTTAAGCCGGCAGGACTGGAGAGCAGGATATCATCAACAGGTGAGGCACTGTGGAGAGAAAGGAGCTGGCAATTAGCTGACAGCGGCTAGCTTAGAGAAGGAAGGGCTGAGCCCAGCCCTGACACGATTTGCAAGAGCGCAGCAGCTCCCGCTGCTATCTCTCCTCATTGGACAGATTAATAGCAGTAGGAACGATTGGCTCCCACTGGTGTCAATCAAATCCAGTGACACTGGAATGGGGGGCGGGGTCGAGCCTCGCTGTCTGTCTCAATGGACACAGCAGCAGGACTTGGGAGCGAGCACACATGGGTGCCCCCAGGTAAAACGGCTTGTTTATTTTTATTTAAGAAAAAACCCACAAAGCTTTATAACCACTTTAAGTACATTTGAATGACATTCATCAAGTTATCAAATGTTAATTTTGAGGTGCATTTTTAAGTGTATTTTGAATGTACTGAGAATATATTTGTATGGATGTTCATACATTTGTTTGTTTAAAAAAAAAAAAATCATCTAGTGTATGCAGTGGTATATTTTGGTTTTGTGCTGCCCTAGGCAAGACTAAAATTACCCTCCCCCCCCTTCTAAATTTGTCCCACCCCAGCCGCTTTAAAAATGCACATGCCTGTGCAACAGTGACAAACAATGTAAATTTTATCATCTATAGGCGACACTTTAAAATCCTTTACAGGTTACCACTTTCGATTTATAGAGGAGTTCTGGTGCTACCCATGATCGGACATTCGCGGTGATACTTCACGTTTGGGGCGGTCGCCGTTTGCATGCGTGCGAGACCAACACGTGCTTTCGACCTTTGAGAATGAGCACAGGAGGACAGGGGCACTTTATTTTTATTTTTTTTACACTGTTGCTTCAATTTTATTTATTTTATCACTTTTATTGCTGTCACAAACATCCCTTGTGACAGCAATAGGCATGTGACAGGAACTCTTTATCTTGATCTGGGGTCTAAAAGACCACAAAATTCCTCCTTTGCACTTACAAGCATTTAAAACACCAAGATCTGTGTTTTTGAATGCTTTAAAACTGCCACGGATGGTTTCTGAGTAAACTGGAAGTGATATCAAGTCATCGTTTCTGGTTTACCGTTACAAACAGCCAATTAAAGCAGATCCCGGCTTTGTGGCTTTTGCTAGCAGGTGGATGTGCTGGTGGGACGGGGAGAGCCCAAGAGAGCCGCAGAAGGTGGTGTTGGTATTGGGGGGTGGTGGGAAGTCCCCTCTCGTTGCTTATAATAATTGCCAATTGCTATTACAAGAGAGCCGACCAACGGCTCTAAAAAACGATATCGGGGTGACGCCTGTAGCAGAAAAGATTAGACCTATTTCAGCCGTGTATGTACAGGTTTAAAGTATTGATTCAAAAAGTTAAAAAAAAAATTTGTTTACAAAAATCTCAAAAAAGGTGAGGGGAAAACATATTCCAAGTCAAATATTTTACTTTTATTTACATGTGAAATGTATTTCATACAGTTACAAAGACACAAAGGATATAGGCATAGAATAATCTGACAGCAGCAAGACTGGACAATCACAGAAACATCATCATGCACTTCCAATATATACACAAAATATAGATTTATAAAAATTAATACAAAATAAACATTTTGAGATACATAAAAGGTATAAAATAAAATTTAAAAAAAAGCAATAATAATAAAAACAGATCCTAGAACTCTCACAGAGAAATAGATTTCAAAGGGACAATACTGTACCTATTTTATTGTTTCCTATTTTTTTTTTTTTTTTTTTTATAAGTTTACATATTACAAGTCATAGCTTCAACTTCACAAAGAACTGTGCAAAGAAGGAAAGGGACCTCAATTTAATAAGATGCATTTTTATTTTTTCCTTGGTCCCTGTGCATTATTTAAATTATTAAAAAGAAGGGAAACATGAAATACTGTGGAAATATTTTTTTTAACGTCATTATCAAATTAAAAGAACCGAAAAAAACACACAACACCAACACACACACACTGTAAAGCCCAACTACAGACACAATTTTCTTTTTATGTTTGAATATGAATGAAGGTTAGAGCCTTGGTCAAATTTTTATTTCTGTCTGTGTCCCTATTGAGATTTCACCTCAAATACAGTCAGGACAGAAAGTGCTGGGATTATTTATTTATTTATTTTCAATGGGAAAAACGGAACAAACATGTCAGTGGAGTGGTGAAGGGTTTGGACATCTGACAACACTTTTATTTCTATATGTGGCTCCTGTCTCAGTGACAACAGTGCTCACCCATTTCATGCATGCATGTTACAGGGGCAAGAAAAGAAGGGGTGGTTGGGGATTTCCCCAGGGGTGTCACAAACAGTCATTTTAGTTAGCCTCCAAATAATATAAAATGTGCACTATATTACCAAAAGTATTGGGGCGCCTGCCTTTACACGCACATGAACTGCACCCCAGTCTTAGTCCGTAGGGTTCAATATTGGGTTGGCCCACCCTTTGCAGCTATAACAGCTTCAACTCTTCTGGGAAGGTTATCTACAAGGTTTAGGAGTGTGTCTATGGGAATGTTTGACCATTCTTCCAGAAGCACATTTGTAAAGTCAGGCACTAATGTTGAATGAGAAAGCCTGGCTCGTAGTCTCCAAACAGGTGTTCTGTTGGATTGAGGTACACACAATCAGAAAATCAGAAATAAAATGTTGTATGACGAGTGATCGGCTGATTATCTGATGGTTAGTACTGTATCGTTTTTTTGCCAGCCGAATCTAACTTTTTCGGACAACAAAACCTGAAGGTGCATGCTATAAAAAATGTTAACGTATGTAACGCAACATCCGATTATCATTTAATTAGTACAATTTCCGTCCAAAAAAAAACGTAAGAGCAAGACTACGCATGCTCGGAAACGAAAGAATACATAATAAAACAATTCAACACTATACAATTACATCAATTCCGAAGTTGTATTCTGTCGTACAAGAATTTTCGTAGGTTGAGTAACCTCTTAACTGTCGATAGAAGAGTAGCACGCAACAAAAAAAACTGATGATTAGTCACCTGATAATCTTGTGCGTTTGAGGCTTTAGATTGGGATGCCATTAAAGTTCAAGCGGAGGTTCACACAAAAATTGAACCTCCGCTTTTCGGAACCCTCCCCCCTGCGGTGTCACATTTGGCACCTTTCAGAGGGGAGGGAGGTGCAGATACCCGTCTAAGACAGGTATTTGCACCCACCCCCGGGCATAGACTCCCCTGGGAGTCTATGCCTCTTCCTGTCCCGCTGCGCTGTCTGCTGGGACACACACGGGTCCTAGAGACAGCAGGCACCATTCGGATTGCAGTGCGTGACTCGTGCATGGGCAGTAGGGAACCGGGAAGTGAAGCCGCAAGGCTTCATTTCCTGATTCCCTTACTGAAGATGGCGGCGGCAGCATCCAAGCACCGAGGGATGGTTCAGCCCTGAGTCCCGACATTGCTGAACCCTGGGACAGGTGAATGTCCTTATTTTAAAAGTCAGCAGCTGCAGTATTTGTAGCTGCTAACTTTTAAAAACAAAAAAATTTCACGGGACTCCCGCTTTCATGTGCATGTACAGCAGGCGTCCCAATAATTTTGGTATAGTGTATAATTAGTGACCAAAAAATAATAATCTGCAGTTGGGCTTTAAACATAATACCCCCTCCCATTCAGGCAAATTTGATGGCCTAACATAGAAGAGCAAAATATTCACCTTTGTAATTCGTATTTTTTATCTCGTCCTCACGCCTATTTATAGGATCCAGATTACCGTTACAATGTAATACAACATTTTCTCTGCGTACAGAAATGTTACATAATTATCTGCAGTGTCAAGAAGCAGAGCGGTGCGGATAGCTCTCCTGACTCCATCCAACTTCCTTCCATAGAGTTGGAGATGGAATACTAGATGCGCTAATTGCCGATTGTACCCTGCTGGTTACCAAGCAACAGTAATTTAGAATGTATAAAGATTTCAACATTAAAAGTAGCATTAAACCCTTAGCGTTTTTTTCAGATTAACACATTGAGCACTAAAAAACAAAAAACAAAAAAAAAAAAAAAACAGTCCTCGGTAAACAAATTGTCAAAATTCTTTCCCCAGAACTTGCAATTTACAATTTTCAATGCTGCTGGCTCCTGCTTCCTGGAAATCCTGGTCTCCATAGGAAAGAGTTACCAGTGGACAGTGCAGTCTCCATAGGGAGGAGCAGGGTTGGGTCTTGCCATCGTAGGCTACAAGGCTGTGTGTTTCTATTGATTTTGCACTCTCCAATTTTAGAAAATCAACCCCTTATTCTGAGACCTTCAAAAACTTGAATTACACTCAAAGCAAGAGACAGACCACTATTTCCCAGAGGTTAGCATTGGCGGCCCCTTATTTCAGATAGAGAAAAACAAAGGATGAGGAAACTGTTGTTTCTGATGACCGGGTTGTACAAGTTACAACATGGAAAGGGATTCTCATTTAAGATTTACAATTGTACAGTCTAAATGAGATATCTAGGTTTACAAACCTTTACTATACCGCTGGTCTCGATAAACCATTTAAGGTGCCCTATATCAAAAAATTCTACCAATTCCAAGTCCACCCGGCAATTTTCATTCAGCAAGGCGTACATACATATTAAGATTGTGTTGCAACAATACAAATAAATTATGTTAAAATATATATTAAAAAGGGCTTTCCACTTTAATCCACAAACAGGCCTTACATCCCTTTTATCCCCTGCATGGAAGTAAATCCAAAAAATAATAAAAATAAATACAAATTGTTCTATTGCTTCCACTGCCCAGTGTTTTCTGTAGGCCCATGCTGGTTGAGTTTGTCTCGTAGTGCGCGCAACTAAAGCAGAGAGAGTAAAGCACTAAAATAGATGCAACATGGCACCTGTATACATAGGGGACATCAGTAGATGTTAAATAAAACTTTTTCTTCTGTGTCCCTCAAAACTTTCATGTGGGACCTTCTCTCCATATATTATCGAGCACTGTTTTATGTTACTGCTGTGCATACATTGACCCAACTATGCCATGCCCCAAACCCCAAAAAACAGGCAAATTCCAAAAATCCTGTGTGCGAGATCTAAAAACTGTTAAAGCTAAGGTTGCCATATATTCTGGGAGCCAATACCAGCCCCATACAGTGCCTTGGAAAAGTATTCATACCCCTTGACATTTCCCACATTTTGTCATTTTACAACCAAAAACCTAAACAGGATTTTATTGGTATTTTATGTGATGGAACAACACAAAGTAGCACATAATTGTGAAGTGGAAGGAAAATGATATTCAATTTTTTTTACAAATAAATATCTGAAAAGTATGATGTGCATTTGTATCCCCCCCCCCCCCCCCCCCCCGGGTCAGTACTTTATAGAACCACCTTTCAGTGCAATTACAGCTCCAAGTCTTTTTGGGTAATGTCTCTACCAGCTTTGCACATCTAGAGAGGGACATTTTTGCCCATTCTTCTTTGCAAAATAGCTCAAGCTTTGTCAGATTGGATGGAGAGCGTCTGTGAACAGCAATTGTCAAGTCTTATCACAGATTCTCAATTGGATTTAGGTCTGGAATTTGACTGGGCCATTCTAACACATGAATGTGAATATGCTTTGATCTAAACCATGTCATTGTAGCTCTGGCTGTATGTTTAGGGTCATTGTCATACTGGAAGGTGAACCTCCGCCCCAGTCTCAAGTCTTTTCCAGACTAACAGGTTTTCTTCTAAGATCGCCCTGTATTTGGCTCCATCCATCTTCCCATCAACTCTGACCAGCTTCCCTGTCCCTGCTGAAGAAAAGCATCCCTGCAACATGATTCTGCCACCACCATATTTCACAGTGGGGATGGTGTGTTCATTGTGATGTACAGTGTTCGTTTTCCGCCACACATGCTGTTTTGCTTTTAGGCCAAAAAGTAGAATTTTGGTCTCATCTGAATAGAGCACCTTCTTCCACATGCTTTGCTCTGTCCCCCACATGGCTTCTCGCAAACTGACTGCAAACAGGAATTCTTATATCTTTCTTTCAACAATTTCTTTCTTCTTGCAACTCTTCAATAAAGGCCAGATTTGTGGAGTGCACAACTAATAGTTGTCCTGTGGACAGATTCTCCTACATGAGCTGTGGATCTCTGCAGCTCCTCCAGAGTTACCATGGGCCTCTTGGCTGCTTGTCTGATTAATGCTCTCCTTGCCCGGCCTGTCAGTTTAGGTGGCCGGTCTTGGTAGGTTTGCAGTTGTGCCATACTCTTTCCATTTTCGGATGATGGATTGAACAGTACTTTGTGAGTTTGGGATATTTCTTTTTTATAACCTCACACATTGCTTTAAACTTCTCCACAACTTTATCCCTGACCTGTCTGGGGTGGTGTTCCTTGGCCTTCATGATGTGGTTTGTTCACTAAGGTTCTCTAACAACCTCTGAGGGCTTCAAAGAACAGCTGTATTTATACTAAGATTAAGTTACACACAGGGGGACTCTACCAATTAGGTGACTTCTGAAGGCAATTGGTTATACAAGATTTTAGTTAGAGGCATCAGAGTAAAGGGGGCTGAATACAAATGCATGCCAAACTTTTCAGATAATTGTAAAAAAATTGAAAAACATTTCTCGTTTTCCTTCCACTTCACATTTATTTGCCACTTTGTGTCGGCCTATCACATAAATTCCCAATAAAATACATTTAAGTTTTTGGTTGTAACATGACAAAAACGTGGAACATTTCAAGAGGTATGAATACCTTTTCAAGGCACTGTACTGTAAATGCTTTCCTATTAAAACAACTGGAAATAAGTCTAATTTTTACCAGCCAGGTGAGCAACAAACCTACAATGTGGCAAGCATACCATTGTCATCAAGACTTGACCAGATAAGGTATAGCGATTAGATCAATTCTAGTTACTGTAATCAGAGACTTAGTGAAACCGTGAGAGTAGTGAGGAAGCACTACATCCAATCAGCCTAGACAGCAGCAGGTCCGACATAAGCCATTGGCTGAGAATGCTGACTGGAGTGTTGTGACGGGGGGAGGGGGGGGCTGATGAGGAAATCTTGAAACACAACACACAAATGGTATGAATTTCGGGAATACTTTCTTGACCAAAAGTGTAAACTCCTTTACATATTTCTATCTTTGTCTTAAATAATAGCAATGGGGCATTTAGCAATTTTAGGGCACCATTCAAGGACAAAAAAAAATACTGCTATTTTAACTGAATGCTTAATTGTCATCTTCTTTCATACTATTAAAACATGGAACAAATACTTCTCTATCTACTACAGACAACTCACCACCAACTGAAAACAAAAAACCAAGCTGCTCTAATTTCTAGTCATTTTCATACTGGAAATGTATACATAAAACACCAGTAACTACCAGTTCCACCAAAGTTATGAAACCTGTTACAATAAAATTTGAGGGATTGGATATGATAGCTAACCATATTCTTTCCATCATGCTAAAACCTACACCAAAAAAATAAAAATAAAAAAAAGTTTGGAATGTAACTAGTTATCATAGGCAACAATTCCACATTTCAGTTTCACAGTAGTATTGAATTCTTCTACATTATTTATTAAAACGCTTGGTTCTAAATATATTAGCTGCCATCCCCGCATAGGCCATGTGGACCTTTTTAGGGCATCTTGGACAAAACTCAATGGGTGAGATTTACTAAAACTAGTGCACTCAAAATCTGGTGCAGCTGTGAATGGTAGCCAATCAGCTTCTAACTTCAGCTTGTTCAATTAAGCTTTGACCAGGGGCGTAACTATAGGGGGTGCAGCAGTCGCGACCGCAACTGGGCCCTGTGCTGCAGGGGGCCCATGCAGCCCCCTCTACATATGGCTGGCAGCAGCATAGGCAGCTAGGGGTACCAGTGCACCATGCACACGGGTGACTGGAGGTGGAGGGTGACTAGCAGAGCTCCTTCGGCCGGCTCCTCAGAGTACCCCTCTCCTGCTCCATGCATTGCCGCTCAGTCCAATGTCTGTCCCGCCCCCCCCCCCCCCCCGAGTCTGGCCCACACTGCACTGCACACTTCTCCTGGGTAAACAAACTTTAAGCACACAGATGCAGTGCAGCCCTATGAGAGCCGGCTCCCGGAGGACACTGCAGGCTTGTCTGCCAGCCCTCCTCCTCCCCCGTCATACACAGATGATGAAAGGTCTTTCTGGGAGATATGCTGATCGCCCGTCCAGCATACTGGATGGAGCCCAGGCCAACATTGATGAGTGCGTGGCCTGCAGCTTGGTCATGGTGAGTGAGAGGACCTCATCCCCCACACACCATTACATACCCCCTCCATCTCCCCCTGGGGACAGGGGCCCCTTCTCACGTGGGGACAGGGATCCCCATCTCCCCTGGGGACAGGGACCCCTTCTCACCTGGGGGCAGTAACTTCATCTGCCCTGGAGAAAAGGACCTCATCTCTTCTGGGGATGGGACCCTATTCTGCCTAGGGACAGTCCCCCAATGGGGCACCTAAAAATAAAAAAATAATAATAATAAAAAAAAACTACTGATGCCAGTGGTGGAACTACAGGGCTCACAAAGGTCATACCTGCGACCATGCCCTGGAGTTCCATCGCCGGACTTGGAGGGAAGGGCCCTGGCTGGGGTTCAGGGGGCCCTTTATGGTTTCTTGCATCGGGCCCCTGAAGGTTCTAGTTACGCCACTGGCTTTGACAATAAAAATCTGAAAGCTGATTGGTTTCTATGCAGCGCTGCACCAGATTTTGCACTCTCCAATTTTAGTAAATAACCTGACAACTTTCAATAACATCCTACAAATCCTTAACGACAACCAGTTTTAAAATCCTGGTCTAATAATACATATTTGCTTGTGTAAATGTGGTATATAATCTGCTTTTCACATATCATCAATGACATTCACAATGCAGAAAACCCAAAAGGTGCTGTAAAACATATATGTGACCAATAAAAAAAAAAAAAAAAACAAAAAAAAAAAAAATTAATCCTTAAAAAATAAAAAAGTATGTGACTGAGTTCATAGGAACCAAAAAAAAGTTTGGCATTGCCAAGCCATTTTCTTTTAACTTCGTACTTTTAGAGCTTGACTGGTAATTTTGAAGTTTATTACTCCACACAAATCGCTAACCGGATAGTTACCTGAGAGAGGGGACTATTCTTTTTCTTACCTATTGTTAGACCTGTTACTTTTGGCCTTATCCATGGTGGATTGTTTTGAGATTGCCGAATACCTGACCTTTCACTTGCCTATTTTTGTGTACAAAGACTGTAATGCAAAAGCCTTACTGTATGGCGCCCATTAAAAAGTATAATAGCAATTACATATTTTTTTTAATTAGCCTTTCCAAACTCATCTATATCAATTATTAAAAAAAAAAAAAACACAGGTGCACACAAGCACCTAGTGCATTACCAGTGTATTATTGTAAAAAAAAATGTGGAAGATAACAAAATGGGTACTCAAACATGGAAGGTACAAAAGCATTAAAACCACGAGACACCATGCAGTGCAAGAATTGTGTAACCCGAGTCCCCCCGTTCTGCTGGCAGGCTGATGCATTTTGGGTCATACCCCCTTGCTCAGACCTAGGCTGGCTAGCACATACATACCATAATATACATTATATGTACTCGCTCTCCACTGGCCTCAGTCCCACTCAAGAAACAGGACGGAGTCCAAGGTGCCCGTTTTTTGGGCGGGATTGAGGCCAGTGGAGGGAGAGTACATATTATGGTATGGATGTGCTGCGCAGCCTAGCTCTGAGAAAGGCGGCACATCTCCGAAACGTGCCAGCTTGCCAGCATAGCAGGATGACTGTCAGGTTACAATATACCTGCACTGCATAGTGTCTCATGGTTTTGATGCTCTGTACATTCCATCTTTGTGAGTACCCATTTTGATATCTTCCACATTTGAATGCATTAAAACTCTAGATGCTTGCCGCCTCCTGTGTGCTTTTTTTTTATAGCTTTATACTGGATCCCCCGTCTGAGGAGGTGCTGCATGAGCCAAGCATTCCCGAGGGATGTTCTTTTGTTGCCATTGATGGTCTAGTTCAACTGTGATTGTTCTTTATAAGCTGGGAGTGAATGTGTGCTTAACTTTTTCTATATAAACTATAGCCACATTGTGGTTGAAATGTAAATAGAAGTAAGTTACATGCCCAGCAGTACATTTCCTTGGTTGTACCTTTTTTAAACACTGCAACCTAGAATTAATAGAGAAAGCTAATTTGTAAGCAAAACCAATTTCCGCAAGAAGGAGCTTGACTACTTGGCTCAGGATATAATCAGTTGGGACAGTTGCCCTGTTAGAGGTTGGCAGGGAAAATTAGGTCCAGAGAACTGTAGTAGTAAGTAGATAGCAAAGGCTAGTAGCTTATGACATAAGAAGCCAGTACAAGGTGTGTTATATTGGCATCCATGTAAAACTGAGCCATCAGCGGTAGCTGAGCTTAATCTAAGATATTCTATTTATTTGTTCTGCTGACTATAAAATATTTCTGTTCCCTAACTCTGGCATCATTGGAACACATTTGCCAGTGTGGGGGGTCAATCATTCATAAATAATAATAAAAAAAAAAAAGTACTCAACATAGTCCCTGCATTGTGGAAGATATCTGCAAATAATTAAAGAATATCTCTAGTTAGAGCCATACTGTTCCCATTCCCACCATTGACCACTATGACACTCCAAGGTGCACATATGATTTCTTTTAAACTCCCCTACATGAGTATGACTGCTGGAAGAAACAGGACTCTGTAAACGTTACCAGCTCTATTTAATAAATAGTTATTTGCTTTTTTGTATCCCTTATTCAGACTGCCACTGCTCATCTAATCCTGAAAATGCTAATTACCCCTCTATGACATAGTACTTTTGATAGGAATGGCCAGGAACAAGCATGCAGCCAGTAATGTCTGAATTTCTGCCCTGCATTCTTGTCTTTAAAAGCATCTAGACCAGGGGTCTCCAAACTATGGCCTTCCAGTTGTTCAGGAACGACATTTCCCATCATGCCTAGTCATGTCTGTGAATGTCAGAGTTTTACAATGCCTCATGTGTAGTTCCACAACAGCTGGAGGGCCGTAGTGTGGAGATCCCTGATCTAGACCATTGATGGTCAGGCAGGGGAGATCAGTAATAAGAATCTTTATTTCCTAAGTTCAGGTTTCCTGTACGTTCCAATTATTAAGTTTGAATGAACTCAAATCAGCAAATCAGAATCCATCTTTGACTAGTTCGCATTAATCTTTGTTGATTCTGATTGGTTGCTTTGAGTTGCTCAATTTACAAATAAGATTCCTTTGGCTAGGGTAGTACAGCAACTCAGTGGTTAGCACCAATACCTCGCAGCAGCGAGGTCCTTGAGTCCCAGCCAGGACACTCTGCATGAAGTTTGCATGTTCTCTTTGTGCTTGCATGGGTTTCCTGCAGTTACTCCAATAAAGTGCTGCTGGGTTAACTGGCTATTGTCTAACTTGGTCCTAGTATATGTATAGGTCTAAATATCCCAGCTGCAGCCTCCAGTGGCAGACACTGTTAAAGTGGAAGTAAACTCTATCGTTTTCATCCATGGAAGCTGCCATCTTTGCCTCTGTTTAATCTTCAGCTGCCACGGTGCTACACATGTGATCCGTTATGACACCAGCCATTGGATGGTTTGACAGTTTGGTTGAGAGCACAGCCAATGTGCAGTTAGCATTCCCGGCATGCCGTTTTTTGAAACTGGTCAAATCGATGGGTTTACTTCCACTTTAACACACTGTTGACTGGCTAACGTGGCTATAGTACTTGGTATGTATTTCAGGCATGGAGCCAGAGAGGTAAGGTTCCAAGTATAGAAGTGCACCACATGGCAATGGGAATAGGATGGAGTATTCTTTGGAAAAGGCCATAGGCATTTTTCATGTGATGGGGTATTCTTTTTTTCTGAAATCGCAAAGGTGTTAGGAGACCAGCTTAGAAATAAACAGTAATTTTGTAAATAAAATTGTAGCAGTCTACTGTATTGGTCATCTCACTTATTGACTCACATGAGTCTGACGGAATTTTCTTTTACATGCTTGTCCTTGGTCCATGTCCAATGGGTGGGGATTTAGGCCAATATGTGAAAATATACATCCTATATTAGAAAAAGTGGGAGTGACCGTTTCTTATAAGCATTCTACCTGAAATAAGTTCTGGACGTGAGGTGCAATGGTGCTTTGTGACAATACTGAAAAAAAATAGTCACCATTTATCAAAGAGCAGCTTACTCTGGACGTTTTACATTTCTGAGAACAATCAGCAAACCGGTGAATGTGCAAAAACATATACATTATAAGGAAAAGAGTAATGCACAGGGCTTTATGCCACTGCAACCAATCAGTATGCATAATTCAAAGCCTGATAGGTTGCTGAGGGTTAATACACATCACTTCTGCTCTTGGGATTGCATAATTAGGCAATTTTGAGGCATCCTGATGTGTTTTTTTACCCACAAAAAGAATGACAATTGGGTAGAGTGCATAAGGTTACCCTTTCTTCCAGTGCCCCAGGTTTCATAACCTCCCAGGATCTCTTGTCCTGGTTCATACAGCTGGGCTCTCATTCTTATGTCTTTTGGACTGGCAGGACTATGTAAACGCATAATACAAAGTACAGCTGACCCATGGCAACCAAACAGAAGCCAGGCCTAACTGTCAGTATAGTAAACTGATTGGTTGCAATGGGTTACTGTGTGCCATTACCTTAAGCACTGTGTTATTATATAAACCCAATACCTATGTAGCACATCTGCACAACTAGATCAACTACAATATTAAAAAGGTACTTTGTCATAACTCTGTAAGAAGCCTCAGATGCAAGGAGCCATTCCCTGACAACTGGTTGCACTTTAGTGAAGCTGAACCCATTGAAAGTTACATTGCTAGTGTGCAGCCCAGAGTCACAATGTCTCCATGCTAGGCTTCTCACATGAGTATTTTGCTTTGGGACAGATACCCTTTAAATCAGATTTTCACCTAGGTCATATCACATATAAAATAACTTTTTTGTACATCAATACAGTCACAAAGAGTATAAAAACGAGTCTATATTTACATCTGTTGTGGATTCTACATTGAACACTGCTTTTGTAGGGCCAGTGTATCAGTATCTTGAAGAGGCAGGCAAGTGACGATGAAAAGTATTGCCATGGGATTATTCCATCGTCGTAGTCCACTAATTATTGGTTGTTGTTATTTAAAGGTACTTACAGCCGATCCAAAAAAGTGGAGACCATTGTTTAAGGTGAACCAATAATCATGGAGGTCGCAGCCCATCATTTGCTAGCAAAGGGAAAAATTAGATTTTTAGTGTATTGTTGAAAGTACAAGTCATCCAAAGACAAACCCATTCATGTTGCCAGTATTCCATCTTGTGTTCTCCCAACTGCTTTTTGGTGGTCCATTCCAGCGTCTGGTGGTCAACCAATCCTACCCAAAACAACTAACTCCAACTGCTTCAGCAGCACTGCATTATAAGTGGGTCTCCTTCATTAACCAGTAAAAGGCTAAGCAAATGGAGTGTGCATGCTGCATATATACTTAGCTGTGGTCTTACAGATCCTTTCCCTGACGACATCCTTGGGGCTGGACAACTTTAGGTGACATTTGTCCCAAGCAGTCAACCTTTTTGTGTTTTCATTGAAAACCTCCCACTCATTCTGGTTTCCTGTCACTGAAAGTTACTAGAAGCTTCCATAAGGACAGAGGTAATGCCACAAGACCTCCTTATAGACTATCTCAGAGGCAGCTGTCTTCATCCGGCCTTCTGGGCTGGGAGTGGCAACACTTCTGTAGCGCTAAAGATTCCATCTACACCATGGGAATGTTTGAGGTGGATTACTAGTACCCAGAATCCTACCTCATTACAGGTCACACCCCACACCTATCTGATGCACATCTTTCCTTAGGAAGAAGGTACCTTCTCAAATGTAAACTATGAAACTCACTTGCACGTCTTCTCTGCCCTCATTCTCACTTCTTAGCTGCCAGAAGGGCATTGCAATGAACACTGCAAGTGAGGACTGAAAGGGTTTGGGGAGTAATTGGACTGCAAATGCAAGGGTAGAACTTGGATTCATCCCTGGCATTTAAGAGCCCTGTGCTTTTCCCTGTACAGCAAGAAAAATTTACTATTGAAGTACCCCTTGAGTATTGGTTCAATGCATAAAATGGCTGCTTTAGCCTTATATAGATAGGTCTTCTTTTAATCACACTTTTGCAGGACAGAAGTGCTGTACTCCTTAATGTAGAGACAATGTCATTTCTCTGAAGTGCCCATCCTTTTAGACTTTATAAAAGCCATCCCATGAGTCCTCATGTGGGTATTTAAGGCAGCTTCAGTTTCGAATGTCTTGGAGCAAACTTTGCATGTTTTGTCAGATGTTATGCCATCTGCCGCTTCGTTCCCAGCTGCGGGTTTATTCTCCTGCTGAGCATCCTCTCCAGAACCATTTAGTTTGCCAGAGGTCTGTGGCTCCTTGAGCTTGTGAACAATGAAAAGGTGTCTGGAGAGGGACACATGAGAGGTGTAGCAGAGGCCACATTCCTGGCACTGATAGGAGGAACCATCAGTTTTGTGCTGGGGGATGTGCTCATGGAACTGAAGAAGATTTTCTGTTGTAAAGCCACACACAGCACACTTGTGGACCTTGAAGACATTGATCTTTAGTTTCTTCAGGGGCTGAGTAATGGCTCCCCTGGGAGAACGGAATTCCATAACTGGTTCTTCTAGCTTGCGCTTTTGTGCAGGCACCTGAAAAAAAAAACATTTAATATAACACAATGAGATACAATAGGCTTACCAGAACCCTGACACAAACCTGGGTAATGCAACATTCAGCAATGAATTCACAAAATGCAGAAGGATGTGGTAGATCCCGATGTGTAGGCAGTTACATTTTAGATGCAAATCTAAAATTTTCTTGTAAAAGTTATACTGGGCTCTACTTCCTTACTTAACTGAGGCTGCCTATACCATTTATTGTACAAATAGGGAGGCTGTACATGCAGAAGAAGTAGGAGGATGAGTGTTGACCAAGTTTTTTTTGATGAGGAAAGCAGCCTGTTCCCTTTACCTCCCCTCCATTCCAGCACTGCAGCATCCATCCTCTGGCCTCACTGCTGCAATCCTTTAGTGATGTAGGGGTCAGAGGAAGGAGCCACAGTGCAAGTTGGGGCCATAGGAATACAACTTTCCTGTGAAGGCACTGATGGAGGCTGCAGTGCTGGAACGAAGGGGAAGCACGCCACAAGGGCCATTAGAGAGTACAATAGCTTCTCTCTTGCAATGACATCACAGCAACATGTTTTAAGAACCTGAGATTGCCACTTTAAAAGTGGTAAAAAATCTTCTGGGTGAGCTACCCCCCCACCCATCTCGATCAAGCAATGTGCATGAGAGCAGCGGTTCTCTTAGGTCTCTCTCTTCTCATTGGCTCACAGCAGTGCGAGCCATTGGCTCCTTCTACTGTCAATCACAGCTAGTGAGCCAATGAGGAGAGATAAGGAGAAAGGGGCCGAGCCACGCGCTGTGTGTGCATTCATAGGAGCGTGCCTTGGGAGGAGACCCAAAAAAAAAGAGGATTGGGGCTGCTCTGTGCAAAACCATTGCACAGAGAAGGTAATTATAAGTTTGTTAGTAAATTATATGTTTGTTAGTAAAAAAAACAACCCCCCCCCCAAAAAAAAACACCTTTAGAATCACTTTAAGGAACAATCATTCTCAGGATCCTAGTTATATAATCCATATTATGCCCTACCTTAGTCTTAAAGTTGCACTCCTCTTGTGATATTATGATATCAATATGCAATCATTTGATGGGTGTCTATAGGAAAAAAAACCCGCTGAAGTTCTGTTTCCTTGGACACCTTTCACACCACTGTGCAAAAGTAATAGAGCCGATTGGGTCCCAGTGCTGGCTCCTCCTCAAATAGTTCTGCTGTGCAGAGAATTACAGAGGGCTGATAGGATAAGATATTTATGTATATACCTGTATGTTACTGAACATCAAAATACACTAAATGATTTTTAATAAAACAAATCACGGCACTTTTTGGGAGTTCTCCCCCAGCCTTGGTGCTCTCCTAGGAGGGCTGTCTCCCTTTTGTTAGGTGGAAAGGAGAATTTCTGTGTTTTGGGGATACTCGATGGCTGAATATATGGCATTCTATATAGGTAGACCGTCTTGGTGACCAATCTGACATGGTTATCAAGCTATCTCACAGTTCTAACCCTGTTCATAGGGAGCAAATATATATTAACCATATCAGTCGGATTGTCAGTCTAGGGTTGAGGGTATAAGGTTCTCTCCTAATCCTCATCTCCCCTTCCCCACCATGGGTTTAAATCCCTTGCTGTCTATATGCACCAAGCAGTAAGAGTCCATCACATGGGTTCCTCTCTTTGGAACATACAAGTGTTTGTTAATATATGCTTCTCAATAAATATACTTAAAGCGATAATAAACCCAAAATATACTATATTGCAGCTGACCGACAATTAGATGTGGTAGCTGCATAAGTGTTTCGTTTTTTACTCCCCCCCCCCCCCCCTCTGTTTTCACCTGGTGATCTGATCAGTAACATACCTCCTGTATTAGAGTGCCCCCACTCTGGATGAAGGCGCACAGGGGCACTTTTGGACAGAACGGTCAGTCTAGGGAAAGAGGAGTGTTCGATGTACTAGCAGTTTTAAATATAATAACAGATTTGAGTCAGCTGGGAGTATCTCAGCAACACCCTAGCAATAAAGCAGGATGGGATGAGGTAACCTCTGGGAGTTTTTCAATCAGACTTCAGGAGGTACATAAAATGGCCTACACCTACAAAAAGGGCATTATTTAAAGTGATATTAAAGCCTTCTTTTTTGTTTCTTTAACCACTTCAGCCCCGGAAGATTTGGCTGCTGAATGACCAGACCATTTTTTTGCAATTCGGCACTGCGTCGCTTTAACTGACAATTGCCAGGTCGTACGACATTGCACCCAAACACAATTGACGTCCTTTTTTTCTCACAAATAGAGATTTATTTTGGTGGTATTTGATCACCTCTGCGGTTTTTATTTTTGTGCTATATTTACTAATTACTATAATAAATATCCCCATTTTTTTTTTTTAAAAGCAAATTTTTTTCTCAGTTTAGGCCTATATGTATTCTTCTACATATTTTTGGTAAAAAAAAGAAGAAATAAAATCGCAATAAGCGATTTGTTTGTGCAAAAGTTATAGCATCTACAAAATAGGGGATAGATTTATAGCATTTTTATAATTTTTTTTTTTACTAGTAATGGCAGCGATCTGCAATTTTTTATTTTTGGCGGACACATCGGACATTATGGCGGACACATCAGACACATTTTTGGGACCATTGGCATTTATACAGCGATCAGTGCTATATAAATGCACCGATTACTGTAAAAATGTCACTGGCAGGGAAGGGGTTAACACTAGGGGGGCGATCAAGGGGTTAAGTGTGTTCCCTGTGTGTGTTTCTAACTGTAGGGGGAGGGGACTGACCTAGAGGAAATGAAAGATCATGGATCCTAGCTATTAGGAACTCACGATCTGTCACTCCTCACAGAACAGAGATTTGTGTGTTCACACACACACACACACACACACACACACACACACACACACACACACACACGTCCCTGTTCTGCCTCTTCTACCATCGGCCACGAGCATCAGCAGCCCGTCATATGACGGCGTCCCAGAAAGGCCGCTCTCGAGCGGCCGCAGCAATCGCACCGTGTTGCTTGGAAACGGCGTGCCCCCGATCTGAGTAAAGAGCCGCGTCCGCGCCTCTTTAACCATGTGATCGGCTGTGTCCAATAACAGCCGGTCAAATGTAAACACGGAGATACCGGTAATCGGCTCTCCCCGCCTCACACTCTGTCAGTGGGGAGAGCCGATCAGCGGCATCTCCCCACAGGGGGACATCTAGGGATGTAATCAGTGCACTGATCATCAGTGCCCTGATTACAAGAAAGAAATATAGTGTAACAATATAGTGCCCACCAATGCCAGCATACAGTGCCCACCAGTGGCAGCAATCAGTGCCCACAAGTGCCACAAATCAGTGCCCATTAGCCATGCTAGTCAGTGCAGGCAATCAGTGCCACCTATCTGTGCTGCCCATCAATGCACATCACTGCTGTCCATGAATGGCCAACAGTATCGCCCATCAGGGCCCATCTGTACCGCTTATCCATAGTGCCTGTGCCGCCAATCAGTGCCAGCCACTGCAGCCTATTAGTGCCCATCAGTGCCGCCTATCAGTGCTCATCAGTGCCCATAAGTGCGGAATATTAGTGCCTTCTCATCAGTGCCACCTCATCAGCGCACATCAGTGAAGGCGTAAAATTACTTGGTTACAAAATTTACTGACAGAAAAAAAAAAAACGTTTTTTTCCCCAAATTTTTGGTCTTTTTTTTTTTTAAAAACCCAGCACCCAGTGAATAAATACCACCAAAATAAAGCTCCATTTGTGTGACGAAAATGATAAAAAATTTGAGTACAGTGTAGCATGACCGCGCAATTGTCATTCAAAGTGCGACAGCTCTGAAAGCTGAAAAATGGCCTGGGCAGGAAGGGGGTATAAGTGCCCGGTAGGCAAGTGGTTAAAGCTGTACAAATTTGTTTTTACCTACCTACAGGTACCCCTCACCTGCATAGGCAGTATTTCGTAAAGGTAATTTGTAATCAAATTGTACCGAAACAGACTATGCAGAAATAATAAGATGTGATTACCACAAATGCAGATTTTGTTTTGGGGTTTGGAGGATGAACTCTGTATGGGCGACACCCAAACGCATTGGACCTTTTTGCATTAGTACAGTTTCAGCTTTGGCCTAGATCAAATTGCTTTCATCCGTCCCCTGGAATGGCTGCTGAAATTTAATTGGTGGTTATGGGTTATGCGCTCTTTACAACCCTGCTGCCATTTGTACGGTTTATTAAAAAAAAAAGGTCTAAAAGGGTATTTAAACAAACTTGATCTGAGGGAAATAATGGAGCATTCTCTGACTGGTCTGCTGGTTGCTATGGCGATGATTTTCCAGCAAAGGGAAGACTGCAAGATGGCATGAAATCCCAGGAGGTGGGAGCACGGTCTGTTCTCAAATATAGACGTGGAAACAAAGTTCATATGCCCTACCAACACATAATGATGGCACACAATCAGAGTGTCTACAATCTATTAAAGGGGACATGAACTATAAAAGCAAATATTTGCTATTCTATATGCAACATCTAGAAAATAAAAGGCATTATAAACCTACCTACCTGCACCTTGTGTTTTTACCCTGCATAAGATGTGCACTGATCATGTAGTTTCATGGTGTCATTGGTTGCCCTGTACACACAGCCTATTGAAGAGCAAATCTTCACATTCTTTTTTCAGCAAATTCTGTTGGTGTTCAAACAAGAGGCTACATGGCACTGCACAGGTTATTGTGTGACCTCCGCTTGTAGTCTAAGAACTGACACTTCCTGTGAAGAAACTATATATCCCACAATCTCTGGCTCTCTCAGGCTAGTGCTAATACGTTTTCTCCTTCACTGATGGGCACTGATGAGGCTGCACTTATATGTAGCACTGATGGGCACTAATAGGTGCCACTGATGGGCACTCATAGGTGGCACGTATAGGCGGCACTGTTGGGCACTGATAGATGGTACTGTTAGGCAGCACTGATCAGAGGCGCTGGCAGGCATCACTAATGGGCACAGAGTGCCATCACTAATGGGCAATGGTGGGCTCTAGTGGGCTTACCTGGTGGTCATGGATGGGCATACTTGGGGGGGTTGCACCAACAATCAGTGCAGACCCTCCCTGTCAGAAGAGCAGCCGATCGACTCTCCTCTACTCACGTCTCTCTACATGGCTTTTCCTGTTTACCACATGATCAGCTGTGTCTAATGACAGTATAAAGAGCCTCCCTCAGAGGCTCTTTACCTAGATCGGAGATGCGGTGCATCAGACTGGTGCACTGGCTGGTTATCCTGGCAATGTTCTCCTGCTGTCCTCAACCTTGCTCACCCGTGCTTCCTGTTCAGAACACCTCTGCGTGTCATGAAGAGGGTCCCTTCTGCACCCGAGCCCAGGCCCGAGGACACCCCCCCCCCCCCCCCCAAGGGCCACCGAAAGCCTAACACTCCATCACCATCGTCCACTCAAACTCCACTGCCCACAGCTGGGCTGACCCTGAGTATTTGAGGGAGTCTGCCCTCTGCCAACTCAAGCTTTTTGTGTGCAGCAATAACTTTGCCTTTATGGAGGATTAGCAATGCATGTCTTACAGCACAAGAAACAAGAACTGAATACAAACAAGTGCTTAAAAAAAAAACAAGGAAGGTACTTCCTCTGATTACATTACCATAGAAAACACACGAACTGTACACTATAATACTACAGAGCCACCTGCTGCATAGATGGGTATAATGCATACAGTATTGTCAGTTTATAAACAACCATGCTGCTGGTCTTTCCAACAGGGGATTGGTCAGGGCCCTCATGATTACTCCAGGCAGCTCCTCCAAACCTCCCCTCCCATTCTTTTGGAAGTTTCCAGTAAGTTCGAGAAGTAGGGGGGAGGTCTCAGTGATGCTGCCTGTGAGTCATCCAGCCCTCCCTGGATCTCTGCCCAACCCCAGAAAAAAAACACAGACAGGCTTGGCTGCCAGCCAAGCCTGAACAAATTTACCTACACTAAACAATAATCTATTTACCCTTCTAGCACACTAGAGGGTGCTACATGTGTATGCACTACTTTTGTTGCAGTCCAATTTTAGTCCATTTACATCATTGGGTTGAAAACACACTGCACCCAAATCGCACGGGAATCACACTTGAACGCTACTGAAATATATCAGTGCACTTCCTGGTGCTAGGGACGCCTGTAAATCTGCTGTACACCTAAAGAACTGCTGCCTCCGACTGCTAGTCTCGTGGAGTGAGTTTTGCTAATGTCAATATTGAACTGCTCACTATTCTCCTTCCTGCGGAGCAAGCTGTACCCAAAGACCTGCAATGGAAGCATCTCTCTGCTTCTGCTTCATTTATTCATATGGGCTTCCTCCAACTTTCCTGCTGCTCCTTGATCATTAGCCACCAGTCATCAGGTCTCCAGATACAGTTCTGACATAGGGAAGCACAGCTCTGCTCCTCTACCAAGATAGACATCTCCACACACAAACGCAGTGTAGAACACGGTGTGGTAAGTCAGTAATGGGGGGAAACAACAGCTGCAGGGAGATCCCAGGCAAAATTGGTGACTAGTCTTTAGGCAGCCCATAGATAATTTGATTTTCTTTCCTTCCACCACGGGTTGCAGGAAAGAAAAAAATTGCAGGATTACCCATTCAGTGTTGAATGCCTCCTGCAGCGCTATTGTGGGGAACCTTCCCAGCTGGCAGAACACAATGATTACTGCTAGCAGCTATAGCGGCCTCCAGTAATCGTATGTAAAAAAATCCAACAGGCTGGTTGTGCCCAAGTGAATCAATGCTGCCTAACCGGTCAAATTTCAATCCATGTATGGTTTTAGTTCTTTTTTTTTTTCTTTTCAGCACAGCTTGCACAATACAAGTCCTCTGTTTTACATAGCTAAATAGCTGTAGCTTAAAATTACAGAGCTGAATAAGTCATACTAATAGCCCATCTCACTCTTTCTTGCTCTGTTTAACTGCTCCAGAGCTTAGTAAATGAGCAGAAGCTCTGCTGACATCCATCATCCAATCATGTGCAAGTGAAAATGCTGTTTTTTCTTTCCTTTCACGCGATTGGGTACTCTTTGCAAAGTGAAGCCTTATGCCGCGTACACACAAACAATCCGGTGGAAAAGTCCGGCAAACTCAAGTCCGCCAAAGAATCCCCCCGTGTGTAGCCTCCGGCATACTTTTTTGACCCGAAAGTACGGCGGACTTAGAATGCCGTGTTGCACACCAATCTGCCCGCCGTACTCGCATTTCGGCGGACAATCCGGCCGTGTGTGTGCCAGTCCGCCGTACTTTTGAAATGAGCGGACTTTTCACGCCCGGAGAAAAGTCCGCTCATTTCGAGCGGGTCTCCAGGTAGGCGGGGCCCGCGAAGGAGACATCGCTGGCCCCGCCGCCTGGTATGGACTTAAAGGGGAACCCCCAACGCCGAAAAAAATCGGCGTGGGGGTTCCCCCCAAGTCCACAACAGACCCTTGTCCGAGCACGCTACCCGGCCGGCCAGGAAAGGGGGGCGAGCGAGCGCCCCCCCCTCCCCTCCTGAGCCGTATGCCCTCAACATGGGGGGTGCCTTGGGGAAGGGGGGGCCGCGCGGCCCCCCCACCCCAAAGCACATTGTCCCCATGTTGATGAGGACAAGGGCCTCTTCCCGACAACCCTGGCCGTTGGTTGTCGGGGTCTGCGGGCGGGGGGCTTATCGGAATCCGGGAGCCCCCTTTAATAAGGGGGCCACCGGATACCGGCCCCCCACCCTATGTGAATGAGTATGGGGTACAATGTACCCCTACCCATTCACCTGTAAAATAAAAGTACAAAAAAAACCACAACACACAAGATAAAATACTTTATTGCACAGCTCCGGGGGTCTTCCGTCTTCGGCGGTCTTCTCGCCGGACTCCTCCGCTATCTTCTTGTAGCTCTTTTGCTAGCGGAGGAGTCCGGCTTTCTTCCTCGCCGCCAGCCTCTTCTCCCGACTTCGGGGCCTTGTCCCCCTCTTCGGTTCTTCTGCCGGGCCACCGCGTCTTCTTATAGCTCTTTTACAGGCGGTGGCCCGGTCTTCTGTCGCCGCCGCCGCCTTCCGTTCTTCTTCTTCTTCTCCAGGAGATGTTGACTCGACGATCTCTCCGGCCGCAATGCCAGGGACGCCCTGCGCTGCCACTTATATAGGGACAAGGGGCGGTGTCACATGGCTTTATGTCACATGGGTTAGTCACATGGGTTGATGTCACATGGGGACTGTGACATCGTAAGGGGGCGGGGTCACCATGTGACACCAACCCATGTGACATAAAGCCATGTGACACCGCCCCTTGTCTTGTCTATTCGCCGTACTTTCGAAATGAACGGACTCGCCCACACATGCGGAGGAAAGTCCGCTCATTTCGAGCGCGTCTCCAGGTAGGCGGGGCCCGCGAAGGAGACGTCGCTGGCCCCGCCGCCTGGTATAGACTTAAAGGGGAACCCCCAACGCCGAAAAAAATTGGCGTGGGGGTCCCCCAAAGTCCACAACAGACCCTTGTCCGAGCACACTACCCGGCCGGCCAGGAAAGGGGGGCGAGCGAGCGCCCCTCCCTCCTGAGCCGTACCAGGCCGCGTGCCCTCAACATGGGGGGTTGCCTTGGGGAAGGGGGGCCGCGCGGCCACCCCCACCCCAAAGCACCTTGTCCCCACGTTGATGAGGACAAGGGCCTCTTCCCGACAACCCTGGCCGTTGGTTGTCGGGGTCTGCGGGCGGGGGGCTTATCGGAATCCAGGAGCCCCCTTTAATAAGGGGGCCCACGGATACCGGCCCCCCACCCTATGTGAATGAGTATGGGGTACAATGTACCCCTACCCATTCACCTGTAAAATAAAGTGCAAAAAAAAACACAACACACGAGATAAAATACTTTATTGCACAGCTCCGGGGATCTTCCGTCTTCGGGGGTCTTCTTGCCGGACTCCTCCGCTATCTTCTTGTAGCTCTTTTGCTAGCGGAGGAGTCCGGCTTTCTTCCTCGCCGCCGGCCTCTTCTCCCGACTTCGGGGGTCTTGTCCCCCTCTTCGGTTCTTCTGCCGGGCCACCGCGCCTTCTTATAGCTCTTTTACAGGCGGTGGCCCGGTCTTCTGTCGCCGCCGCCTTCCGTTCTTCTTCTTCTTCTCCTTCTTCTCCTGGAGATCTTGACTCGACGCTCTCTCCGGCCACAATGCCAGGGACGCGCTTATATAGGGACAAGGGGCGGTGTCACATGGCTTTATGTCACATGGGTTGGTGTCACATGGTGACCCCGCCCCCTTACGATGTCACAGTCCCCATGTGACCAACCCATGTGACATAAAGCCATGTGACACCGCCCCTTGTCTCTATATAAGTGGCAGCGCAGGGCGTCCCTGGCATTGCGGCCGGAGAGATCGTCGAGTCAACATCTCCTGGAGAAGAAGAAGAAGAACGGAAGGCGGCGGCGGCGACAGAAGACCGGGCCACCGCCTGTAAAAGAGCTATAAGAAGACGCGGTGGCCCGGCAGAAGAACCGAAGAGGGGGACAAGACCCCCGAAGTCGGGAGAAGAGGCTGGCGGCGAGGAAGAAAGCCGGACTCCTCCGCTAGCAAAAGAGCTACAAGAAGATAGCGGAGGAGTCCGGCGAGAAGACCGCCGAAGACGGAAGACCCCCGGAGCTGTGCAATAAAGTATTTTATCTTGTGTGTTGTGGTTTTTTTGTACTTTTATTTTACAGGTGAATGGGTAGGGGTACATTGTACCCCATACTCATTCACATAGGGTGGGGGGCCGGTATCCGGTGGCCCCCTTATTAAAGGGGGCTCCCGGATTCCGATAAGCCCCCCGCCCGCAGACCCCGACAACCAACGGCCAGGGTTGTCGGGAAGAGGCCCTTGTCCTCATCAACATGGGGACAATGTGCTTTGGGGTGGGGGGGCCGCGCGGCCCCCCCTTCCCCAAGGCACCCCCCATGTTGAGGGCATACGGCTCAGGAGGGGAGGGGGGGGGCGCTCGCTCGCCCCCCTTTCCTGGCCGGCCGGGTAGCGTGCTCGGACAAGGGTCTGTTGTGGACTTGATGGGGAACCCCCACGCCGATTTTTTTCGGCGTTGGGGGTTCCCCTTTAAGTCCATACCAGGCGGCGGGGCCAGCGACGTCTCCTTCGCGGGCCCCGCCTACCTGGAGACGCGCTCGAAATGAGCGGACTTTCCTCCACGTGTGTGGGCGAGTCCGTTCATTTCGAAAGTACGGCGAATAGTACGGCGGACTTAGTACGCCGTCTTAGTCCGCTGAAAAAGTGCCGTGTGTGGGCAAGTAGCCCATTCGGAAATTCCGACGGACAGTCTGGCGGACGTCCGCCAGACTAAGTACGTCGGACAGACGGCTACGTGTGTACGCGGCTTTACTTCATTTACTAAGCTCTGGAGCAACTGCACTTGCAAAGGGCAACAGCATATTGCAAAGTGTGTGGTCTATTTGCCTTAAGTAAATCAACCCCATAATGTTATACTGGAATTGCAGTTGTTTCACCAGAATGATTGGCACCAAATTAGCTTGTCCCTGTGCATACTCTTAGGAAAAAAAGGATATTATTCCCCCCACCCCCGTTTTTTCAAGTACAAGAAAAAAAAAAAAACCTTTCAAAATTTATACAAAATGTTGACCCCCAAGTCCTTATATTTTCCCTCTAGGTAAAATATAATTAAAATGTACCTGCGGACAGTCTTTCTCCTCCAATGTCTCTTCAGTTTTCACTTCTCTGCGGTCTTTCACTTCAGGTTCTTTGATGCCGTGCATGAGTTGAATGTGTTTCTCTAACATTAAGCGCTTGGTGAAAGCTCGTTTGGTGTCGGTACAATGCCTAGACAGCAAAACATCACAAATCACACTCCAAATAAAAAATGTCTGCCATGGCAATACTCATTACTGCCTAAAATTTGTTTAGTCCCCAATAATGCTTTGTGGGATGCAAAGAGGCATACCTATTCTCTACCTTGTGGAAAAGTAGGCACGTAAGGGGGTCTCCAAGCCAAAATGGTATGAAGTTTACAGCTTATGCTACCAGACCATCTGTGTCTCCATCTACTATCCTGTAGAGTTCTTGGAAGTCTGGAGAACCCAGGTGCTCTGATAGATATTAGTGACCAGTTCCTGTAGTTGCAGGTTCTGGCTCACCCCCTCCAGTTCCCAACTGTTTGCCCATCATAGGCATAGGCTACCTCACTATCCAATATTAAGCAGGTGGAGCCGAGCAACCTTGCAAGTTGGTCAATATTTTGATGGTAAAGTTCTTCAGTTTTTCTGGGTTCCCTGGGCTCGCCAGGAAGGTTATGCAGCAAATGGAGTACTTCTATAGTGTATAACCATCTCAATCCAACGCACCAAGTATCATTTCTCTCTGCTATATCCTTGCTCTGCTATCTGTATGAGACAGACAGGAGACGTCCTGCACCACCTCCAGCACATAGAAGGGGATTGACCATCTCAGCTCTATGTGTTTCCCTCCACTCAAATTTTCCGATTACTCAGAGCTCTGCTTTATAGCGCACAGTGTGTGACATCAGATCCCCGCCCCCTGCTTTCTGGAGCAGAGAAAAAGCCTTTGATCTGTGTGTTTTTGGAGGCTGTACAGGATAGAGGAATGCAGATAAACAGGTGCTACTATATAGGATTTGTTTTATCACCTAAGCACTTGTCACTTCACGCATATGCATGGGTTTACAACTACTTTAAAAAGGAAATTCAGTTTGTTTGAGAAAACATAAAAGTCAGCAGCTACAAATACTGGAAAGGGGTCCAGCACCATCCTCACCCTGGCCAGTTCTTCACTGGTCTTTGGGTCCCAGACACCAGCAAGTTTACTCTGGGAAGCTAGCTGTGATTCCTTGCAGCTTCACAGCTGGCTTCCTACTGCACATGTGCAAGCCATGCTGTACATTGTGAATGGTCCAGCACCCTTCTGGGACTTATGACGTGTCCCTGAAGGTTACAGGCAGGTGTGGGGGAAGCGGGAGAACTTCTGATGGAAGTGCTGTGGCTGTACCAGTCAAAACCAGGTTCATACTCCCACCCCCCTCCCCCCCCCCTCAAAAATGGCAAAAGAAGAAGTGGAGGGGGAGAGGAGGGCATACAGTGCAACTGCCCCTTAAGGGTGAAGTTCCACATTAACCACTTCAATACAGGGCATTTTTACCCCCTTACTGCCCACGGTCATGCGACACTGTACCCATATGAAATATTCAACTTTTTTCCCCCACAAATTGAGCTTTCTTTTGGTGGTATTTGATCACCTCTGGCTTTTGAATTTTTTGTGCTACAAATTAAAAAAAAAAGACAGAAAAATTTGAAAAACAAAAATGTTCTTCTTGGTTTTGGTTATAAAATGTAGTAAATAAGTAAGTTTTCTCCTTCACTGACAAGCACTGATAAGGCAGCACTAATCTGCAGTACTGGTGGGCACTGATAGGCGGCACTGATAGGCAGCACTGATTGGCATCACATGTGGGTACTGCTGATGGGTCTGCACTAATAATCAATGTGCAGATTATGAGTTTATGAGATTATTAAGACCTCCCTTTAGGAGAGCCACTGATTGGCTCTCCTCTACCTGCACCTTGTCAGCATGAATGGGATGATAGCCGATAAACGGCAATTCCTGGTTATGTGATCAGCTGTAATTGGTCACAGCTGATCAAGTGGTAAAGAGCCTACGTCATAGGCTCTTTAGCTAGATCAAAGATGTGGTTTGTCAGATCGACACACCACACCACCGATCATTGTGCTGTGCGCCCCCGAGGATGCGTGTGAGTGGCTTATCCTGCTGGACATCTTATGACGCCCAGTCGGGATAATAGAACCACCTTGCGGCCATCATTTTTTATACGGCGGGCGGGAAGTGGTTAAGCTAGCCTACAAGACCACTTTAAGTCTGAAACATACTAGTTAGCTTGAGTGAAAACCATAAGTCAAGATGATCAGTAGATCTAGAGAGGATGTCAGAAACCAGTAGTTCGCAGCCAGGTAACTGGTAGATCGCAGTCTGGGATGGCTGACTCGCCATCCCAAAGCATCGGGGCGCAATGCAGAAGGACTACTTGAAAAGTTGGAGCTGTAGTAGTCAATCTTCTGTGTAAAAGTCAAGCTTGGTTCTGCTACCTCCCACATCCAGAGCTTCTTCGTTGGTCAGCAACGTCACTCATATTAATATACCAATACAAAGGCCAAGTGTGGGAAAAAACAGACATGGTCTTTACTGAAAGAGGTAACAGATGTACATAAATTCAGCTACCTATAGCAGCTTTCACTGAAGGTAACCTATACGAATATAGAATATTGCAGTTTTATATTTAGTCTGAATATCTGGGTTTGTGAGAGGTGAACTTTAAACTGCTAGTTTACAAGTTGAGTTTTTCACCCAGATTCATTATAATCTTCACCATACTGAAATGCAGGTGTTGGGTGAAAAAAAAAGAAACAGCAAAGTTAGTATAGGAATATAAAAATACAGCCAGGATGCAGCCTAAAATGTCAACATGATATTGGTGGATTTTTCCTTGTGCAAAGAAGAGAGAGAGAGAGAGAGAGAGAGAGAGAGAGAGAGAGAGAGAGAGAGAGAGAGAGAGAGAGAGAGATCATATGTACATGTAATATCCTGAGAAGGATTAAGACCTATCCATGAGGCAGATTGAATTATGAGTCACAGGAGCCAAAGAGAAACACTCACGGGCAGGTATAGACCTTGCGGATGCCTTTGTGTTTGATGCGGTTGTGCCGACATAAACTGTGCGATGAACTGAAGGACTTGTCGCACTGCCGGCATGGATGCTTCTTCATGTGCTGTAAAGAGAAATGCAGAATTAATTGGCATTACCGTACAAATATACAATTATTATGTTCTGATTATTGGGACCAATTCGTTTTTTCTTATCTGTCCTATAGAATGCAGACACAGAAGAAAAGCTAAAGAAAAATCACCCATAACTGGATTTCATCCTTGCAACAATTGTGTATTTACATCAAAGTAGAAAACAATTATTAATTTATGGTTTGGGACATAGGCTAGCAATAAACTATATTAGGAAATTTAGCTACGGCCTAGGGACCTGCTTGAAGGACAATACTTTATTTAAAGAAACAGACAGCACACAGACTGATACTACTAAAAAGTCCAAAATTGTATTTAACTTAATTTGATTGCAAAAGTTTAACTAAAAAGGATATAGGTAAATTGTCATTTAGCTTTGTATTAAAAAAATACACAATCTAAGCTATGAGAAGATAGCTTAAAAAAAAAAAATGTAAATAAAAACAAAAAAGACAATGACCATGTCACTTCCACCTTTGCTGATTGAGAAGCACAGCTATTCTTATAGTATCATAGGTAATGAGGGCATTGGTGTCAGTCACCCGTGTTCCCATTTAGAATCTATTAAAAAGGCTTTATTTTTATTTAAGTCATTGATATAAAAATGGGATTTTTGTACTCACCGTAAAATCCATTTCTCTGAGTTCATCGACAGACACAGCGCCTCCTTAATCTTGACCATTGGGTTATGTCGCCACTGCAGGAGTAGTACTAGGCAGAACAAAAAACACCTGGCTACGCCCATGGGTTGTCCTCGGTCAGTATATAACCACCTCCCTGCTCTAGGTATTCAGTTTAGTAGCAAGCAGTAATAGGAGTATCAAAAACTCCATAGAGGGGTGGATGCTGTGTCCGTCAATGAACTCAGAGAAATGGATTTTACAGCGAGTACAAAAATCCCATTTTCTCTTTCGTTCTTCGACGGACACAGCGCCTCCTTAATCTTGACCATTGGGACATCAAAAAGCAGTGCCAAAGAAAAAATGAGGGGTGGGCAAAATAACCTAAGGCTAACCACAAGAGCCCTAACCAGGACACAGGAGCCTTAACCGGGTCACAGGAGCCCCATCTGAAATAAAAAATATTTAAAGAAAAAAAACCACCCCTTATGAGGGAACCCCCCTCTTAAACAGCAGCCTGCAAAACCTTTACATCAGAATCTAATAAATGGACTTCTTTATGAATGGGCTGTGCAAACTGACCCCTAGGATTAAGCCCCTGTGGGTGGGGCGAAACATGTCAGAAAGCATTGCTTGAGGAGCGGCATTGAAAGGCTTTCTCACATGAATACGACCATACTAGGCTATATTGAGATACAGTTTCATGCTTATATTTTCATAGCTCTATGGATGAGTTTTCCTTTCCCTGGCATCCCTACTATCCTGGGTGCCAACAGGGCCTCACACCTGAGCTGGAACGGCACCACCAAGAGCACTAACGCAACCATGATTTTAGTATTGCTTTTTTTTCCAGGCGATGATCAGCTGTTTTGTAAGTGATCACTTCTACAGCGCTGTCACCACCCCCCATGGTATTTCTTGGGCTCTCCCTTTCCTCCGGGGAGCATGAGACTGCAGTAAGCAGTCGGGACAGCTTCCAATAGAGAAGATGAAGGAACATCCTCTTCAGCATGTTTGATATTCGTTTAAGTCATGCAGCAGGATCTTTAAAGCATTAGAAAACCACCAGATTTTTTTTAAATCTGCAAGGCAAAGATATATGCTAGTATGCATCAAAAACTAGCACATTGTTTGAAACTTACCTTAAAACGAAGCCCTCGAGTGACGCGTTGTCACCACTAACAGGGCTTCCATCTTCCCCCTTCTGGATTGGCAGGCTCCAGTCCTTTGATGAGATGAGCCGCAATGATGTCACTCTTGCACATGAGTGCAGGAGTCACTGTTCAGGGCACAAGATTCTGAAGGAACGGCCTGAGCACATGCGCTGGTGACTTTAATGGTGGCTTCGCAAGTAAATACAGTGGATATAAAAAGTCCACACACCGCTCTTAAAATGTTAGATTAATGTGATGTAAAAAAAATGAGACATAGATCAATAAATTCAGAATATTTCCCACCTTTAATGAGACCTATAGACTGTACAACTCGATTGAAAAACAAGCTGAAATCTTTTAGGGGGGGGGTATAAATAAAATAATGTGATTGCATAAGGCCCCTTTCACACATGCGGATGATATGTCCGTATTTCATCCATCCGTTTGCGGATGAAATACGGGTATACATTCATGCCTATGGGATAGCAGGTGTCTGCAGATGAACATCCGCAGACACCCGATTTCCTCCGCCTCCGCAACAGTCCGATTCTGCAGACGGAGGAAAATCCTATTTTTCTATCCGTCTGCAGAGCGGATCGGATGAACACGGACACGCGGTCCGTGCTCATCCGATCCCCATAGAGGAGAGCGGAGAGCTGACAGGGCGGTCCCCACACAGTGTGCGGAGACCGCCCTGTCCGCAGCCGGCTCAGCGGGGACAACGGAGCGATCCCAGCTGAGCGAGCGGATCATCACGGGGCGGATCATTACTGATCCGCCCCGTGTGAAAGAGGCCTAAGTGTGCACACCCTCTTATAACTGGGGATGTAGCCGTGTTCAGAATTAAGCAATCACATTCAAACTAATGTTAAATAGGAGTCAGTACACACCTGCCACAATTTAAAGTGCCTCTGATTAACCCCAAATAAAGTTTAGCTGTTCTGGTAGGTCTTTTCTGACATTTTCTTAGTTACATCCTACAGCAAAAAAGTCATGGTCCTCACAGAGCTTCCAAAGTATCAGGGGGATCTCATTGTTAAAAGGTATCAGTCAGGAGAAGGGTACAAAAGGATTTCCAAGGCATTAGATATACCATGGAACACAGTAAAGACAGTCCTCATCAAGTGGAGAAAATATGGCACAACAGTGACATTACCAAGAACTGGGCGTCCCTCCAAAATTGATGAAAAAACTAGAAGAAAACTGGTCAGGGAGGCTGCCAAGCCAAGAGGCCTACAGCAACATTAAAGGAGATGCAGAAGTATCTGGCAAGTACTGGCTGTGTGGTACATGTGACCACAATCTCCCGTATTCTTCATATGTCTGGGCTATGGGGTAGAGTGGCAAGACGGAAGCCTTTTCTTATAAAGAAAAAGATCCAAGCCCGGCTAAATTTAGCAAAAACACATGTGAAGTCTCCCAAAAGCATATGAGAAAATTTGTTATGGTCTGTTGAAACCAAGGTTGGACTTTCTGGCCATAATTCCAAAATATATGTTTGGTGTAAAAATAACACTGCACATCACTAAAAGAATACCATACCCACTGTGAAGCATAGTGGTGGCAGCATCATGCTTTGGGGCTGTTTTTCTTCAGCTGGAACAGGGGCCTTGGTCAAGGTAGAAGGAATTATGAACAGTTCCAAATACCAGTCACTATTGGCACAAAAACTTCAGTCTTCTGCTATAAAGCTGAATATGATCTTCAACTTTCAGCATGACAACAACCCAAAGCATACATTCAAAGAATGGCTTCACCAGAATTTTAAGGCTGGGTTCACCCTATTGCGAATTGGATGTGGGTTTCTCCGCATCCAATTCACATAGCAGGAGATTGCTATCGGCTCTCTATGGAGCCGGGTCACACATCTCCGGAGCGGCTCCTGTGTGTATTGCATAGCAGTCCTGTGCGCCTTATCCGAATTCAGCCCAAGATTCGGGCTAAGATCGGACCTTAACCAGTGAATGGAGATGTGCTGGACCCCCTGCTGTGAGCCGCAACGTGATCTAGTGTGAACCCAGCCTAAAGTTTTGGAATGGCCCAGCCAGAGCCCAGACATGAATCCGATTGAAATTCTGTGGGGTGATCTGAAGTAATAAAATCAAAAGGTGAATCAAACAAATTATTAGTTTAAGGGTGTGCACACTTATGCAACCATAATATTTATATATAATATATTAACTGAGTTGTACAGTTTATAGGTCACATTAAAAGGTGGAAAAAGTTCTGAAATTATTTATCTTTGTCTCTTTTTTTTTTTACATCACAGAAACCTAACATTTTAAGGGGTGTGTAGACTTTTTATAGCCACTGTATCTCCAATGCACGTTTAGCAGATATTTACTGTACTTCTAGGCAAGTCTTATTATAGGCTTACCTATAGGTAAAAATCAACTAAGGAAGTTTACTGTAGACCAAAACTCACCCAAGCTCTACCGCATATTTATAGGGTGATGAGCTGAATAACGGTGCTCAGGCCATTGTGTCTCATACATCAAAATTACAAAAAGAATGCTCGATTGTGCTGAATAAAGATTCAAGAAGAAGGAAACAGCAGCACAACATCAAAACACTAAGGCTCGGTTCACACAGTACGCGGCACGACTTGCAGCGCCGCGACCTGCCGCGACCTCAGCGGCGACTTGCAAAACGACTTCTGTATAGAAGTCAATGCAAGTCGCCCGAAGTCGCCGCAAAAGTAGTACAGGAACCTTTTTTCTAAGTCGGAGCGACTTGAGTCGCTCCTATTAGAATGGTTCCGTAGTACAGAACGGGGAGCGACTTGTCAGGCGGCGAAGTCGCCTGGAAAAGTCGCCCCTGTGTGAACCGAGCCTAACACGTTTTGGCAAAAGCCTTCCTCATAGCAAGCCTTCCTCACAGCATGCTATGAGGAAGGCTTTTGCTGAAACATGTTAGCGTTTTGATGTCGCACTGATGTTTGTGCTCAACAAAGATTCAAGAAGAAGCAATCAAGTTGCCGGCATTCTTTTTGCAATAAGGAAGTACTCCCACTTTAATATTGAACCACAAAAAACAGGTATTTTGTGTTTGTGTGCACTTAAATTAATTTTAGTGTTTTTACTTGTGTGTAATAAACTGCACAAATATCTTGTTATGATAAAAAACTGGAATATCCACCATTTTATGCTCAGGGCTTTAGGCTTCAAATACACTGCAATAATGAAATATACAACAGTGACTCTTTACTGTTGTTATTTCCATTCTTGCCATTATTCAGTCCATTCACCCATATTTCATTTACTGTTGGCACTCTTTCCCAACAAAATCGGCCATGATTGAGCTTGTACATTGGATGGCAAGAGGCAGAGAGTTCTGTCACTAGTGCAGAATTCGCTCTATTAATGTCTGAAAAGCTCCATAGCGGCCATTGTTAAAATGAAAATCAAACTCTTCAAAAGCATACACATAGAAAGCAGGCTTATCCGTCAGTAGTTACAATGGAATACATGAAAGTACAGTGAATTGTGAACAGTTCTATACTCTCTCTTTCCTTTCTTCTGAATATAATCTCTTCTCATTGTTACAACCTGCTGGGGCTATTCGAGCAGTCTCTGTCTTCAGCGTCTACCTTGCTGCATCTCATTATATTTTCCCCAGCTGGACCAGTAAGATGAAGGTCACAGCCCACTTTCTTCCCAGCAGAATCTTTTGGTCTGTTGAAAAACCTGCCACCCTCTGAGAATCCAACAGTGTCCCCGTACCGTACAGAGGAACTACATAAAGATGCCGTACATTTAATTCAAGTGGTCCGGACTCGATTGATGTCCATGTGTAGAACAGATACTTGGACGGGGTTCAGGCGCAAGCCTCACTTTGTTGCTGCTGGTGATTCCCCCTTTGTTCTTCCAGTAAAAGAAAGGTCTGCTTTGGCTTTTACTCTGCCCCCTAGGCAGTGAAAGGGTATTTCATGAAACATTAATAAGCACTTTAGTACTGCAACTGTTAGATACTGTGGGAAGGCTCTGAACTTGCATGACAACATGCAAAGCCATTAACTTGGTTCTCTCCAAAACTTACTTCTGCTTGTTGGTTAATCAATATTGTATCTTGTATACTCAACTAAACAGTGAGATATAGATAAATTATATATATATATATATATATATATATATATATATATATATATATATATACATATATATACACACACACACACACACACACACACATACATTTTATATATTTATATATTACACATACATACACACACACACACATACCAAAATACCCCAAATAAGGCCTAGTTAAAGTCCTTGTAGGTCTTATTTTCAAGGTAGGGCTTATTTTCGGGGAAACAGGTTAGGGCTTATATTGCAGCCATCACCGACAATCACACTACGCCTTATTTTCGGGGAAACCGGGTATATATATACATATATATATATATATATATATATATATATATATATATATATATATATATATTATGTGGCAGCAGGCAGGTAAAGTCACCTGGTTGTATCCAGGATGGTAAATATGTGTGTCCTAGATTCAGGCTTTATGCAGACTTTTACAATTAGAGGGGAAGAGTTAATGAGCCCAGCTGAATTAAGTGGGCTCATTAAGGCCTCTACAAAAAACCCCAGCATGCATAGGGAGATGCTCCATCCTGGAACCAGTTATGTGTGTATAGACTGGGGAGTCTGAGATCTGTTCTGTGCGGTGAGTTAACGCCTGTGTGGCAAACCCCTACAATAGAGACAGGGACTGGGGCAGCACAAGGCTGCACCCAGTTGTTAGACAGGGAGACTACGTGTGTAGTTAGAGGTCAAGCTGACCAGGATTTATTTTCTTGTTTTATTTTGTTTGGCTGTTATATGTATCACTGCATGTAGCCTATATAAACCGGATCTTTTGTTTTTTGCACCTACACCGCTGTCTGTTGTGCCTGACTTTGTGTTGTGAACCCATCCAGGGAGTCACACACACCCGCTACCGAGCGAACCCCCCTCACAGTTGGTGGAGAATGCGGGCAGTTTTTTTTTTTTTTTTGTTAAGGCCAGCATGGAGGAGATACTGAGACAGCTGGCTCTAGCAAATGCAAACCAGCAGCAAATAAATGCAGGTTTACAAAAGAGCCTTGCAGCTCAACAACAAGCCCAGCAGCAGGCAAATGCAAATCAGCAGCAGACAAATGCAACTTTGCAGCAGAGTTTGGAAGCCCAGCAGCAGGCAAATGCAAATCAGCAGCAGACAAATGCAACTTTGCAGCAGAGTTTGGAAGCTCAGCAACAAGCCCAGCAGCGATCTGAAGCCCGCTTCATAGACCTGTTGCAGAAGCAAGAGCAGAATTTTCAACAGAAAATAGAGACATTAATACAGCAACGTCCGCAGACCAATGAAGCAAGTGGTTACAATAATACCGCATCCTTTGGTGTGAGCCGTTTACTGACAAAAATGACTGGAGAGGATGATCCGGAGGTGTTTTTGACCACATTTGAAAGGACTGCTGAAAGGGAAAAGTGGCCTAAGGAGCAATGGGCTGGACTGGTGGCCCCTCTGTTAACTGGGGAATCGCAGAAAGCTTATTATGACCTAGAGCCTGACCAAGCAAAAGACTATGTGGTGCTAAAAGCAGAAATATTGGCACGGCTGGGTGTCACCCTGGCAGTCCGGGCTCAGCGTGTGCATAACTGGACTTTTCAGGTTGGAAAACCTCCCAGGTCTCAAATGTATGACCTCATTCACCTGAGCAGGAAGTGGCTGCAGCCAGAGACTTTGACCGCACCAAACATTGTGGAACGTGTTGTTATGGATCGTTTCCTGAGAGCTCTTCCTACTGCCATCCAAAAATGGGTAAGCCATGGAGACCCAGAAAATGCAGATAAACTTGTGGATCTGGTTGAGAGGTACTTGGCTACAGAGAACTTGACCACCTCTTCCAGGGACTCACGGTCTTTCCCCCCTAAGACCAGAACATCCCCAGTGACGGGTAAGATGACTCCAAGGGGTGAGGGTGGAGAGAGTGAGAGGGTGGGAGTTCTACCTAAGGTCTGGCGGGAGCAGCCCAGGAAGCCCATGCTGCAAGAGGCAGCGAAAAAAATTATTTGCTACCGCTGCCGGCAAGAGGGACATATTGCAGCCAATTGCCCAGTTGTGGATGAGCCTATGCAATGTGACTTTATAAGGGAGAGACGTCAGTCGCTGTTTGCGACAGTTGCATGCACTGCCATTCGGAGACCTGAGAAACATTTATGTAAAATGTGTATTAATGGTAGACATGTTGATGTGTTGCTGGATTCAGGTAGCCTGGTAACATTGATAAAAGCTGAATTAGTTACTACAGAGGTCTCTGGGAAGAACAGGGTGGCTGTTATTTGTGTGCATGGGGACACCCGAGAGTATCCTGTAACTTCAGTGTTTTTTGAGACCCCCAAAGGTAACCTCTCTCATCAGGTGGGGTTAGTGTCTCAGTTACCACATGATGCTATTGTGGGAAGGGATTTTCCAAAATTCTGGGAACTCTGGGATTGTCCTGAGGCCCCCATTGGTGCCCCTATAAACCAGGAAGATGACCAGAATTCCTCTGGGGGTGGTGAGGACTCTCCTGAATTTCCCTTGTCGGTATTGGCGGGGGAAACTCGAGAAACTGGGGAGGAGCCAACATCCTCAGATGAAAACATGCCGTCTGTGGAGTTTTCGGATCTTGAGGTTCACAGGGAAAATTTTGCCACAGAACAGTTAAAAGACCCCACCCTAATAAAGGCACGGGAAAATGTGGTGAAAATAGATGGCGAGTTAGTGAACCCAGATAAGACTTGCCCTTATCCTTACTTCACTATGGAAAGGGACCTGCTGTATCGAGTGGCTCAAAGGGCAGAAGAAACTATTGAGCAACTTGTAGTGCCCATGTAGTGTCACAGTTTGCTGCCTATCACAGGATGCTGCGGAAGTGACGTTGTTGCGTACTGCGCATGCGCGATGCGTTCCAAACGCTCGCGCCGTGCGTTCCAACATAGTTTCGGCAATACAGTTCAGCGAAACCATCACATAATGTTACGGAAGTGATGTTACACACAACACAAACACGGGCCACGTTGTTGCGTACTGCGCATGCGCGATGCGTTCCAAACACTTGCGCCGTGCGTTCCAACATAGTTTCGGCAATACAGTTCAGCGTAACCATCACATAATGTTACGGAAGTGAAGTTACACACAACACAAACACTGGGCCGTTCGTTACAACACTAATACTTCCCTTGTAACCTAGTAGGTTTTGCATTGCTGGGACTTGTAGTGCCTATCCTGAGCTACATGCTTCAATGTTCAGTGTCCTCATCCCTATCCCCATGCTTCAATGTTCAGTGTCCTCATCCTTATCCCCCAGCTTCAATGTTCAGTGTCCATCCTTATCCCCGTGCTTCAATGTTCAGTGTCCTCATCCTTATCCCCGAGCTTCAATGTTCAGTGTCCATCCTTATCCCCGTGCTTCAATGTTCAGTGTCCTCATCCCTATCCGCGAGCTTCAATGTTCAGTGTCCTCATCCCTATCCCCCTGCTTCAATGTTCAGTGTCCTCATCCCTATCCCCATGCTTCAATGTTCAGTGTCCTCATCCTTATCCCCGAGCTTCAATGTTCAGTGTCCATCCTTATCCCCGTGCTTCAATGTTCAGTGTCCTCATCCCTATCCGCGAGCTTCAATGTTCAGTGTCCTCATCCTTATCCCCGAGCTTCAATGTTCAGTGTCCTCATCCCTATCCCCCTGCTTCAATGTTCAGTGTCCTCATCCCTATCCGCGAGCTTCAATGTTCAGTGTCCTCATCCTTATCTCCCTGCTTCGATGAGGACACTGAACATCGAAGCATGGGGATAAGGATGAGGACACTGAACATTGAAGCTTGCGGATAGGGATGAGGATACTGAACATTGAAGCACAGGGATAAGGATGGACACTGAACATTGAAGCTCGCGGATAGGGATGAGGACACTGAACATTGAAGCAGGGGGATAGGGATGAGGACACTGAACATTGAAGCTCGGGGATAAGGATGAGGACACTGAACATTGAAGCAGGGGGATAGGGATGAGGACACTGAACATTGAAGCTCGGGGATAAGGATGAGGACACTGAACATTGAAGCACAGGGATAAGGATGAGGACACTGAACATTGAAGCTTGCGGATAGGGATGAGGACACTGAACATTGAAGCACAGGGATAAGGATGAGGACACTGAACATTGAAGCTTGCGGATAGGGATGAGGACACTGAACATTGAAGCATGGGGATAGGGATGAGGACACTGAACATTGAAGCACAGGGATAAGGATGAGGACAGTGAACATTGAAGCTCGCGGATAGGGATGAGGACACTGAACATTGAAGCATGGGGATAGGGATGAGGACACTGAACATTGAAGCACAGGGATAAGGATGAGGACACTGAACATTGAAGCTCGCGGATAGGGATGAGGACACTGAACATTGAAGCACAGGGATAAGGATGAGGACACTGAACATTGAAGCTCGCGGATAGGGATGAGGACACTGAACATTGAAGCACGGGGATAAGGATGGACACTGAACATTGAAGCTCGGGGATAAGGATGAGGACACTGAACATTGAAGCACGGGGATAAGGATGGACACTGAACATTGAAGCTGGGGGATAAGGATGAGGACACTGAACATTGAAGCATGGGGATAGGGATGAGGACACTGAACATTGAAGCATGTAGCTCAGGATAGGCACTACAAGTCCCAGCAATGCAAAACCTACTAGGTAACAAGGGAAGTATTAGTGTTGTAACGAACGGCCCAGTGTTTGTGTTGTGTGTAACTTCACTTCCGTAACATTATGTGATGGTTACGCTGAACTGTATTGCCGAAACTATGTTGGAACGCACGGCGCAAGTGTTTGGAACGCATCGCGCATGCGCAGTACGCAACAACGTGGCCCGTGTTTGTGTTGTGTGTAACATCACTTCCGTAACATTATGTGATGGTTTTGCTGAACTGTATTGCCGAAACTATGTTGGAACGCACGGCGCGAGTGTTTGGAACGCATTGCGCATGCGCAGTACGCAACAACGTCACTTCCGCAGCATCCTGTGATAGGCAGCAAACTGTGACACTACACCCAAACCTTACAGGAAGTTGGTGTTAGAATTGGCCCATGGACACATTCTGGGAGGTCATCTGGGGACAGAGAAAACCAGAGAGAGGATATTGCAGAGATTCTATTGGCCTGGGGTCATGAAGGAAATAGAAAAGTATTGTTCCTCCTGCCCTGTGTGTCAGAAGTCGGCACCTATGCCACATTTCCGTAACCCGCTGGTACCTCTTCCTATCATTGAAGTCCCCTTTGAGAGGATCGCAATGGATTTGGTAGGTCCGATAATGAAGTCTGCTAGGGGGCATCAGTACATTTTGGTTATATTGGACTATGCCACCCGTTATCCGGAAGCAATTCCTCTTCGAAATACCTCGGCCAAAACCATAGCCAAAGAGCTATCCCTTGTTTTTAGCCGCGTGGGTATTTGTAAGGAACTGCTTACGGACCAAGGTACACCCTTTATGTCCCGGGTTATGAAAGAATTATGCAAGTTGTACAAAGTGAAGCAATTGCGTACATCTGTGTATCACCCCCAAACAGATGGGTTGGTTGAAAGATTCAACAAAACCCTAAAACAAATGTTAAAGAAGGTGGTGGATAGAGATGGAAAGAATTGGGATTGTCTAATACCCTATCTGATGTTTGCCATTAGGGAGGTACCCCAATCCTCTACGGGTTTCTCACCCTTCGAGTTGCTCTATGGGAGACACCCAAGAGGGCTGCTGGATATCGCCAAGGAAACTTGGGAAAATGAGAGTTCTCCTCACAGGAGTGTGATTGAGCATGTCGCCCTGATGCAAGATAGAATTGCACAGGTAATGCCAATTGTAAAGGAACATCTAACCCAAGCGCAGTTAGCACAGCAGAGAGTGTACAACCGTGGGGCCAAGACCCGTACTTTTTCCCCGGGGGATAGGGTCTTGGTGCTAGTCCCTACGGTTGAAAGCAAATTTCTGGCCAAATGGCAAGGTCCATATGAAGTAATTGAAAAAATTAGTGAGGTGAACTACAGGGTTAGACAGCCAGGAAGGCGAAAGCCAGAGCAGATCTATCACGTCAATCTGCTGAAAGCCTGGAGGGATAGGGAATCCCTAGTCGCAGAGACTTTGTCACAAGTACAGCCTGATTGCTTAGTTCCTGAGGTTGGAATAGCAGACACCTTATCGAAACCCCAACAACAGGAGGTTAAAGAGTTTGTACTTCGTAACAAAGAGATTTTCTCTGAGCTTCCGGGACAAACATCTGGCGTAGAGCATGACATTATCACCCCGCCAGGAGAAAGGGTAAAACTAAAACCTTATAGAATACCAGAGGCCCGACGGGAGGCAATACGTGGGGAGGTTCAAAGGATGCTGGAATTGGGTGTGATAGAGGAGTCCCAGAGTGACTGGTCCAGTCCTATTGTACTAGTGCCCAAACCTGATGGGAGCTGGCGGTTTTGTAACGATTTTAGACAATTAAATAAAGTTACAAAATTTGACACCTACCCCATGCCACGTATAGATGAGTTGATTGACTGGCTGGGAACAGCCCGATATATGACAACTCTTGATCTCACCAAAGGGTATTGGCAAATTCCCCTGGCCGAGTCGGCCAAGGAGAAAACTGCGTTTGTAACCCCAGATGGGGCATTCCAATATAAGAGAATGCCGTTTGGGTTTCAGAATGCACCGGCAACATTCCAGCGGAAAATGGATAAGATTCTGAGGCCCCATCAGAAATATGCTGCAGCTTACCTGGATGATGTGATTATCCATAGCACAGACTGGGTCTCACATTTGCCAAAAGTACAAGCAGTCCTAGACTCTATCCGGGAAGCTGGGTTTACGGCCAATCCAAAGAAGTGTACCATTGGACAGGAGGAGGCCAAATATCTTGGGTACACTATAGGGAGGGGGGTGATAAAACCCCAAGTCAATAAAGTCGAGGCCATACAGAGTTGGCCACGTCCCAACAGCAACAAACAGGTACGAGCCTTTCTGGGAATCGCTGGCTATTATCGACGATTCATTCCCCATTTTGCTTCTCAGGCTGTGCCCCTCACCAACCTGACAAAAGGGAAAGAGTCGGTTATGGTTAAATGGTCCCCAGAGGCTGAGGAAGCATTTCAGTCCTTAAAAACAGCCTTATGTAGCCAGCCAGTGTTGTACTCACCAGACTTCTCTAAGGACTTTGTTGTACAAACTGATGCATCAGACGTTGGGTTAGGAGCAGTGTTATCCCAGGTCTGGAACGGGGAAGAGCACCCAGTCATTTACCTCAGCAGGAAGTTGAAGTCCCATGAGGTAAATTACTCCACGATTGAGAAGGAATGTTTAGCAGTGAAGTGGGCTCTAGATTCCCTTCGGTACTATCTGCTAGGTAGGCACTTTGACCTGGTGACTGATCACGCTCCTTTAAAGTGGATGGCTCAGAACAAGGAGACCAATAGAAGGGTAAATAGGTGGTTCCTGGCCCTACAGGAATTTAACTTTACAGTTAAGCATCGCCCTGGTGTTAAAATGGGGAATGTGGATGCTTTGTCTCGGATACATGCGTGTCTGACTGCTGGTGTTACAACCCCAAGGTTGAAACAAGAGGGGGGGGTATGTGGCAGCAGGCAGGTAAAGTCACCTGGTTGTATCCAGGATGGTAAATATGTGTGTCCTAGATTCAGGCTTTATGCAGACTTTTACAATTAGAGGGGAAGAGTTAATGAGCCCAGCTGAATTAAGTGGGCTCATTAAGGCCTCTACAAAAAACCCCAGCATGCATAGGGAGATGCTCCATCCTGGAACCAGTTATGTGTGTATAGACTGGGGAGTCTGAGATCTGTTCTGTGCGGTGAGTTAACGCCTGTGTGGCAAACCCCTACAATAGAGACAGGGACTGGGGCAGCACAAGGCTGCACCCAGTTGTTAGACAGGGAGTCTACGTGTGTAGTTAGAGGTCAAGCTGACCAGGATTTATTTTCTTGTTTTATTTTGTTTGGCTGTTATATGTATCACTGCATGTAGCATAAATAAACCGCATCTTTTGTTTTTTGCACCTACACCGCTGTCTGCTGTGCCTGACTTTGTGTTGTGAACCCATCCAGGGGGTCACACACACCCGCTACCGAGCGAACCCCCTCACAATATATATATATATATATATATATATATATATATATATATATACACACACACACACACATTATATTATATACATACATACACACACACACACACCTGTGCAAAAATTTAAATAGAAGTGTTAATAGTTTATTTTAATCAAGTAGCCTCCCTGGCGGTATTCCCGAGTCTGGCTCGGGGTGAGATTTCAGTAACAAAAGCGGTATTCCCAAGCCAGACTCGGGATCTCATCACAGGATCCATGTAGAGGTTACTTACCTTGTCCCCTGGATCCTGCAACGTCTCTCCGCTGCGATCTGAGAGCCGCCGTGTCTCGCTTGATCTGTCGCAGAGCCCGGCTCCGTTCGCTGCGAGCGTTTCGACGCACGGGGACGGAGTTCGGCGCCAAATTCAAAAAGTAAAATACACAGTGTAGATACAGTACTGTAATCTATAAGATTACAGTACTGTATCAAATAATTACACATCCCATTTGTCCCTAGTGGTTTGTTCAGTGTCCTGCATGCAGTTTTATAAATACTATTTTCTGCCAGGAAAATGGAGATTGTCCATAGCAACCAAAAAGTGTCCCTTTACATCAAAATTGCTTATAGACCAGCTAGAAAACAGCGATAATAAATTAGAATCACTTGCAGAATTGAGAGATAGTGATTAGTGGGGAAATTCATCATCAAACACTAAAAGTAATGACAGCGACAATTCTGCAACTGAGCAAATTTCAAGGTTTTTGATTACATTATTGAATAATTTTTATTGTTATTATATTATTATTTTTTACAATTATTTATAGTTAGTTATTATATTATAATTTATGATTTTGTGTTTCAAACTTTATCATACCCGGGATGTCTACTAGACTCTGGTTTGGACAGATTTAAGTGAGTTATTCCTAAGAATTGCAGGCCTACAATATAAAACGCCAAATTTCCATGCAAAATAATTGTACCGCTTTCTCCGCCAGGGAGGTTAATGTACAGGAGAGAAATCCAATCCAATCAAATCATTATCACCAATTGCCTTCAAAGCAGCATCAATTAAAATCAATAGGTAAACCTGCACACAGTATTTGAAGGAAGTCGGCAGGTAGGTCGTTCCAAACATCTTGGAAAACTAAGCTCAGATCTGTGGATATAGGCTGCCTCAATTCCTTCTGTCTCTTTCTGTAATCCCAGACAGACTCCATGATGAGATCAGGGCTCTGTAGGGGCCAAAACATCACTTCCAGGACTTGTTTTTCTTTACACTGAAGAAATGTTTTAATCGACATTGGGTTCTGCCACAGAATACATTTGGGGCCAATCACACACCTCCCTGATAGTATGGCATGATAGGAAGGTATCTGCTTGTATTTCTCAGCATTGAGGAGATCATTGATCCTGACCAAATCTCCAACTCCTTTTGCAGAAATGCAGCCTAAAACTTGCAAGGAACCTCCACCATTCTTCAATGTTGCCTGCAGACACTCATTGTACAGCTCTCTATGTATCTGCCTGTATTTCTGAACATTGAGGAACACCACTGATCCTGACCAAATATCCAACTCCATTTGCACTAATGCACCCCCAAACTTCCAAGGAACCTCCACCATGCTTCACGGTTGCCTGTAGACACTCATTGTACCGCTCTCCAGCCCTTCACCAACAAACTGCTTCCTACTACAGCCAAATATGTTTCACGTTCTGACTCACCAGTCCAAAGCACTTGCACCCCAGTTCCGAGGTTTTCATGCATAGCTGAGTAGCTTAGCCTTGTTTCAATGTCAGAAGTAGGGCTTTTTGGCCACAATTCCTCCGTGAAGACCACTTCTGGACATGGACGGTAGATGGATGTACCTGGGTCCTACTGGATTTCACTAGTTGTGTGTGCTGATGGCTCTGTTGGACATCTCCGGATGTCAAAGGGCGAATTTGCTGGCCAAAATTCGGCCAGCAAAAGTCCGATGGAGCATACACACAATCGCATTTTCCGACCAAAAGCTCTCATCGGTCTTTTGCTGGCCGAATTTCCGATCGTGTGTACACGGCATAAGAATTGATGGGGGTTTGAAGCCAAAAAGTCATCACAACAAATGATTTGATTTTTCTTTTTTTTTTTAAGATTTTTTGCTCACTTTGCATTTTGTTAATTGTTAAAATAAAATAAAAAATAAAATAAATAAAAAATTAAATATATATTTTCGAAAGCATTTCTTCACAAATGTCTAAAACTTTTGCACAGTACTATTTATCCATCTATTTATCATACATATACTTACAGATTGCCAAATTCTGCAAGGTAAAGCAGTAGAGCAGGGACTGACCAGAGAGGGATCACTTAGACACAGTTGGTCAACTTGAACAAGTACTGAAATATCTGTTTCACCACTTCAGCCCCAGAAAGATTTGCCCCCTTGATGACCAGGCCATTTTTTGCGATACAGCAGTACATCGCTTTAACTGACAATTGCGCGGTTGTGAGACGTTGCACCCAAACAAATTTGAAGTTTTTTTTACCCCCAAGTGGAGCTTTCCTTTGGTGGTATTTGATCACCTCTGTGATTTTTATTAAAATATATATAAAAAAAAAAGGTACTCCTCAGTTTAAGCCGATATATATTCTGCTGCAGATTTTTGGTAAAAAATAAAAATCACAATAGGCGTATATTGATTGGTTTGCTACAGAGTACGGGACAGATTTAGGGACTTTTATTTTTTTAAATAGTTTTTACTGGTAATGGTGGCGATCTGCGATTTTTAGTGGGGCTACGACATTGCGTTGGACAAATCTGACCCTAAATGACACTTTTTGGGGGACCAGTGACATTATTACATTGATCAGTGCTATAAAAATGCACCGATCAATGTGTTTGCAGGATTATTTTTTAAAGCCTAATTTCTATAAAACTATTTACTGCACTAAAAGGCACACTGGCTGGGTGCAATGTATTAACTGTATGTAGCCTCAGCTACATACAATACACAGCACTGTGATCTGGCAGTGGAACAAGAACTTCCCATCCCCCTCCCAGAACAAAAGAGAGCCAGGCTGAGAGCTGCTCAGTCCCACCTGTACATCACATCCCCCACTTCATTTTTACATCACAGACCCCCCAACTCCCCCTACATCACATTTCCCTTCATATCACAGCACCCCCCACCCAACCCAACCCACTTCACTGACCTACCTTACCCAGCAGGGCAGAGAATGCATACTTCACAACTTTTTGAGACGGGAATGAGGTACACCTATCAGCAAAAGTATGCAGGCATAGGACACACCCCTTGCCACGCCCCCTTAAAGGAGAATTGTTTAAAAAAAATAAGATTGGTTAAACCCATGAGTGCTTTTTTTACCTCTGTGCTTTATTTTTATCTCAACAGCTAGAATACATCTGAATCTTATCTTTTTATTAGCTTCCTGAAGTTCCCTGCACAGACAGGTGCATCACTTTGAGCTGCTTAGACTCCACTGCACAGAGCTGTCAGTCTTGCACAGGGGGCTTGCTGACAGGAGTAGAGAGTGATCACCCCATCAGCCTGAATAAAATTCTAATAACTAATTTTTATATATAAAAGTACATGAATAGAATTTGCCTTATAAAAATATCACCAAGACAGTCCTTAGAACCAGAAACAATTGGGGGACAGATGGGGCACTATTCCTCCCACTGACCTCAATGATGGGGCACTATTCATCCCACTGACCCCAATGATGGGGCACTATTCCTCCCACTGACCTCAATGATGGGGCACTATTCCTCCCACTGACCCCAATGATGGGGCACTATTCCTCCCACTGACCCCAATGATGGGACACTATTCCTCCCACTGACCGCAATGATGGGGCACTATTCCTCCCACTGACACCAATGATGGGGCACTATTCATCCCACTGACCCCAATGATGGGGCACTATTAATCCCACTGACCCCAATGATGGGGCACTATTAATCCCACTGACCCCAATGACGGGGCACTATTCCTCCCACTGACCCCAATGACGGGGCACTATTCCTCCCACTGACCCAATAATGGGGCACTATTCCTCCCACGGACACCAGTGATGAGGCTGTTATGCGGGATGACACAAATGAGGACGATAATTGGAGGCTTGTGTACTGGTGAGGTCGTTGCAGCAGAAAAAAGATGCCGTATTTCCATTCCTTCTTAAATATTCATGAAAGTGACACGCTCGGGGCTTTGTACTTTGCAGGCAGCATATGCCATGTATCGAAATTTATTTTAGCTGATTTGCCAAGCTGCTGTGTGTTTATCTTATGTAACTGTCACATGGAAATCTCCAAAATGAAAACAGGAAAAAGACATTAAAATGGACTCTGCTCCTGGTTAATGAAAAAAGAAAAGAAAAAGGGAAATGAATAGGTGTAGTACTTTTAATGACCACTTGAGGTCAGTGCAGATCTCTTCAGAACTGTATATAAAATGAGTCCTATTGTTAAAGCTGGTCCTTCCTGATTTAAAAAAAAAATCTCTCAAAACAAAAGCACAAAAAAAGCTAAAACTGACCAAGTAAAAATGAGGTGCTGTACTCCCTGGCTTGTGGTGGGGTCACCTAGGTGAAGGCAATGCTGCTAAGCCTTTTCACATGATCCTGGGACAGCAATGGATATGCTCAAGTATAAAGTCAAAGTTTTTTTTTTTTTTTTAAGTTTTGTATATAGGAGGAGCAAATGGTTGGAGAATATCAAATAAAAAAAAAAAATGTTTTTGTTAAGTTTTGGATAGTAGAGAAGCATTAGAACAACTGTCAGTTTTGATTGCAGTCTGTGCCCCCCTTAGGGAGACTTACCCCCTCTGTTTGTCCTGCTTACCATTATCACCAACAGTTATTGAAATACAGTGGAACCTTGAATTACGAGCATAATGCATTCCAAGAGAATGCTTGTAATCATAAGCACCCGCATATCAAAGCGAGTTTCCCCAAAGAAGTCAATAGAAACAAAGATAATGCATTCCACATTGACTTCTATTGCATGCAATACCGCATGTAGCCAGAGGTGGGGGGGGGCGACAGAGAGACACAGAAATACTCAGAGACCACTCGGATGCACTGGGAAACACTCGGGAATTTAGTGTTAACGAATATTTCTGAATGGCTTTGAGTGTCACCTCTGGACAAATGAGGTACTGCAGACCGCAGAGGCTTGAATCCTGCTCGTTTAGTTTCCCATAATTGGTGTCAGTGGGAGGAATAGTGCCCCATCATTGGGGTCAGTGGGAGGAATAGTGCCCCATCATTATTGTCATTGGAAGGAATAGTGCCCCATCATTGGTGTCAGTGGGAGGAATAGCGCCCCATCATTGGTGTCAGTGGGAGGAATAGCGCCCTATTATTGGGGTCAGTGGGAGGAATAGCGCCCCGTCATTGGGGTCATTGGGAGTAATAGTGCCCCATCATTGGGGTCATTGTGAGTAATAATGCCCCATCATTGGGGTCATTGGGAGTAATAGTGTCCCACTGTTGGTATTAATGGGAGGAATAGTGTGCCTTAGTTGGTGTCAGTGAGAGGACCAGTGCACAATTGTCAGTGGCAAGAACTATTCCCCACTGTTGCTGACAGTGGGGAGAATAAAGCCTCAAGGGCCGGATAAAAAGGAGAGCTCGTTCTTTTGAAAAAAAAGACAGACTTCCTGGCTGGATCACCAGGTGAAAATAGAAGAAAGCCTAAAAAGGAAAACTAAAGCAGCCACCACATCTAAAGATTGGTAACTTCACTATAATAAATGTTTGCATATGAGTTTAATATCGCTTTAAATGCCATCAAGTTTTTGATAATGCTTTCTGTGAGTGGGAAGAATATCCTTCACTTACTCTCCTGAAAACAGGGGGGGGTCGAAAAAAAAAAAAAGGAAGTCAAAACTATTCTGATCAAAGTGAAGTAAATCCCTCTTTCCTGACGCACCATGGCAGCACACACAGTGGGTTGTGACTCCGCCTCCACAACCTGATAGGACTGGTTAGCTATAAGATTTGAAGAGGAGTCCACCGTTGCATTCTCCTTTTTTTCCTCACCTGTATGGGACATTACGTTTCGAGTTCGGTTAGCATGGAACCCCTTACCGCACTACCCCAGCTAGGTTCAGCCTCTCCTACTTGGAAGTCCCTGTCCGTACGGTCTCTAAATGAGCCATAACGCAGGGAGCCCCACTCTGGTGGTCTCAGGGGCAAAATTACAAAGCAGCGGACTTTTAAAAGGAAAAACCTTAAAAAGGTTGTAATGAATGCAGCGGTCTCCCCCTTCCTATCTGTTGTGCTCCCCGGCATGTCTCCTTTTCTGCCTACCTTCCGTTTTCAGTCCTCAGTTTTCTTCACCTTTTTTTTTTTTCCTCCTTTTTTTCCCCTCTGGGCACGCTGAGCCCTGTAGTTCCACGGCGCTGTGACCTCTCCATCATGGCGGTTCCGTTCGGACGATCGGCGCTCAGGAAGTGACGTTTTCCCCTTGCCCTCTGCATTTGCCAGCATCCAAGATGGCGCAGGACGGCGCAGGCGGCCAGTGCGCATGCGCGGCGGTGACGTCACTCCTTCAGCGACGGCGGGCTATTTAAAAAATGTCATTTTCGTTTGGAAGTGCTGCTTGTGCCTTCCACGCCATCTACCATCCTGATCTCTGCACACAGCCTGCTGCCTTGCAAGACAAGTCCTCCTGAACTCTGGTAAGCCTCTTTTCTTTCATCTTTACGCACTTTGCCATTCATTTATGTGCTGCACCTTCTGCCCATACTCTGCATTGGCTCTTACACTGAAAACCTCTGGTCACAGGTGTACTCTATTCTTCCCTATGGAGACCGCTGCCTTAGTAGACCATCCTAGAACCGCAAGGTAAGGGGATGTATGGATTGGTAAGTAGTGAAGAGGAGAAAAAGAGAGCACTGCCACTAATACCTTTCATTTTGGTAGCTCTGGCAGGTCTTCGGGGTCATCCCATTCTAAAAGAAAGGAACGTTCCCCCTCAAGACACTCTCACTCTCGGCGAAGTCGGTCAAGGTCTTCCCGTCATCGCAGAGAGGCGCCATCCTCACATCGAGAGGAACACCATACCCGTCCTGCGGTTAATACCTGCTGGGTCTGTGGAGCGCAAGCATTACCTAGTAAGCTTGTTTGCCAAATCTGTCTGGAGGAAGCAACTCGGGACAAGGAAGCTGACGCTAGAGAAGCCTCCAATATTATAAGAGACTCAGTTAAGGAAACAATCCTACAGGTGACAGCTTATGATCCAATCAGGTCATCTAACTCAGCCTCAACCTCTCACACCCCTCAGGATCCAGATGACTCCCCAGAGGATGAGGATCCCCTGACCCCTACAGTTTTCGACTTTGCATTAATAAACCCTTTTGCGAAATCGGTTAAGGAAGCGATCGGTTGGGAGGAAGAGAGAGATGTCCCGCCTAAGTTAAGGAAATACTTCCCTAACCTAAAAAAAGACCCTGAGGTCTTCCCCTTTATCGAAGAGCTAGAGGAGCTCATAAAAGATGAATGGCAAAAAACAGAAAAGAAGTCCGGCTTAAACAACAGATTAGCGAAGCTCTATCCCCTAAAAGAGCCAGCAGTGAACCCTCTTATCTCCGCTCCCGTGGTAGACTCCTCACTGATGCGCCTAGCGCGCCATGTAACCCTACCAATAGAAGACGCCGTAACCTTTAAAGATGTGATGGATCGCAAAATCGATCTCGACCTTAAGAAAGCCTACTCAGCAGCGGGGGGGGGGGGGGGCCTGTAGGCCAGCAATCGCTCTAGCAGCGGTCGGTAGAGCCATCACCTCCTGGACGTCTGGAGTTGAAAAATTAATCGCAGAAGCAGCAGACCAAGACAAAATAATTTCAGCACTGCAGGAACTCAGCCTTGCGGGTGATTTCGTAGCGGAGGCGGCGGTGGACGTTATTCGGTCCTCAGCAAGAGCAATGCTGGCCTCAGTAATTTCCAGAAGGGCTCTCTGGCTAAAACCTTGGGTTGCTGATGCGACTTCCAAATCCAGCTGGTGTAAGATCCCTTATGATGGCACTAACCTTTTTGGTTCAAAATTGGATTCCGCAATATCAAAGGTCACGGGGGGAAAATCGGGTCTAATACCGTCGGACAGAAGATCCAAGCAACAGAAAAATCCGCCCTTCAGACGTCACCTTCCGGAAAGGTACCGGGACGTAAGGTCTTATAGACCCGGGAAAGAATTCAAACAGAATTGGCGAAGCACACAACCCTCTTTTGTGAGAGTCCAAAAATCGAAGACAACCATGCCGGGAGACCAACAAAAATCTTTTTGATGCCACGCATGCCCAGCCCGCAATAGTAGGTGCGAGGCTGAGACTATTTGCCCAAATTTGGATAGACAAAATAAAGGAACCCTGGGCGATATCCACCATTCAGCAAGGTCACAGGTGGAAGTTCAAGCGAAAACCGCCAAAAAACCACTACAAACCTACCAAACTTCCCTTTTCGCGCCTAAAACGAAAGCTTTTGGTCAGATACATTATGGAGTTGCTCCAGAAGCAAGCAATCATAGAAGTTCCACAGGAGCAGAGAGGAGAGGGGTTTTACTCTCCCCTTTTCTTGGTGTCAAAGAAAACAGGAGACCTGAGGCCCGTGTTGGATTTAAAGAAGTTAAACCAAATGATTCTAGTCGAATCATTCAGGATGGAGAGTCTCTAATCAATATTACTAACAATAGGGGAGAAAGATTGGATGCTCTCGGTCGATTTATCCGACGCTTATCTACACATTCCAGTGCATCAAACCTTTCAAAAGTACCTACGCTTTGCGATAGGCAGGCAACACTTTCAATTCAAAAGCCTCCCATTTGGGATATCAACGGCACCCAGGACCTTCACAAAGGTGTTACTTCCGGTTATAGCACTATTGAGAGAAAGGGGTCTAAGAGTCCTACACTATCTCGACGATATTCTTCTTCTAGCAGACAGTCGAGAAACACTTCTATGACATCGTTCAATTCTGATTTCCACGCTCCAGCAATTCGGGTGGATAGTGAATTGGAGGAAGAGCAGCCTGGTCCCAGTACAGAAGATGGTCTTCCTAGGAGCCGAATTGGACACCAGATCCAACACAGTAGGGCTTCCCCAGGAGAAACGTCATCCTCTTATCCGCAAAGTGAGAAAGCTACTATCAGTAGACCACCTGTCTGCAAGAAAATGCTTAAGTGTTCTGGGCTCAATGTCATCAACCTTTCTAATGGTTCAGTGGTCTCAATGGAACTCGAGGGTATTCCAGAATTCGTTCCTAAAACAATGGAACGGGGTGTCAATGTCACAACAAATAATCACCAGGGCAGTCAAGGAGTCAGTACGTTGGTGGACTCAAACCAGCAATTTAACTCGCCGTCGTCCCATCGTTCATCCACTCCCAGAAATAGTAACGTCGGATGCCAGTTACCTTGGCTGAGGAGCGTATCATCTAGATCGGGGAGCACAGGGCCGCTGGTCCTTCTGTCCACAAGGGATAGTCTCAAATGTTCTGGAACTCAGGGCTGCATGGCAAGCACTTCTAACTTTCAGTCCCCTCCTTTCAGGGAAGAGTGTCCTCCTGCGTATGGACAACACAGTGGCTGTGAATTATGTCCACAGGCAAGGGGGCACCAGAAGCAAAGTCCTAATGCAGGAGGTACGACCTATAATCGAGTGGGCTCAAGTCTACCTGACGGATCTGAAGGCAGTATACGTACCCGCGATTCACAACCAACTCGCGGACGATCTAAGTCGAATATTTATTTCAAACAACGAGTGGTCTCTCAGTCACAAGGCCTTTACTCTTCTGACACACAAATGGGGTGTTCCCGATATGGATCTGGCAGCAACTCCAGCGAATCGCAAATGTACTCGCTTCTTAGCAAGGACCGCCTATCCAGCAGCAACAGGGATCGACTGTCTCCACCATCCTTGGGAATTTCGCCTAGGTTACATATTCCCTCCGGTGCCCTTGATAGCCAGGTTTCTGGCCAGACTGAGGACTTCGTCTTCCACGGTAATAGCAGTGTTGCCCTTCTGGCCCAGAAGACCATGGTTTCCGACCATCCTGCAATTGAACACAGAAGAGCCTCTCCCACTTCCGCTGTTCCCAGACTTGCTCTCACAGGGGAAATTTCTACACCCGTCACCAGAGCGACTACACCTGACAGCTTGGAAACTGAAAGGGAAAGGTTACTAGATCAGGGTTGTTCATTAAGAGTAATATGCACCTTACAATAAGCAAGGAAGAAATCGACAAACAACATATATAATAAGATTTGGAAAAAAATTTCTGCAATAGCCCAACTACAGTCCTGGAATCCCCTTTCTCCATCAGTCTCTCAGGTGTTAGAATTCCTACAACTAGGCCTAGAGAAAGGTTTAAGGTCAAGCACCTTAAAAGTTCACGTCTCTGCCATATCCGCAATGACAGGAATCAAGTGGGCTTTAAACCCCCTCATCATTCAGTTTCAGAAAGCATGCCTAAAAATAAGGCCTCCTAGAAAACCAATTTTTCCGACCTGGGACCTATCGATCGTCCTGGAAGCTTTAACAAAAGAACCTTTCTCGACGGGGGGATCAATATCCCTATGGGACTTGACACTAAAACTATCGTTTCTAGTTGCAATCACATCGGCCAAAAGGGTCTCCGAGCTGCAAGCTCTATTAATCAAAGAACCACACCTAGTTTTTTTCCCAGACAGGGTCGTACTCAGACCTTCGGAACGGTTTGTGCCAAAGGTAGCATCTAGCTTCCACTTTAATCCGGAGATCAATCTTCCTGTTTTTCTCAACACAGATGGAAATCCACACCCTCTGGACGTGAAGTCTGCAATATCCGCCTACCTGGAGGCTACCGCTCCATTCAGGAAGTCAGAAAACCTCCTGGTCATTCCGCATGGCGCCAAAAAAGGTCAAGCGGCTTCTTCAAGGACAATATCCTCATGGTTGATTAAAGTCATCAAGAAAGCATATCTAGTTCAACACCTTCCAATACCGGAAAACCTGAAAGCGCATTCAACGAGAGCGATGGCGACCTCATGGGCAGCGTACAGCAGAGTATCACCAGAGACTTTTTGCAAGGCAGCAACTTGGTCGTCAAAAACCACATTCATGTCACACTATAGAATAGACCCGGCTCAATTAACTATGGTTGAGTTCGGGAGATCAATTATTCAATCAAACTCATCCATATCCTGTACTTGAGTAAATAAAAAACTTCTGAAAGGCACCCTCCCATGTAGCGAGTTATTTCCCACTGTGTGTGCTGCCATGGTGCGTCAGGAAAACTGAAAATTGTATACTCACCTTTCCGTAATTTTCCTTTCCTGACGCATCCCATGGCAGCACACAGGATCCCACCCCTCTAAGGTGATAGTTACTGAGAATGCAACGGTGGACTCCTCTTCAAATCTTATAGCTAACCAGTCCTATCAGGTTGTGGAGGCGGAGTCACAACCCACTGTGTGTGCTGCCATGGGATGCATCAGGAAAGGAAAATTACGGAAAGGTGAGTATACAATTTTCCATTTTTACACCTGTCAGTGGAACAAGCGTCCCATTTTAAACATTTCCCCTCCCTTCTGTTCTTGTAGTGCCAATCGACAGAGGTTGTAACCCTCCACACTGTATCCTACACTGCATTTTTATTTTTTTTTTGGCTTTACATATATTTTTTAATAAACTGGAAGTGTTATTGGATTGTTAAGATGTTACTGACCTTTAGGGGGTTATTTACTAAAGGAAAATCCACTTTGCACTATAAGTGCACTTGGAAATAAAGTCGCTGTAAATCCGAGGGGGACATGCAAGGAAAATAAAAAACAGCATTTTAGCTTGCAGATGATTGAATGATAAAATCAGCAGAGCTTCCCCTAATTTCTGATCTACCCATTAGATTTGGAGCGACTGCACTTCCAAGTGCACTTGCAGTGCAAAGTGGCTTTGCTTTTCGTAAATAACCCCCTTAGTGTTGTTGCGGTCTGTGGTATGTACAGTATAAAGATTTATTACAAGACCATTGGCTGCAGCCAGGATCTTGGTGCTGTTTTTTCAGGCGGCGATCGGCTGTTTTATATCGCTGTGAAGGGTCCAGAACTGCTTCCCATAGAGGCGATGGAGGAACATTGGTTCCCTCATATTCTCTGGGATGAATAAACCAGGAAGCAACAAGGATTTTGTTACTGTTGGCTTTCTGGTTTCAGAGCGGTCATTCCCTGTACTGTTAAAAAAAAAAAAAATGTAATTAACCACTGGGCACTTAACTTCCCTGGCGGTATGATTATGTCAGATTTTTGCAGTTGAAAGCGGTACAATTGTTTTGCATAGAAATTTGGTGTTTTATATTGTAGTCCTGTAATTCTTAGGAATTACTCACTTAAATCTGTCCAAATCAGAGTCTAGCAGACATCCCGGGTATAATAAAGTTTGAAACACAAAATCATAAACTAATAAATAACTCAAAATAATTATAAAAAATAATAATATAATAATAATACAATTAATTTCCCCACAATTCACTGTCGCTCAATTCTGCAAGCGAGTCTAATTTACGATTGCTGAGCATGGATGGATGGATGGCTGGATGAGGCAGGGATTGTCACATATCAGTGCTGTGGGCACTACACATCCAGCCCACAGCGCTGCTGCCACCGATCTCTCCCCTCTCCACTCATACTGTACCGATCGGTACAGAGAGGGGAGAGAGGAACCGGATATGAGAGATCTGATGGAGCAATCACCTGGTAAACAGCCGCTGTCAGCGGCCATTTACTGTGATACATGATGCGCCGGGTGCGGAGGATATTCCTGGGTGATGGATATTCCCCCGGGTGCACGTGGGAGCGGATTCTGGGAGGACGTCAATGTACACCCTTCCAGAATTATTGAGCTGTAGCTGTCATTCATTTAAAGAAAAAAAAAAAAAAAGATTAAGGCCGCGTACACACGAGAGGATTGTCCGTCCAACTTAGTCCGCTGAAACGTGTTTCAGCGGACAATCCGCTCGTGTGTGGGCTTCAGCGGACTTTTTCAGCGGACAATCTGGCGGACTAAGTCTTTCGGAATTTCCGTAATTTTGTCCGTCCAAACTTGGTTTCAGCGGACAGTCCGCTCGTGAGTAGGCAAGTTGGACGGACTAAGTATGGCGCATGCTCAGAAAGGATTTACACGGCGAAAGGTTGCATTGCTGTGTATTGGACGTCGTATTTCTAGTCCCGTCGTACGTGCTGTACACGTCATCGCGCAAGCTTTCAGCGGACTGTCTGTTCGTCATGTGTGGTCAAGTCCGTTCATTCAAAAGTTGGACGGACTGTCTGTCGGATTGTCTGACGAACTTAGTTGGGCAGACAATCCGCCCGTGTGTACGCGGCCTAAGTAAAAAGCACCCCCAGTCTGCCCACTCATACACACAAATGCAAATGCGTGCATAGGTCCCGCATGCCTATATGAACAGTGAGTATACACAACATGTGAGGTACCAATGCAAATGTTGGATTAACCACTTGACCTCAGAAAGATTTACCCCCCTTCATGACCGTAGCATTTTTTTGCCATAGGGCACTGCGTTAACTGACAATTGCCTGGTCATGCAACTCTGTACACAAATGTTTTATAAAAAAATAAAGATAAAAAAACCAACACGCAGCATTCTTTACTTTCTGCTATAAAACACGTATTGGGTATGTGACCCGGCAGAGGAGAGCCACTTTGCCACCGTATTCCTACATAAAGCGAGTGGTTAAAAGCGATAATTCTAAGATCCTTATTCGCGATTAACTCTAAACTGATAAGCTGTAAAGGCTTTTAAAGCATCATCTATGGGGAATTTTAGGCACTGCAGTTTGTCGCAATTTCATGGGCATGCGCAATCTTAATGCGTTTGGTATCATCTTTTATATATTTCACAAAAAAATTGGGTATTATTTTGTTTGTGTGCACTAACATACATTTAGTGTATTTTTTCCTATAAATTTGTCTTGGATATATGGTTGTGCAAATATCGTGGGATATATATATATATATATATATATATATATATATAAAAAAATTGCAGCAGCCACCATTTTATTCTTCAGGGCCTCTACTTTGCAGAACATATATAATGTTTGGGGGTGCCAAAGTCGCTATCAAAAATTGCTGAATTTAACATGGCTGCAAAATTTAAAAATTGTTCCAGACAGCAAGTGGTTGATAAAGCGCCGGTATAGATATTCTACACATGAAGAATATTACCTGGACAGTGCCCCTTACCTTTCCGTGCTCCTTTTTCATGTGTGAGATGTACAGCTCCCGCTGGTTGAAGTTGCGGTCACATTCCCAGCAGGTCCAGCCTGTATTGGGAAGCTTGTTGATTAGCTGGCTGGAAGTCTTCTTTTCAGGGACAGATGCGTTCTTCTCCGTCTTCTCCGTGCCGTTAACAGGCTTGGACTCCTCCTTGCTGGGGCTGGTGGAATTCTGGGTAGTGGGTTTGGTGCTCAGAGGTAAGTTGGTGCCCAACTTTGGAGGGCCATCAATACTCTTCAGGGTCCCGTGCATAGACTATAGGAAATAATAAAGACTTGTTGGATATATGGAGGAGGATTTAGATCATGGTTTCTTAACACTCGACACAATCTTTGGCAATTCCAAATGAGCACATGATGAAAAATACATAAGCAGAGGTTACTTTCGGGGAAAACAACATTTGAAAATGGCCAGTGTAGGGCCCACATACAAGGGGCATGCTAGATGCCTGTAGACAGCGCAGATCAGTTACCAAATATAAAGATCCAACTGGAGTGGCTCTGTGCCTTGTGATCGCTGTGAACCAGTCACAGTGATCACAATAGTAAATGGTTTATTCTTCACTTTTGCTGTTTATTATAATCAGCTGCTCAGCATGGGACTCAGAAGCAAGTGGAGATAAGTGGCAGCATCTGCTACAGTGATTTTGAACTTCTAGACCAGGGGTCTCCAAACTTTCTAAACAAAGGGCCAGTTTCCTTCAGACCTTAGAGGGGCCAGACTGTGGCCAATAGTAGTAGAAATTGTACTAGCGTCAGTGGGAGTAAACAATGTATCTCTGGTATTAGGAGGAAGAAAAGCACCAAGTTGTTGGTGTCAGTGGGAGGAATGGTGTCCTGTCTTTGGTGTCAGTGGGAGGAATAATGCTCTGTTCTTGTAATCAGCTTGGGGGGGGGGGGTGGACAGTGTCCCATCATTGGTATCAGTGGGGGAGCGGGAATAGTGTTCCATCTAGTGGCGCTCGGTCCATAATCTCTAGCGCCGGCCACTAATCTCCATGCGGGGCGCCAGACGCATTAGTGAATCAACATTCGCTATTGTCTTCCTGCTTATCCTCCTGGCCAATCAGGACAGGGAGCAGGTCCTAAGACCAAATTGGCTGGGGGGAGAAGCGAACGGATTGACCGGGAGGAAAAGTCGGGGGGAAACCGCCTGCAATCTGGATGGGGCAAGTGCGGGGTTTGGCGGCGAACGAGTGGGTGGGGTGAAGGGTTTGATGGCACCCACCATGAAAAAAAATATAGCACCAGCCGCCGCCACTGGTTCCATTAGGTTTTGAGTGTGTTTGGTAGCCCTGATTAAGCAGGAGATTATTTCCTCTGAAATGCATTGGCTGTTTTAATTTGATCGAGTTATGAATAACTAAAGGAATCCTTGGACTCTACTCCTTTTGGGTGGGTTCCCACTTTTTCTATACTATCTTGTACAAATGTCATTAAGGGAGAATACCCCAAAGAAGAATTAGCAGTGATTGGCACATTGAATCTTCCCAGATTTCCCAAGTAGAGGACTCTTCTTACCTTGATGTGGTCCATCATCAGCTGCTTCTGTGCATACAAGAGTGAGCAGTCCGGACACTTGAACACCGACACTTTCTGGTGCTCAAGGTGTTGGTCGAAATGCCGGTAGAGTAGAGGCTGCATGGTGAACACCGTGTCACACATTGAGCACTTGTAGATTATTCTGGAAAAGACAGGCAGACACATTTGTGATTAGAGAACTGTGCCAACCAGTTAGCCCATTTTTCTTATATTATAAAGGATATTAGAGGGAAACCAAAGACTGCAGGGGCGGCATGTTCATTAAGGGCTCACAGGCGCTGCCCCCTCTATCCACTCCACTCCCTATGTGAGTAACAGATTCATGCATAGAATAGAATCTATGGCTGCCGCCACCCCCTATTCATGCGTCTGGCGTCTTTCAGGACACCGAGCGCATGAATTACAGCGACAGGGTTTAAAAAAAGAAAAATTATTTAGCACCTGATTAGAGGCGTAGGCTTGAATAGGCTTCAAATTAATATTTGCTTTTCTAACGCTAAATTGCCAATCAGGAAGCGTGGGTCTGATACCAGTTTCCCGATAGGCTGAAAGGGCAAGTGATCCTATTGGACGCCAAGGAGGAAGAGGAGGAGGAGGATGTACACCCAAGGCTGTTTGTGCCCCCCCCAAAAAAAGAAAAAAACACCAGCCTACACCGATAGACTGCAGTGATCTTTAGCCATGCAGAACAGCCAACGGGAGCGAGCAAGGAAATGAGCACTAGTCAGAGCTTACCAGGGCGCTAAGCTTTTCCTGCCCCCCATTGTGAAGCTGGACAAATCACAAAGCTGCCAACTTAAAGGAAGTGGAGGTACTGGATAAATTCTCCTGGTGACTAAGTGGAGTGTTGGGGAAGCAAAGGAAAGGCGAGTATGTGCTGCTGGAAAGGAGGATTAAAGTCAACCTGTCGCTTTGCCCTGCATGGACAAAGCGGAGGTTTGCTTGAGCTTAAAGGATCATTTTAAAGCTTATTTTTAGGAATTTTTTTTTTTTTTTTTTACTTGCGTATATTGATTCAACTTAGACCAATGTAAGCATGCATATGCCATGCCTGGTTAAACCCTGTGGAAGTGGAAAATCACTAAAGTGATTGCCGAGGTCTTCCAGGTATCGTGCCAAGTGGCTGCCCTTCTGCATTGTAACCACAGGAGCTTGCTTGCTCAATACAGGCTCCATTCATAAAAAAAAAAAAAAAAAAAAAAAAAAAAATGCCTTGCATTTTTTTAAATGAATGCAAAGATTCCCCCCATTTGGATAAGAAGGAAGGTGGAGCAGTGATCATCACATACCTGTTGAAGAGGTCTTGCAGGGCCCTGACATTTTACAGTTAACTGTTGTGATTATTATTCAGGATTTACATATCGCCAACAGTTTCTATTTTACAATATAAAGGCAGTAATAATACCAGCGTATAAGAGGATTACGAGTGATGGCTTTTGTACATTTTTAGATGCCATTTGGAAGTTCTATAGTGTGCTGGTGATATATTCTTTGACTTGTGTTTGACACCAGTTCCCAGCTGGTACTTGCTACAGCACCCACTCACAAGCCATTCCAGGAAAACGTATGATGTGAATATTCTAGTTGAGGTACTACAGTGATTATCTGCTTCTACAGGGATCGACCAGGTATGGTAAATACAAACAACAAAAACCGTCATCAATGTGAAAACATTAAGAATAAAACTAATTAAGATGACGGTTGGGTGGATATGGGAGATGTACCCTGCTGTTGGTGCAGGGAGATCCAGCCTCCTCTCCACGGGGACAAGGATGCATTTATGCGCTTGACAACACAATGTAGAATATGGTATAATCTGATGGAATGGCATGGTGGGTGGGGGCGAGGCCCACCCAGATAGGTGTGATGGGCCCTGGTGGGCGTCACCCAGACATGTGAATGGCCCTATTTAGAGGGAACCTGGAGAAATTTAGTTTGCTACCACTGAGGCTCTGATGAAGAGGGTACTCCCTCGTAACGTGTAAGCCATTTGCGATACCATCTGGTTCCTCCTAAACACCCGGTCCAGGTTGCAGGTGTCTAGAAGACAGCTCCAAATTCTTTGAGCAATGTCAAGCCTATATTTTAAATGTTTGAGTACGACTCACTAGGCACTATAATTATTTTTATTTAGAGGGTGCACCTTTGTCACTTCATTATATAAATGTAATCAATGCTAATCACTAGCTGTATTATAGCACCAGTCACATTAATCAATTTATAATTTTTACAGATTAGATGGTTCAGATGAAGTAACTGATTAGAGTACATCTAACTGCTATACTCCACTCAGGTGGCTGTATTAGTAGAGGCAGCAGTTCCATATAATAGTTATTTAGCCATCTGTGCGGGTTCACTCATAACCTCTTTTTGCACCCGTTTCTATGTATACCAGTCCCCGGGGGCTGTAGACGTCATGATGCCCACCTTAAATCCTGAGCCAAAGATGAGAAAATACGAGGGTGCATTCTTATCAAAATAAGAGATTAGGGGCAGATCGGGGGTGATAGGAGCACCTGGACATACACAGCAGCCACCGGTTTTAAATAAGAAATCAGCCAAATCAAAAAGTGTTCCTCTAAATTTACAAATATGCTGAAAATCCAACAAGGAGTGCCATACTGTGTTTTATTTCTGGCAACGTGCACTTGGTCTGTCAGTTGTTTTTATAGGATCCCTTTCTAGCAGATACTGATCTGTGTAGGGGTCTGGATATACAGTGCCTTGCGAAAGTATTCGGCCCCCTTGAACTTTTCAACCTTTTGCCACATTTCAGGCTTCAAACATAAAGATATAAAATTTTTATTTTTTGTGAAGAATCACCAACAAGTGGGACACAATTGTGAAGTGGAACGAAATCTATTGGATTTTTTAAACTTTTTTAACTAATAAAAAAATGTGGGGCGTGCAAAATTATTCGGCCCCCTTGCGTTAATACTTTGTAGAGCCACCTTTTGCTGCGATTACAGCTGCAAGTCGCTTGGGGTATGTCTCTATCAGTTTTGCACATCGAGAGACTGAAATTCTTGCCCATTCTTCCTTGCAAAACAGCTCGAGCTCAGTGAGGTTGGATGGAGAGCATTTGTGAACAGCAGTTTTAAGCTCTTTCCACAGATTCTCGATTGGATTCAGGTCTGGGCTTTGACTTGGCCATTCTAACACCTGGATACGTTTATTTGTGAACCATTCCTTTGTAGATTTTGCTGTATGTTTGGGATCATTGTCTTGTTGGAAGATAAATCTCTGTCCCAGTTTCAGGTCTTTTGCAGACTCCAACAGGTTTTCATCCAGAATGGTCCTGTATTTGGCTGCATCCATCTTCCCCTCAATTTTAACCATCTTCCCTGTCCCTGCTGAAGAAAAGCAGGCCCAAACCATGATGCTGCCACCACCATGTTTGACAGTGGGGATGGTGTGTTGAGGGTGATGAGCTGTGTTGCTTTTACGCCAAACATATCGTTTTGCATTGTGGGCAAAAAGTTAGATTTTGGTTTCATCTGACCAGAGCACCTTCTTCCACATGTTTGGTGTGTCTCCCAGGTGGCTTGTGGCAAACTTTAGACAAGACTTTTTATGGATATCTTTGAGAAATGGCTTTCTTCTTGCCACTCTTCCATAAAGGCCAGATTTGTGCAGTGTACGACTGATTGTTGTCCTATGGACAGACTCTCCCACCTCAGCTGTAGTTCTCTGCAGTTCATCCAGAGTGATCATGGGCCTCTTGGCTGCATCTCTGATCAGTCTTCTCCTTGTCTGAGCTGAAAGTTTAGAGGGACGGCCAGGTCTTGGTAGATTTGCAGTGGTCTGATACTCCTTCCATTTCAAAATTATCACTTGCACAGTGCTCCTTGGGATGTTTAAAGCTTGGGAAATCTTTTTGTATCCAAATCCGGCTTTAAACTTCTCCACAACAGTATTACGGACCTGCCTGGTGTGTTCCTTGGTCTTCATGATGCTCTCTGCGCTTTCAACAGAACCCTGAGACTATCACAGAGCAGGTGCATTTATACAGAGACTTGATTACACACAGGTGCATTCTATTTATCACCATCAGTCAATTAGGACAACATTGGATCATTCAGAGATCCTCGCTGAACTTCTGGAGTGAGTTTGCTGCACTGAAAGTAAAAGGAGCCGAATAATTTTGCACGCACCACTTTTCAGTTTATTTGCTAAAAAAGTTTAAATTATCCAATAGATTTCGTTCCACTTCACAATTGTGTCCCACTTGTTGGTGATTCACAAAAAATTAAAATTTTATATCTTTATGTTTGAAGCCTAAAATGTGGCAAAAGGTTGAAAGGTTCAAGGGGGCCGAATACTTTCGCAAGGCACTGTTATATTATATGACTAGAGTTATGCAAAGACCAAAAAAAAAAAAAGTTTAAGGGGAAAAGTTGAACATGTTTTCAATAAGCACGTATGAATTAGTGTATTGGTCTTCAAACCGTGGTCCGGGGGGCAGATGCAGCCCTATGCTTGCTTTTATCCAGCCCTTGGGGCACTATTCCTTCCACTGAGACCAACAATGGGGTAGTTTTCCTCCTAATGACCCAAATGATGGGGCACTGGCATTAATGATAGGGCACTATTGCTCCAACCGACAGCAATGATGAGGCACTCTTCCTCCCATTGACATTGCACTATTCCTCCCTCTGATACCAACAATGGTTCACTATTCCGCTCTCTGACACCAATGATGAGCACTATTCATTCCACTGACACCAACAATAGGGCACTATTCAAGTCCAACCTATGTGTGTGCTTATTTGTCAGTATTACATTGTATATCCCTGTATGTTGTGGTCGTTCAGGTGCTTATCTAATGGTTTCTTGAAACTATCGATGCCCCCCGCTGAGACCACCTCCTGTGGAAGAGAATTTCACATCCTTGCCGCTCTTACAGTAAAGAACCCTCTACGTAGTTTATGGTTAAACCTATTTTCTTCTAATTTTAATGAGTTGCCACGTGTCTTGTTAACCACTTCAGCCCCGGACCATTTTGCTGGTCAAAGACCAGACCACTTTTTGCGATTCGGCACTGTGTCGCTTTAGCTGACAATTGCACGGTCATGCGACGTGGCTCCCAAACAAAATTGACGTCCTTTTTTCCCAAAAACAGAGCTTTCTTTTGGTGGTATTTGATCACCCCTGTGGTTTTTATTTTTTGTGCTATAAACAAAAATAGAGCGACACATTATTTTTAACTTTTTGTTATAATAAATATCCCCCAAAAATATATAAAAAACATTTTTTTCCCTCAGTTTAGGCCGATACGTATTCTTCTACATATTTTTGGTAAAAAAAATAATAAATCGCAATAAGCGATTATTGATTGGTTTGCGCAAAAGTTATAGCATTTACAAAATAGGGGATAGTTTTATGCCATTTTTATTAATAATTTTTTTTTTTACTAGTAATGGCGGCGATCAGCGATTTTTATTGTGACTGCGACATTATGGCGGACACATCGGACACTTTTGAAACATTTTTGGGACCATTGTCATTTATACAGCAATCAGTGCTATATAAATGCAGTGATTCCTGTGTAAATGACACTGGCAGTGAAGGGGTTAACCAGTGGGTGGCATTGTAGGGGTTAAGTGTTCCTAGGGGTGTGTTACTAACTGTTGGGGGCTGGGCTTTCATTTAGTTAACACTGATCTCTGCTCCAATCACATGGAGCAGAGATCAGCGTCACTAGTTGCTAGGCAGAACGGGGAGATGCTGTTTACAACGGCATCTCTCTGTTCAGCCGCCCCATGAGACGATCGTGGGTATGCCCATGGCGACCGAATCTGCGGAACCCGTGACCGGACTCACAAGGGTCCCGACTGGCACGCGTGCAGGGCGGCAAATTTAAAGGGATGTACAGGTACGCCCATTTGCCTGCCCGTGCCATTCTGCCAATGTACATCGGCGTGCGCTGGTCGGGAACCGGTTAAACTCCCTTCTGCGAAAATTTTTTATCCCTATTGTGGGGTCACCAGTACGGTATTTATATATTGAAATAATATCCCCTCTCAAGCGTCTCTTCTCCAGAGAGAATAAGTTCAGTGCTCGCAACCTTTCCTCGTAACTAATATCCTCCAGACCCTTTATTAGCTTTGTTGCCCTTCTTTGTACATCGCTCCATTTCCAGTACATCCTTCCTGAGTACTGGTGCCCAGAACTGGACAGCATACTCCAGGTGCGGCCGGACCAGAGTCTTGTAGAGCGAGAGAATTATCGTTTCATCTCTGGAGTTGATCCCCTTTTTAATGCCAATATTCTTGTTGCTTTGTTAGCAGCAGCTTGGCAGTGCATGCCATTGCCGAGCCTATCATCTACTAGGACCCCCAGGTCCTTTTCCATCCTAGATTCCCCCAGAGGTTCTCCCCCCAGTGTATAGATTGCATTCACATTTTTGCCACCCAAATGCGTTTTTACATTTTTCTACATTGAACCTCATTTGCCATGTAATTGCCTACCCCATTCATTTTGTTCAGATCTTCTTGCAAGGTTTCCACATCCTGCGGGGAAGTTATTGCCCTGCTTAGCTTAGTATCCGCTGACACCAATGATGAAGCACTCTTCCTCCCACTGACATCAATGATGGGGCATTGTTACCGACACCAGGACCAATTTTCTACTCCTTTTGGGTTTGGACACTATACGCACTTACAAGCTTACAAGCAGAGGATCACTATACTATAATGATATTCATGTCTGGATGTTTTATACACCAATTTGTAAGCCATTCTATTTTTGCTGATAAACTCTCCTGTGTAGGATTGGTGCCCACACCTAGGGGGTTTTAGTTCTCACCTACTGGGGTAGGTGAGGTGTGATAATTATTACACTATCACCTTTATGGTAATTGTTTTGTTATAATTTATTCCACAATAACACTGTGTTTTTTAATACTTAGTCACCATAGAGTGATTTGGTAGAGCACTATTTGACATATAGGTAGCTCCACTTGCCCCTTCACATCTTTCTTTCTAATTTTATACTCCTACTGGTCACAGTCTGGCCCCTCCACAGTCTGAAGGATAATAAACTGGCCCATTTGTTTGGAAAGTTTGGAGAATTGGTGTCACCGCGTTTACCCTAAGTCCTTTTAATGAGGCTTTGAACATTTTGCCTGGTTTGAGCTTTCATTTATTTTTAGTATTAAATGCAGAGATTTTTAGAATAGCCACCAGAGGGAGCTCTCAGCAACCATGAAGATACGATACCAAACCAGTCAAAGGTTATACTTCACCGATTCCTGTAACAATGTAAATCCGGTGTTCTGCCGTATAGTGTCCGGCCATCATATAGCGTCCGCCCCGTACTGCGCATGCGCAGTACTGAGCAGACGAAGCTTCGGAAAATTTCCGAAGCTGAACGGCGCCTGCGCCGTGAGTGGAGGTGGTAGCCCCACCATCCAAGCGGACATAGGGTTGTGAGTATTAAAGGGCCCCTCGCGGGCGAGCTTCGCTTGCCACGCTTCGGGCTCTGCCTCGCTGCGCTCGGCTCTTTTTTATTCCTGCTCTATGTCCACTTGGATAGTGGGGATAGAACCTGGACTCACGGCGCAGGCGCCGTTCATCCTCTGCAATTTTCGGAATCTGTGTTGCTGTGTACTGCGCATGCGCAGTACGCAGCGGACACTATCGGATGGAGGACATTAGACAAGACATAGGCATACACTACTAGAGTTTCGTTTGAAATCTTATTTCAAGAGTGTTTGTTTTGGTTTTCTATTACTTAACATGGGGTCAAATTGATGTTCATTTTTGACTGCAGTGAAGAGCAAATTCGAAGGAGCAGGATGGAACTTTTTTCTCAAACATATTACTAACAATGTATTGTTTTCTATCGGAAAGCCCATTCACTCGAAAATCAATTGTTAAAAGCAAACAAAATTTTAAAGTGCTTTTGAACGATGTTCGTCAAACTCACAGAGAAATTCCGTACAAATGTTCATTTGGAAATCTACTAGTGTATGACCATCTTAAGTCTAATGCCGCGTACACACGATCGGAATTTCGGGCAGCAAAAGACAGAGGAGAGCTTTTTAATCGTAAAATGCGACCGTGTGTATGCTCCATCGGAATTTAGCTGCCCGAATTCCCGCCAGCAAAAACTTGATAGCATGTTCTCAATTTTCCTGATGGAAAAACTTTCTATTGGAAATTCCGATCGTGTGTATGCAATTCCGACGCGCAAAAACTCACGCATGTTCAGATTCAACTACGAGATGGAAGCTATTGGCTACTGGCTATTGAACTTCCTTTTTCTAGTCCCGTCGTTCTTCTTGTACGTCACTGCATTTTTGGCGGTCGGAATTTGTTGTGACCGTGTGTAGGCAAGACAGTTTGAGTGGAATTCCATTGGAATTCCGACGGGAAAACCATCAGAGCTTTTTTTCCGACGAGAATTCTGATCGTGTATACGCGGCATAACTCAACCAACTGATTGAAAACAATGCAGAGTTGTGTATGAAGACGATCCGTCTCCTGCGCACATAACTTCCAGCCCCTGGCTGCTCTGCTCCCTCGGGTCTCTCCTAGGTAGAGTCCTCCTAAATACCGGCAGAGACCTCCTCTGTCTAACAAAATATGCCAAGATAAGGTTAGGTTTCACATTTACTGGCCACCACCAAAGAGGGAAGAAGTGCCCTACCAGAAAGTGTACAAGAGGTCCACCCCTAAGGAAAGGGAGAAAAGAGATAGTGGGGGGGGGGGAGAGAGTACAAGGGAAGGGAGCAGGATAGAGGTTTTATATAGTCCAATGCACTCTCAACTAAGATAATCTGTAATATATTATGTTTTTTGTTCTTGGGTTTCGATACACAATACACTCACCAGCCACTTTATTAGGTGCACCCTGCTAGTACCGGCTTGGGCCCCCTTTTGCCTTCAAACCTGCCTTTATTCTTCATGGCATTGATTCTACAAGGAGTTGGAAAGCTTCCTCAGAGATTTTGGTCCATAGTGAGATGATAGCATCACACAGTTGCTGCAGATTTTTCAGCTGCACATCCATGATGGGAATCTCCCATTCCACCACATCCCAAAGGTGCTCTATTGGATGAGATCTGGTGAGTGTGGAGACCATTGGAGTACAATGACCTCATTGTCCAGTGGTGAGATGATTTGAGCTTTGTGACATGGTGCATTATCCTGCTGGAAGGATCCATCAGAAGATGGGGACACTGTAGTCGTAGGGATGGACATGGTCAGCATGAATACTCAGGTAGGTTGTGGCGTTTAAACGATGTTCAATTGATACTAAGGGGCCCAAAGTGTGCCAAGAAAATATCCCCAACATCATTACACCACCAACCTGAACCGTTCATACAAGGCAGGATGGATCCATGCTTTCATGTTTACTCCAAATTCTGACTCCACCATCTGAATATCTCAGCTGAAATAGAGACTCATCAGACCACACCAGAAAGTTTTTCCAATTTTCTATTGTCCAATTTTTGTGAGCCTGTGAGACTTGTAGCCTCAATTTCCTGTTCTTAGCTGTTATGATTGGCACCCAGTGTGGTCTTCTGCTGCTGTAGCCCATCTACTTCAAGGTTTGATGTGTTGTGCATTCAGATGGTATTCTGCATATCTTGGTTGTAACATGTGGTTACTGTTGCCTATCATCTGCAACCAGTCTGCCCATTCACCTCTGACATCAACAAGGCATTTTCCTCCACAAAACTGCCGCTCACTGGATATTTTCTCTTTCTCAGACTAATCTCTGTAAACCCAAGAGATGGTTGGGTGTGAAAATCCCAATGGATCAGCAGATTTTGAAATACTCAGACCAGCCCGTTTGTCACCAACAACCATGCCACGTTCAAATTCACCTAAATCCCCTTTCTGACCCACTCTGATGCCGCGTACACACGGGCGGACTGTATGGCGTACTTAGTCCGTCGAAACACATTTCAGCGGACAGTCCGCTCGTGTGTGGGCTTCAGCGGACTTTTTCAGCGTGCAGTCTGGCGTACTAAGAATTTCGGATTTTTCAAAATTCTGTCCGTCGTACTTTGGTTTCAGCGGACAATCCGCTCGTCAGTAGGCTAGTTCGACGGACTAAGAATGGCGCATTCTCAGAAAGGATTTACACTGCGGAAGGGTGCTTTGCTGTGTATTGGACTTCCTATTTCTAGTCCCTAGTGCTGTACACGTCATCGCGCAAGCTTTCGACGGACTGTTTGGGTATCCGTGCGTGGTCAAGTCCGTTCAGTCGAAAGTATGACGGACTGTCCGTCGGATTGTATGACAAATTAAGTAGGCCATACAGTCCGCCCGTGTGTACGCAGCATTATGCTCGGTTTGCACTTCAGTAAGTCGTCTTCACCACATCTAGATGCCCAAATGCATTGAGTTGCTTCCATGTGATTGGCTGATTAGCAATGTGTGTTACCAAGCAATTGAACCTAATAAAGTGGCCAATGAGTATACAAGTTCCTCTGCTGCTGCCCGCTGTATTTACTTTCTTCTTTTGCAGGAATAGCATATTATATAATATTATATATATATATATATATATATATATATATATATATATATATATATATATATATTTATCACACACACATACTAGAGCTGCACGTTAAAAATAAAATAAAAATCGAGATCTCGTTTCACCCCCCCCCCCCCCATGATCTCTCCTGCTGAGCGTAGGCGATTCTTTCATATAAACAAGTGGAGAGATTATCTGCTCACTCAGCTGTCAAAAGAAAGCATCCTAGGCAGTCTGCCAAGTTTAGAACTTGAAACATTGTAACTAAAACTTACTTCTTAGATCAAAGGGATAGAACTTCTTGTGTAAACAAATAATCTGGGCGGTCTGCCAAGCTTTCAAAAACTTGTAAATGCAGGAAGTTTAACCATCTTTTTCTGACACCTCTTTCTTAAGTTAAAAACAATCTTTTTTGCTAGAAAATTACTTGGAACCCCCAAATATTTTATTTTATATATATATATATATATATATATATATATATATATATATATATATATATATATATATATAATTTTAGCAGAGACCCTAGGGAATAAAATGGCAATTGCCGCAATATTTTATGTCCCACTGTATTTGCCCAGCGGTCTTTCAAATGCAATTTTTTGGGGAGAAAATAGACTTCAATAAATAGAAAAAAAAACTAAACAGTAACGTTAGCCCAATTTTTTTTTGTTTTAATGTGAAAGATGATGTTACGCCGCAAGAATCGTGATCTATCTTCTAAGCAAAAAAATCGTGATTCTCATTTTAGCCAGAATCGTGCAGCTCTAAGCCCTTGTACACACGGTCGGACATTCCGTCGGACAAAATCCGTCGGATTTTGTCCGACAGATTTTTGTCCGAAACTGGTGTTGCATACACACGGTCGGACAGAGTTGTCCGAAAAGCCGATCGTACGCAATGTGATGCCGTTATTTAGTTATGACGGGACTACGTTGAGGCTAGTAGCCAATAGCTTTGGTCTAGGAATTTGATCTGAGCATGCGTGGCACTTTGTGATCGGATCATGTTGTCGGAAAGTTTTATAGCCCAGCTCTAAAACTTTGTCCGTCAGATATTCCGACGGAAACAGTCCGATGGGGCCCACACACAGTCGGATTATCCGACAACACGGTCCAAGGGCTAACACATACACAGTAATATATAGGATAAAAAATATATTATATTATATTAATAAAATATATATATATATATATATATATATATATATATATATATATATATATATATTTCCCCATCTCAAAAAGTTGAATTGGCCATACATACAGATTTGTAAATTCCTATATGTATTGTGAATTCAATGTAAAATAACACATTTTTGGATCACTGGTTCCCCTTGAGAACAGCGATCAGTAAATTACATATTTTATTCACAAGCCAACCAAATATCTTTTACCCAGAATTTAAAGGGGCGTTCCGGCCAATACATTTTTTTTTTCTTAAAGTCAGCAGCTACAAACACTGTAGCTACTGATAAGGACACTTACCTGTCCAATGATCCCGCAATGTCGGCCGCCTGGAGGCCGATCCGTCCATAGGATTGGTTGTTGGCGCCTCCATCCTAACGAAGGGAAACAGGCAGTGGAGCCTTGCAGCTTCACTGCCATTTCCTACTGCACATCCGCGAGTCACGCGACACTTTGTGAATGGCCCCATTGTTTTCTGGGACACAGACCTGTCCCAGAATGCAATGGGGCCGCTCACCGAAAAGGAGGAAGCACCGCGGAATAGGAAGAGGCTGATTAGGAAGACTGCCTATCAACAGCGTTTCAGGTAAGTAAAAAAAATTATTTTTTTACATTTTATTAACTTTTTTTTTTTGGGTGGCCCTTCACTTTAAGTCAGAAAAGAAGTCCTGCTAGATCATTTCATGCTTGCACCGTTTTGCCGGTATATCTATGTAAAACATTAAAAATAAGTGCCTATACTGTTTAAAATCCAGTTAAACACTGTCTCACCCTGCTCTGCACATGCTCAGTTGCTCTCTATTTGTCATCACTGTGGCAAAAATCAGAGCCGATCTGCTGACAGCCTGAAGATTTACTGCTGCTCAGGGGCTCTCTGTCTCAGCAAAATGGCAGCCTTCACGAAGAAGAAACAGTATCAATGCTGGAGGCAATTTACAGCACACATTCATTTTGGTAACATCATTAATGTGGAATGTATGTTCTTTGCTAAAGAACATTATTTTGTATCAAGTGGTTATGGGTAAAGTTCCGCTCAAAGGTGGTAAAAGTGTGTTTATAATGTGTTATTTATTTTTTATATAATCAATACTAAATTTGCACTTCCACTAAGAGCAGAATGATGTATTTCCTTAATGTGTAAAACGTCTATTATGATGTGACCTTGCCCTAGCTTGAGTATATCAGCACCCTGTGCATTTTTTATTTAAAAAACATTAATGATGGATGAGTTGTGTTCTTCCTAAATTATTCCCTACTGGAGTAAAAAAAATGTCTCGCAGTGACATATGGTAGAACTAAGTGGATGTTTCTCATAAGGCCATTATTTTAGATACCTTTTATAATGAAGACTGAAAATCTAAAAACAGAGGCAGCATTGGTTACGTGCCATATACTGTATTGTCTTGTATAAAGTATACGGACCATGTGAGCCAGAAAAGAATGGCACCAATGTAAACTATATAGGCAGAGGTATAACCAAGCACCCTCCAATTGTCAGAGCTGGGCTCAGCCCTTCCTTCTCAAAGCTGGCCTCTCAGCTGTCGGCTAATTGCCAGCTCCTTTCTCTCCAAAGTGACTCACCTGTTGATGATATCCCACTCGTCAGTCCTGCCTACTTAAGGTGTCCAGCCCAGATGATCTCTGCCTTCGCCTGTTAAAGACTTGCTTGGCCGACATTCCTTCTGGCTCCGGATCCTGCTTTCTGTTCTACTACGCTCATCTCTGGCTCCCTGACATTTTGGCTTGTCTGACTATCCATTCCGGTTCCTGAACTCTATATTTAACTTTTTATTATTAACCACTTAAGCCCCGGACCATTTGGCTGGCCAAAGACCAGAGCACTTTCGATTGCGATTTGGCACTGCGTTGCTTTAACTGATAATTGCGCTGTCGTGCGACGTGGCTCCCAAACAAAATTGACGTCCTTTTTTTTCCCCACAAATAGAGATTTCTTTTGGTGGTATTTGATCAACACCGTGGTTTTTATTTTTTTGCTATAAACAAAAAAATAGCGTCAATTTTGAAAAAAAATCATTTTTTACTTTTTGCTATAATAAATATCCCCAAAAAATATATAAAAAACATTTTTTTTCCTCCGTTTTGGCCGATACATATTCTTCCACATATTTTTGGTAAAAAAATGTTTGTATAGTTATACCGTTTCCGAAATGGGGGATAGCTTTATGGCATTTTTATTAAGAATTTTTTTATTAGTAATGGAGGAGATCAGCGATTTTTATCATGACTGCGACATTATAGCAGACAGATCAGACAGTTTTGGTGCGATTTTGGGACCATTCACATTTATACAGCGATCAGTGCAATTTAAAAATGTGTAAATGTGACTGGCAGTGAAGGGGTTAACCACTAAGTGGCACTGCAGGGGTTAAGCGTGTCCTAGGGAGCGATTCTAACTGGGGGGGAGGGGCTGTGTGTGACATAACACTGATCACCGCCTCCGATTACAGGTAGCTATGATCAGTGACACTGTCACTAGGCAGAACGAGGAAAGGCTTGTTTACATTAGCATCTCCCCGTTCTTCCTCACCGCGAGACAATCGCGGGTATCCCCACGGACATAGAGTCCACAGGACCCGCAATCACACTCACGGAGCTCCCGGCACGTGCCTATTAAAGCGGGAGTCCGCCAGGACTCCGCGTTTTTTTTCTTTTTTTAAAGTCAGCAGCTACAAATACTGCAGCTGCTGACTTTTAAAATAGTGACACTTACCTGTCCAGCGCGCCCGCGATGTCGGCACCCGAAGCCGATCTCTAGATCGACACTCGAGTGCTGCCGCCGCCATCTTGGGTATGGGAATCAGGAAATGGAGCCTTTCGGCTTCATTTCCCGGTTCCCTACTGCGCATGCGCGAGCCGCGCTGCGCAATGGAGGACGGTCCCCGCTGCCTCTGGGATCTGTGTGTTTCCCAGCAGGCACCGGGGCACTTGCGGAAGGGGGCGGGCACTTGCGGAAAGGGGCGTAATGTACACCCCTTTCCGCAGAGAGCTAGCCCGGAAGTGGGTGCATTTACCTGGATTATCCAGGTAACTGCACCCCCCTCCCCCCCGAAAGGTGCCAATTGTGGCGCCGGAGGGGGGGAGGAATCCGATGAGGGGAAGGTCCATTTTAGGGTGGACCTCCGCTTTAAAGAGCCAATGTACAGGTACGCGATTCTGCCTGTACGTGCCCTTCTGTCGCAGTATATCTGCGTGAGGCGGTCGGGAAACGGTTAAACAAGTGAGATTTAACTGTACTTCTGTCTCTGTCTGATTCATGGTTTCTGACCCCAATACAGTGACCTATGGAAGTAGGTCAGTCCTGGGTGTCAGGAATCTGTCAGAAGAGTGGCGGCAGATCAGCACCAGAACATTTAAACTGTGGACCAATTATTTTTAAATTAAGTTCTAAACAACACTCAGTTGATTTAACTATGGGGGAACACCTTGATGAAGGGGGATTTTCTGGTCTCTGAAATGCATTAGCTATTTTCTTTCTACTGGTTATCACTTCACGGTCAAGAATATAGGATGTATGGACTTTTGAAATGATTTTTGATGCCTAGGTCCCTTTCAGGAAAAACTCCTCAAGTAGTCATGTGCGGTTCGTTTGGTTCCGAATTGAAATGCGGACAAATTTTTCGTTATTAATTACATTAGTAACGAAGTTAAACAAATCCAAAATAAAAATAAAATTTGACAAAATTCAAATAGTTTTTGCATTTGAATCGTTTTTGAATACGAATTCCTGGTGAGAATAGAATAGAAAATAAAGGAATAGAAAATAAAGGAATATAATAGAGTAGAAGATAGAGTAAAACAGAACAGAATAGGAAATAAAAGAATAGAAAAAAATATAATAGAAAATAAAGGGATAGAATGGAAAATAATATAGTAAAACAGAACAAAATAAAATAGAAAATAAAAGAACAGAATAAAATAGAGTAATAGAAAGCATAAAACCATCTTCTGAAATTCGAATTTCAAATAGAACAAAATCGAAAAGAATATAAAAAAAAGTAATGGAATAGAATTAAATAGAAGGAATAGAACCTTTCTTCCAAATTTTCGAATAAAATAAATTCAAATTTGTCTAGAACAAATTTAAAAAAACAATAGAATAAAAATAATCTTAATAATTTTCCAAAATTCAAATAGAATAATTTTGATTTTGAATGGCATTCAAATAGAATTCAAATCAATTAAAATTTTCCAAATTCGAGCCAATGTGGAAAAGTCAAATCGATTTGAATAAAAGGAAACAACTTCCGAAACCAAATTAAACAAGATGTAACTAAACAAATTTATGTAAATACTGAATTGAAACAAATGTTTTCATTCTGCACATGTCTATCCTCAAGTTGGGTGTGCACATTTCCTGTGCTACCATCCGCCCAACTTGGTGTTCTCCAAGTGGCCAAAATCCATTTGGGAAGAACCACTACCAATCTGGATTTGAAGATGGACAACCTTCAAAAGCCCAGTGCCTCCATTTTAATTTTAATTCATCAATACACTCACTGTCCTAGGGTGACAACCATACTGAGCAGCGTTGTCACCTTAGGACAGGCACAGTGCTAAGATTACATAACAATGCCCAGCTAACCGAGAACAGTCCAGAGGCCGAGAGCACAGGAAGTGATCAGCTGGATGAACAGGGACTTATCCCAAATCAAGTACCAATAGTTACAATGCCGATAGCCACACCCCCTGCAACATCTTCCCATCCCACTGTTGTACAAGCAGGCACAGTCTACATGAGAGTGACAATGCTGCTTTGAAATCAGGAGCAGTGCAGCATTGTTGCCACCCCAATACAGGAAGATGCATGTGGTAGACTTTACTGACAGGTATTTGAGGGTCTTTAGAGGGGGACCAAAGGTCCGTACACACCATACGAAAATTTCACCTGACGAACGATCTGCCAATTTTTGGATAGTTAGTACGGTGTTTTCGAAAGCCAATTATGATTTTTCGTATGACAAAAGCTGGATGTGCAGACTGTAGCATTTTTGCCAGATGTGAACACAACATCCGGTTTTTGTTTTAATTAGTAAGGTTTTCGTCTGAAACGTAAGAGCAAGACTACGCATGCTCAGAAACGAAAGAATACGTACAAAAACTATTCAACACATTATGTCACTTCTGAAGTTGAATTCTGTCATACGAGAATTTTCGTATGGGGACAAAACAAAACAAAAATGCAACAAAAAACGGACGAACGATCGTCCAAAAATCTGATTGTGTGTACAAGGCTTAAGGAAAGTAAGCTCAGGTGTATGATGTGTGATCTGCTGCCACACATTTCATTTTAAATGAAAGGGTGGGGGACAGTTCTACTAATGTTCTTCCAATATATTCTGGAAAGGAAAACCAAGGACAGGGTCTATTTTATTTACCCTAAAAAAAAAATATAAAGAAAAATTTTAAAATAGTTACACCTTAAAATCACCTTGAAAATTCCCAATAATTTTTCTTTATAAAATGCTGTTTCCAAATATATGAGAAACAAGTTATTCATACGTACTTAGGTTCACCGATCTTCACACCCGGGTGCTGCGTATATGCATGAGAATGGGTGCTGGGTGCAGATTTAAATGCCATCGGACAGATAGGACACTTGTAGAAGACCTCACAATGGGATCCTTGAATGTGACACTTTAATGCTGCAACTTCTGAGTAGACCACATTGCAGTGCATACACCTGGGAAAATACAAGACACATCTTTAAAAGTCAGTAATCTCAGCTTGGCACAACTGGAGGGTCATCGTCCTCTTCACTGGGGTAGTTTTACCTGATGCCCTCTCAAGAGATGTATTAAGTCACTGCAAAATATTGTATACACAAAGGTCCTTCCCAGATTAACTCACCCTCATTAGTGTACCTATTCAGATCTGCTCCAAGGTTCACGACTTGTCTAATTGCGACCTTACACTACTGATCATTCTGAATATGCAATCACCAGGGCCATCTTTAATATGGATTGGACCCTGGCCAAACATTTTGCTGGGCTTGAGCGCCAGCACCACCCTGAGGAGATTGTGGGGTGTACCTGCTGGAAAGCAAAAGCCGGGAAAACAATTTGCAGGCAGCACAGGCTCAAGGGGCATCTTCTTTGGGCTCCACAACAATGACTGATCCCCTTGTTAAAGACGGCCCTGGCAATCACCTTTAGATCTACCATCAACTATGTGTATGCACAGAGTATGGCCAGCTTAAAGTGTTACTAAACCCAGTAATATGAAAATAGTTCCTCTGCCCCGCCACAGTGCCCAAAGCTTATAAATCTTCTTTTTACATTCACATACTGCCATTATATACCCATTTTTGTTGCTCTGTATACCACAGTCACATGATTGACTGCACAGTTTGTCCAGTGCTGAGGTTTCAGGTAGGAGGAGATTTCCACTACAACCTGTATACAGGTCCACATGTGTGATGTCAATATCATGTGACCTGAACAGTTCAACGAAAACAGGAACTGTTCTCTCCAACAATAGAGACTAAACTGAGCATGTGCAGGAAGGCTACCCTCACTGTATTCTATGGCTTTACCAAGATAGACAGTGCAGGAGGGATGGATCTGCCCATATAGTGTGAAAAAGCCTTTTTACACAATGCAGAGGATTAACCCCTTAAGTTCCGCTGTGAGTATTACAAGCATGCTATTCTGCATATACAGACCGATTTTATTGTTGTGGGTTTAGTAAGACTTTAAGGCCTCATTTAGACTATCAGTTGGGGAGGTCCTAAACTTTCTGTTGAGCCAAACTGCCTCCTTTATGCTGTAAGAACAATGAAAAGGGGTGTATACATGCCATGGTTGCAATTCTTTGCGCAAATTATTCAACACAATGAGACTGGTGGATGGCATGGAACACAATCCATTCAAGCAGATGGGTAAACACCGCAAATGCGGGGTATTTGTGTGGTAAAAATGGGGCTGAAACAAGCAGTGAGAAGGCATCACATTGCCTCCTCACCACTTGCCAATCTTCTCTGAAAAGAGTTTCAGGAGGATCAAGATGGAGGTCTAAAGCGTTCCAAAAGCAGATCACTCTTCAGGAGGGTCAAGATGGAGGTCTTAACCTAGCCTAACAGAGCTGTTTTTAACAAAATGGAGACTTGTCTCCATACAGACACAAACTTTCTGTTAATGAAATGAGTGAAAGATGGCTTCAGCTCCTGTTCTAGACCCCTAAAGAACTCTGCTGATGCGTTTCACCCTCCAGGGCTTAATCGTAGAGGCCAAGAAAGAGCCTCTATAATTAAGCCCCCAAAAGGGTGAAATGCATCAGAGGGCTTCTCTAGAGGTGGAGAACAGGAGTTGAAGCCATCTTTCACCCATTTCATTCATGTTCATGAAAAAGGGAGTCGGTGTCTGTGTGCAGACAGCCGCCATTTTGTTGAAGTCTACTGGAGCCTGACAAACCGGCCTTGTCTGTCTTGCACCAGTCCATTCACACGTTGATCTGACTGATACAAGTTTGGGGCATTTGAGCGGTACCATTTTCATTGTTTTAGGCCAATAAAGCGTTTTTAGGCCAATTACGTTTACACTACTAAGACAAATTCACTTGCCATTAACAAACTTGACAAATCAAAAAATAAAGTTACCATTTAATACTATAGTAAATCGCGGTTTCCACACCTTTTTACCAAACCACCCTTGCCACAAACGCAAACATATGGCGGTATATACATGTTTCAGTCGTGATGCTTTGCATCACAACATTGCATACACGATCTCCACTTTTGTCTTTGGCAAGCAGTACTGCCTTCCAAACGTGACCCATTCAAGTGACCATGGTTGGCATCATAATCCACTGCTGATCGCTCTTCAGAGGGCCAACACAAGTGTAGATAAGACCTACAACTTAGAAAACAAAATCATTTGGATTGAGGAGATCAAAGTTAAACTTCGTGCTCAAAACCATTAAGTGCTTTGGAGAGAATCCAACAAAGCATATGAGGACAAACACACCATCTCTACAATGAATTTCTGTTGGGGAGGGGGAAAGGGAGCTCAGGGAATTTGGTCAAGACTGATGGTAAGAATGAAGCAGATCATAAAATATTGGCAAAAGAATGGAAATTTGCAGATCGGAAGGAGTGTACTTTGGCTTTCCAACATGACAATGAAAGGCAAAGTCAACCCTTCAGCGGCTGCAGCAGAAAAAAAGGGCTGTGAAATGGCAACCATAATCCCTTTACCTCAACATCATTGAGGCACTTTGGGAAGATCTCAAACATGTAGGTCATGGTAGACAACCAAAGAGAGTTTACAGGATCTGGTGGCTCTTAATATATAGGAACAATCTGGTATATTTTCAAACTTGTCCTTCTCATTAAATGACCATTCACAATGACCACAAAAGACTGCAAACCATAATTGATGCTAAAAATGGGCAATATTTTGAACAGGACCATTTTATAATTATTTTTTTTAATACTATGCTTAGAAAATGGTTGTGCCCTTTGGTGATATGCAACATTTTAACACAGAGACCCTTGAAATAACTTTCTGGTCTCAGGGAACCAACTCATGATACATTAGTGGGATTGTCAATGGGAAGAATTACCCCTTAAGCCTAGTACACACTACTAGTGTGCTGAACAAAAAAAATAAAAAATGACAGCTCAGGTCAGAGCTGCTGTACTAAAAATCCGATGTTAGTACTAGAGGTGCACCGAATGGAAATTTTGCTGACAAAGTTGAAAAATGAAGGATGCACTTGGCCAAAACCAAAAATGTCAGTTTTAAAAATATATATATATATATATATATTTTTATATATTGGACTTTTTGTAATTAATATCATGAATTTAAATGAATATGAATGTATTGTCAGCTATTATCGACGACTAATGTAAGAAAAATGCATCCTTTCATGCATGTCTTCACACTGGTTCACAGTGCATTCTGTTGTGATGTTAAAAATCTTGCTTGCTGCATTTTTGGTCAGTTAAAAAAAAAAAAAAAAACACACCTCCCCATTGAAATGAATTGAAAACACATCAATAATGCACTAGTTTTACATTTTTTTATGCAGTTTTTGCAAGTCACATGATCCACAAAACACACACCATAAGCACAATAAAATTGTGGTAAATTGCGGCAAAATGGTGTTCGCTTTCGGCACCTTTTTCTATAATCTGCAAATTGCCAAAAAACTTTTTTGTCCGACATGTCTCGGCTGCCGAGATTTCAGTGCATCTCTAATTAGTACAGCGATCTCCCATAGGCTGAGTGTGCCGATCAGGAGCCGGTTGGCAGACCGTTTTTGGTCATGACTCTTTGACAAAAGCTGGCTGAATGGCCAGCTTCTGTCAGACCAGCTGCCATACACACGGGCTGAATGTTGGGCAGTTTCTATTGAACCACCTGACAATTGGCCTCTGTGTACTAGGCTTTCCAGATACCTAAAAAGATCAATGGTGTCAGTGGGAACTTATCTGAGAGGCAGGAATTGCTCAAGGAACCCCTAGCTGAGAAACCCGGTCAAAAATTCTTCAGTAAACTTAGGAGCACAACTATTTTGGTTGAACTGCATAGGTGTGTTATTTTCAACCTCACCAACTATGTATCTGTAGCTCTAGAACAGAGGTGCTCAACCGTTTGAAGAGCGAGGGCCACTTAAGCGACTTGGTAACCAGTTGCAGGCCACAATGAGAAGAGCAGGCGGATGACGTGCAGAGCGGACACAGACACAGCCCTCTCTACTCTATAGGTCCTCTGATCCGCCCTGACGGAAGGGGATTGATCCCTTTTTGTTTTTTAGCTAATCAGATTGGAGGTAGGTGGGTGTAAAAACACAAATCTGTTGACATCTGCCGTTTCATAGAGGTGAATGGAGGGATTGAGTTGGACCGATTGTGTGAAAGGGGTCTTTCACACAAATGCAGCGCAGTGCACCTGTGTCTTTCCTGTGGGTTAGCTACACTTTGCCATAGACTTCTATTATATCCTGCAGGTGTGGTGCACTTACTGAAAGCTCACCAAACCCGCAGGTAATAACAGAAGTCTATGCCTCAGTGCAGGTAACCAGCCCAGTAACCACTGCGCAGATATGCCCATATATACACTGCAATTTTAGTAATAAACTGACTTTTAATAACAGTCTTCCATTCAGGTATCGCCTGCTGTTGCTGTCCCCGGCAGAGTGAATTTGGCATCACTCCGCCTGTGGCAAGAGATGGCACTATACAGGAAGCATCCGCTTATACAGCTCTACTCCACAGCTGCTTGCTTTGCCGGCTTCATTAACAACTCAGATGCTCTGGGATGGAGGGCCTGCAACCCATGATCTGGGCTTGCCAATCTGCCATCCCACAGAAGGAGGTCGCGGGCCACATCAGAGGGCTCCGTGGGCCACATGTGGCCCCGGGCCACTAGTTGGGCACCCCTGCTCTAGGAGGACAATACCACCTAAACTAAAGAGTTTTCCTGCCCTTCCCAAAAAAATAAAAGCAAAAAATGATTGCCAAATAAAAAGGTCTAGCTAAAGAGTGAAAGTCTATGGATTTAACTGGTTAGTATAGGAACAATTTATTATATTTTTAAACCATATCTTCTTGTTAAGTGACAAAGGCAGGTCCTCCTTTTTCTGGCATTTGGATAAAACTTACCGGAAGCCGATCCTGCGGGTGTAGTGCAGACAGTTCTTGGTGACGTGTGTCTGGAAGTGCGCCGACCTGCAGATTGCCCCACACTCAGGACACGTGTATGGAGATTTGTGCTGATGAATGCGTTGGTGGCAGGCAAAGCTACACGGGTTGGGTAGAAGCATCATACAAACGCTACACGTCTTCTGCAAAAACAAAAGCCAAAAAAAAAAAGATTTGCTGTTCAGTTACTAGAGCTTCAGGAAGCTTTCACTTACTGTGGTTTCTGCTAAGCTGACTCACATGCTGGATTCCTATATATCCAGTGGTGAGAGGTTTCCACCAGAATTTCCAGATCTGCCCTACTGTAAAAATCACTACAAACCCAAATAATGGTAAACTGTAACCACACATGGCATGCAGACAGTTGGCTTGGGCATAATGAAAGACGAGGGTGTCTAAAAGACAGTCGGAGTATCACACACATCAAACGTACAAATCCTTGGATCACCACAGAGGACAGTCACTGGGAATATGCTCAACTCCAACCAAACATTTTTTGGTTTAGGAAAGACAGAAAAAAGGGAGATAACCTATGCCTGTTTTTCTATTGTCACCAGTGTCTCTGTTAAGGATATCCTACCATGCTTTCTTTACTGGTGAGTGACCAAACTGGAAGCAAAAGGAGTTTTCCCTAATGGAGATAAAAATCAAACAGAGTTTTTTCACCCTTCCCCATCTCTACATGGCTCTAAAGCTGGCCACATGTGGAGCAAATTTTGTCTGGTCCCCAATATCATGGCCAATTCAAGCCACAGGTTTCCCTCCCCCAATTAGAAATCAAAGGAGCTGTGTATGGGAAGATTTTTGACCAAACTGTGGCTGCAGCCAATCAGAGGCAGGCATTTTGACAGCCTTGGGTACCAAGCTGTCAGAATACAATAGCTGGCAGGAGAGATTCATCCATCCACACCGTTTAGATTTCTCTTAATTATTCCGTGGGGCTGAACAAAGAGAATTCTTACAGATGTATGGTCTGTTTAATATTTATACTGGTCTTGCCTTCTGTTGGAAATATTTTGCCTACCCCCTGTCTCATTGACCACACTATAAGGGCAATATTGTTGAAAAACAAAGGATTTTAGCTGGTGTCGAGCCTTGATAAAGCTTTTGGTGAGCTATAAAACGGGATAAAGTGATGCAAGTCACTGAGAAGTCTCTAGGTTAAACTGGCCTTAGATGCAGCACATGAGCAAAAGCAAGGACTCATTTACACTTGCTTCGGCTTCAACACACATTAACGCTAGTTTACACTTGCTTCAAAACAAGGCTTTGGACATGCTTTGGTAAAGCTCTCTGAATGCTAATTAAAGCCCCTGTCACTAAATAAAATGGTTAGCTTACACTTGCTTTTGCTTTGCTTCGGCTTCGCTTCAATAGCTTCAGTAGTGCTTCAAAGAGTCTTCAAAGCCTCCATAGAAGTCTACTGCAAATCTTGCTTGAAGCCCCACCAAAGCACCAAGCAAATGCAAGGTGTAAACAGGACTGTAAGCTAACCATTTTATTTAGTGGAAGGAGCTTTGACTGGTGTTCAGAGAGCTTTAGGGCTCATTTACACTTGCTTTGGCTTCAACACACATTAACAGCTAGTTTACACTTGCCTCAAAACATGGCTTCGGACATGCTTTGTTAAAGCTTTCTGAATGCTAATCAAAGCCCCTGTCACTAAATAAAATGGTTAGTTTACAGTCTTGTTTACACCTTGCTTTTTCTTTGCTTTGGCTTCCCTTAAAAAATTATACCCCATGTAGCTTTAGTGGTGCTTCAAAGCATCTTCAAAGCCTCAATGGAAGTCTATGGCAAAGCTCGCTTGAAGCCTCACTGAAGCCTCACCGAAGCCTCACAAAGCCTCACCGAAGCTCCACCAAAGCCTAATGAAAGCCCCATCGAAGCTCCAGCAAAGCCTCATAAAAACACCAAGTAAAAGCACGGTGTAAATAGGACTGTAAGCTAACCATTTTATTTATTGACAGGAGCTTTAACTGATGTTCAGAGAGCTTTAACAAAGCGTATCCGAAGCCATGTTTTGAAGCAAGTGTAAATTAGCCCTAAGCGACATAGGGATCAGAGGATGGAACCTGTGATGGAGTCAAAGGTCCCAAACATCCCCACGAGTGTTGGAGAGTTCGACTGAGGCTGCAGCACTGGAACAGAGAGAAGGTATGAGTCACGGGCTGCCGGGGGCCCAAGTATAACACCGCTTCAGTTGCTAGGGCCCAACAATAAGATTTCTTTTTTTGCCTGACAAGATCACGTTTCTGTGAGAAAATTGATTGGAATTGAGCAACTAGAACAACTTCTCAATAACAGTGGCTGGCCTGCTGACCCACACACAGAAGATGGAGAAGCTGCCTTCCCTATACTCAACCACTACTGAAATTTGGCTTATTTGCAAATTTGTGTCATCAAAGGGACTGTTTGTCCAGCCAAGGCTTTTAGTTATGTAGTGGTGAAAGAAACCCGACAGAGATTCCAACGTATTATCTGTTCATTTTTGCTCACTTCCTATTTTACATGACACCCGTCACCAAGATGGAAAGTAGGGAGAAGTCTGCTCAATAGGATTAGAACTATACAAATTAGATACAGGTTCTAACTCTTCCTTACTCAGTGGTTGGAAATTTGTGTGATCCAGTCAAATTAGCCATTTTACTTTAAATTAGGGCTGTGGAAAATTAAAAATTCCTCGATTAATTGATTCTTTTTTTGATCGATCAACATTTTTTTGATCAGTACTCATCTCTCCGCCGGCTTCCAGGTCTTCAGGGAGTTCTATCGGAGATCCGGTGACGTCATGGACATCAATGTCACTGGACTCCCCCCCCCCCTTCCCAAAGTGCCTCTGTCTGCTAACGAAGGGAAGGGGGAGGAGTCCGGTGACGCACTTCTGATTGAACGCAATGCGTACAGGGGAGGAGCTACGCATGATGTCACCTGCTGCTGACCTATGGAACGAACACAATTGTCGGCTTTACATGCTGTGTTTTTATCACCTTTATATGAGTAGTTTGTGTTTGAACACAAACATTTAATCTTATACTTAAGCGATGAGCACTTAGATCTTTTCTTTCTACCCATGACCTGGCGTCCTTGCTGAGATCTAAGGAGACGTGAGAGAAGTTTATGGTCTGTGTTAACTCTTTTGATACCCGCTTGCATGACCACCTGTTTGCACAGGGGTCCATGCCATAAGGTGAGAGTGATTAGTTAGACCGGAGGTGGAGGGATTCTCACGCTACTGTGGAAAAAAAAAAGACTTACGTCAGTACTACAGTTTGAATTTAAAACGTATTTGTGTGAACTGTGAAGTTAAGTCATGGATTGTTTAAACTAACTAGTGTCGGGTGATTGTATATAGTGTATACCACATTTATCACTGACTAATGCAGAGTTGCAATGGAAGGAGATCAGCTAAAAGTAGTTGGATCTGTATATGCGTTAAAATTAATCAAAATTAGTTGATTAATGGATTAAAAGAAAACAAAAAACGATTAATCGAACACGAAAATTTTAATCAGTAACAGCCCTACTTTAAATTGATAATTTTTGAATGAGGGGCTTACATATTGTCTCATTTAAAATCGTTCTTCTGCATACCAACTGACTATCTCTGGTAGCATGCGCAGCGTCTCTGACCATCTTTGGTATCATGTGCAACATCTGACCATTTCCAGGTAGCATGCCCACCATCTCTAACCATCTCATGTAGCATGCACAGAGTCTTACAGTTTTCAGTGAAATTACATTCACTGAAAATCATGTGCAGCCCATAGAGATATCAGGAGGCTCTCTATATCAAGTAAGTGGACCACCAGTGGTTTCGATCGGTGTTTCTCAACTCCAGTCCTCAAGGCGCCACAACAGTTCATGTTTTAAGGATCTCCATTATTTTTTACAGGTGATTTGATCAGTTTCACTGCCTTAGTAATTACCACAGCTATTTCATCTAAGGGAAATCCTGAAAACATGACCTGTTGGGGGCTTGGAATTGAGAAACACTGATTTAGAGATTGTAGAAGCAGAGGACAGCAACACCATGCATGTCTAGCTGGCCACATAGAATCAAGGGTCCTTTCTATATAACAGATGAGATTAATAAAAAATAATAGCTAAAAAGCTATACCCTTGTGTGTCCCCCATTGGAAGCGTTAGGCAGGCCATAGATGATGCAATTTTCTCTCCTGCAACCACGATTGATGGATAGATTTGGGTACAATCAGCCTGCCCATTGATGATTCAAATCTCGGCCAGTCCCTGCTGAACTGGCCAAGATTCCCACTATCTATGGCCAGCTTTAGTACCACAGCAGAACACCACAACATACACTAGTTGCAGTACCATGCCTGGGCAGCAGATGGCATAAAGTCCTTTGCAGGGTGCATCCACCTGCTAAGCCTTTTAAGACATCCAATCATCATCTCATATGATAACTCATAGTATACGGCTCAATAATATAAATCTAATATAAGACTCATAACCTGCAAAAATATACCCTTAAATTATATGTACAGCCACATTTCTATGGCTAGAGTAGGATATGGTTAAAACCCCTGTCAGTCTTTGCTGTGCCCCCAGTTAGGTAGTAATCACTGGAACAAGTTACTCCCGATCTAAAATTTCTGCTCGCCTAGTTCTCACATGCTCTAGTTAAAACTATAAAACTTTGGATTTCCATTTTTCCATGACACACTTGTCCAATTTACAATGATCACAAGGGTAAATCTCCCTGGCCGGGACACAGACAACAATGAAAACTTGGCAGAGGACCCCATTCCCTAATAGATAAATAAAAAAAATAAAAAAAAAGGTTTTGGCTAGGCATATACCTTAAAGTGGAACTAAACCCATTCAACATATGCTGTGAAGGATAACGGTCACAGTTGCTTGTGCTTTCTACTGAACTGTCAAGTCATCAAATGGCTCGTATCATAACTTCTCATAATTGTAGCACCATGACAACTGCAGATCAGAGGATACGGTGGCAGCTTTCTGGGAAAATAAGGGGATAGGAGGGTTTCGGAGGAGTTCCACCCAAAAGTGAAAGCTCCGCTTATTTGCCCCCCCCCCCCTCCTCCGTCCAGTACCACATTTGGCACCTTTCAGGGGTGGAGAGGGGAGCAGGTACCTGCTTTTGACAGGTAACCGTCCCCACTTTGGAAGTTTGGCCCCCATCCACAAGGCTTCACTGCCAATTTCGCTTAAAGGCAATGGCGACAGCAGCACCCGAGAGCTGATGGAAACAACTGGGGTGCCGACATCACTGGACTCCAGGACAGGCAAGTGTCCTAATAATAAAAGTCAGCAGCTACAGTATGTGTACTGGGGCTTACTAAAACTGAAGCACACTAAATCTGGTGCAGGTAGTCAATTAGCTTCTAACTTCAGCTTGTTCATTTAACCACTTACACACTGGAATTTTTTCCCCCTTAATGACCAGCCCATTTTTTGCTATAAGGCACTGGAATGTTTTAACTGACAATTGCGTGGTCGTGCGACACTGTACCAAAACAATTGATGTCCTTTTTATCCCACACATAGAGCTTTCTTTTGATGGGATTTGATCACCTCTACGTTTTTTGTTTTTTTTTTGCGCTATAAACAAAAAAAACAACAATTTTTTAAAAAGATTATATTTTTTACTTTTTGCTATAATAAATATCCAAAAATCCATTGTGTGGATATGGAAGGCTCCCCACTGGCAGAACACAAAAACACTGCGGGAGTGATTCCCCCATCCACAGGTCAGCAGGTGAGAGGATGTGTGGGGACAGGCTGGGGAGAGAGATCTGTCAGCAGGGGGGTGTGAGGTGGTCATAAGGGATATCAATGAGCGGGTGGGGGAAGTAATTGGGAGTGATATCTTTTGGAGTGGGGTCTGTCACCTGCAGGTTGGGAAATGGTCACCTGTGATATAAGTTGAAGGAAGGTGGCTAACATGGGAAGTGGCCGGGGAGTGACCTGGTTGATGGGGAGTGTGAAATGGATGATGTGTTTCTAGTTTTTTTCACATTTGCGGTAATGCTTACTGCCCTCTGAAAAGTGAACTGTGGTGGATTTCTTTTCAAAGAGTGGTATAGCAGCAGCTGACAGGCGTTCATGAAGTGCCACTGCCACCTCCTTATTTATTTCTTACATTGCTGAATGGTAGTTTTACATTGTTGGACTATGCTGCTACTGTGAGCGAGTTTGGCTTGCAGTTGCAGAGTGGCCCCATTGAAATCAATAGGCGAGTTTGACAGGTGGTGCTACCTGTCAAACTCTGCAGGATCCAAGCTGTCCATTGAGCTCAGTGCCTCTGACAAGAAGTGAGGAGAGGCTCTGTGAGCTCATCCTCTCAGTCTGCTGCAAACAGAGTGTGCCAGCTTGTATTTAAACCGGCCACTCTGTATGTAGCTTCTGACAGGCTGCTGAAGGAGCACCGTATCTCTGGAACCATAGATGATAGGAGCCTTAAATTTTGACCAGTGGTGGGGTAGGTCTTCAGATACTTTGGGGTCTCTGTGACCCCTGGTCGTCGAGCCATGATCCTCGAAGTCAATCGTTCTTGTTTTTTTGTTTTGTTTTTTTGGTAAATGGGCCTATCTTAAAGGTAAGTGGTCTGCAGCTGCAGCTCCAATAGCCCCTATGTTAATCTGGCCCTGCTAGAAGCAGATTGGTTTTTATAGCTGCAGCAGATTTTGCGCGCTTCAGTTTTAGTAACCCAATTCCTATGTGTCAAGAGAACAAAATATATGGACCGCGATTGCGGTCTTTCTTCTGCAAATGCTAGAGCCTGGCTGTTCCTGGCTTCAATACTTTTGAGCTATACTGTATGCGGCATGCATGCAACAAATTAAAAAGTTGGAGCAAGGTCAGAATCCCTCATTCTCTATACTTGTTATGGGCACAGTTAAGTAATGGAACGCCCCTATTCTCCCCATCCTGATTGAAAACTGATCTTCCAGATCTAACATCTCAATCCTCAGAAGAAAGGGAGGAAAAAGTAGCTCACGGTAAAAGCCAAGATTTAGTTCATTGAAGCAAATCAATGCACAGACAAGACCACCAGGTGCAACGAACCCTGACAGGTTTCATTGCTAGCTGAAGTATATTGATTTGCTTCAATAAATGTAATTTTGGTTTTTACAGCAATCAGCTTTTCCCCTTTTGAGGGCTGAGGTGTAGGATGTGGAGCAGTTCACAATTGTGGGGAGCCTGTTATTGATGCTCGGTGGCTGAAGAGAAGGTAAAGCCTGCAGCGGAACATTATTCTCTTTATACATCAACTGATCTGGTTGTTTGGGGGACTTATTCCATAGAGCAACAAAAAATAAAATACATTCTTAGCTAACCAAACCCTAGTAAACTAAAATCTGATTGGCCTTCATAGATAACTCAACCTTTGCACATCCCTGATGCTCTTTGATTTGCTTAATAGAGAACATTAAAAGTGTCCAAGCTTAATCTGCAGGTGCTGGTGGAAGCCACTGCTTAATTCGAAGGCAGCCTTAAAAAAGAAGGGTCATCTTAGCATCAAACTAAACACTTCTATTTATATACACACAAGGTACCGTACTTGTCCAGTTGCATCCGCGGCTTGTTGGTAGTGTGTTGCTAAGGAGGTTTCATCTGTAAAGACTTCATTGCATTCCAAACACTTCAGACTATGTCTGCAGAGTTTAGATGAATCTTCATCCAAAGGCATTGCTGGGGTAACAGGTGCACTGGCAGGAGCAGAAATCACTGGTGCAGATGCTCCTGGCAGCACCTTTGATACTGGGTGGGCAACTGCAATAGCTGGGCTTTGTCGCGGAGTCAGGGTCGTTGGAGCGGTAACGTTGTTCTGGGACGAAGCGATCATTTGGTCTACTGGCACTGGCTTGAGGATAAGGTGCGAACACTGCATCACGACTCCTTTCTCTTTATGAGCACGTGCATGCGACAAAAGACTGCATTTATTGTAAAAAACTAAATTTTTCGCACAATGGTTGCAGGTTACTTCAATCCTAACACTTCGGCGATCATAATGTTGCAAAAGACTCTTTTCAAGTGCAAAAGCGTCTCCACATTCTAAACACTTGTATCCCCGTGCTGGCAGGGTAATTCCTGCATTCGTTGGGGGACTCAGGTTGGGAACATAGACTGGAATGGGATTAACACTACTAAGTACTTTGTTAAAGGCCTCCACCACAGAACTTTGGGAGGAAGCCACTACTTGGACTCTGGACACCTTCTTGGGTTGAGTCACAGCAGTGGTCGATACAAGAGTTTGTTTGATTTGCTGCTGGGTTTTAGTTAACACTTGACGAAGCTCTGAAGTAGCTTGAGAACCTTGAGGCAAGAGGTTAAGATTGGCAAAATGAACTGTCTTTGGCACAAGTTTTGCGTTGGCAAGACTGGAAGCTGGGACCACCACGGTTTGCTGTTGGATCGCACTGGCTGCTTTGATGATAGCATTGCTGGCACTTTGGACAGATGCAGCAGATATAACTGTGGCTTTAACTGTGGTATTGTTACCGAACTTCAAATTTATCACTTGCGAGCCTGCCGTTTTTACTGCAGATACAGGTAGGAAAGCTGTAGCCACTGGTTTAATTGTAACCTGTTTTGGAGTGCCATCTGTTGCCACAACCGCATTAGTAGAAACGGTTGTTTGCAAGGATGCCCTAGTAGGTGAAGAAAGAATAGCAGCAGCAGCAGATGTTGGGGATGACAAAAGAGAGGAGACTACTACTGGCGAAGTTTGATCTGATACTGTTTTCGTACCTTCAGCTTCAAAATCAGGTAAAACTCGTGTGACAGTTCTTTTGATTTCCCCAGAGGAAGTCTTGATGGTCTTAATTCTTACTTTTGGTATAGCGGGAGTTGAGCCACCAGATGATGGAGATCCTTTGCTGCTGTTCTCACTCGATACACTCCTCGGGCTGTCTGATGGCTTTACTGAGGTCCTCTTTGTACCATCAATCAGATTTTGCATGGTCAGTTGAGCTTCAGAAGACTTTATGCTGGCCAATGGAGTGTCAATTTCTTTTGGCACTTGAGAGGACTCCTCTGGAATGGTGTGTATATCCTTTGGGTCACATGTTGCCTTCTTCGCACTAAGAGCAGCAATGGCAGCAATGCATGATGAAAGCTTTGCAGAAGACTTTAGCTTCAGCTGTGCTACATTTCCCCCATTTACTTCACTTTTTTCAGAGTCCAGTTTGCCATCAACAGCTTTGCTCTCTAACATTTTTTGAGCACTCTCTTCCAGCTTCTCATCAAGTTTTTTAAGTTTAAAGGTGTCAAATACGGAACCAACCTCATAGTCTTGTTTGCTCTCTTTGCTTTTTTGCAAGTTGTTGGAGATAGCAGTCCCAGGCTTTATTAAGTGTTCGACAGCTTTGTCCCGTTCATAGAGATGCTGAGTTAATATACTGGAGCCAAAACCTGGACACAAGGCTTCTCGGTCAGGAGGGTCGTCCACTTCAATTTTTTCATCATCGTCAAATTCTTCAGCACTGGAAATGGGACTGAACTGATTAAAGACAGTCTCTTTGTGAATGGTGCCAGATGCAATAGCTTTTTCCTTTAGAGATTTCAGCCCTTCCTTGTTAAACCGTTCAAGATTTGAAATGGTGAGAAAGCCATTGTGCAAGCCATTACCGGTTGAGTGATGATGATCTTTGTCTGATGTTTCAGAAGATTCGATGGTTCTTATGTTTTTCACTATAACACTGACACCAACATCCGACGATGAAGGGATGTGGGTATCATCGTCGCCTTGGGCATTTTGCTTCATGTGATCATGTTCATCATGGCCAGACTCAATAGCTGCCTTGGGATCCACCATATCAGGAATGTCAAAAGCTGCAAGAAGGTCGTCAAAGTCTGGGGTCTTCATATCTCCCATGATCACAAGTTTGTATTCATTCAACACTGCAAAATAAAATATGGATTAACATACAGAATTTGGACATATAAAGTCATGAAAATCTTTGTTAAAATATACAGCACGTATATTTACTGCTATACAACTACATTATATATGGCAATTGTGTGGACACCCCTCCAAATAATTGAGTTCGTGTTTTCAAGTGTGAAGATTATGGTTAATGGTACAGCATACAAAGTTATTTTGAGCAATTCTGTTGTTTCAACCTTGAGGCAACAGTTTGAGGAAGGTCATTTTCTGTTCCAGGATGACCGTGCTCCTATGCACAAGCCAGGTCCATAAAGATATGGCTTTAGGAGTATGGCATGGAGGAACTCAAGTGACCCGTACAAAGCTCTGACCTCAACCCTACAGAACACCTGTAGGATGAATAAACACGCTGACTGCAACCCAATTCTTACATCAGCACCTGACCTCACATATGCTGTTTCTGTACAAATTCCCACAGACACGCTCCAAAATCTTCTAGTAAGCCTTCTAAGAAGAATGGAGGGTGTTATATCTGCACAAAACAGTGCAACTCTATTTTAAAAGGAAAGGTTCACCATAAAAAATAAATAAATAATTATATTAAATGCACTTTTTTTTTTTTTACAGGTAAGTGCATTTATAATTTTTCATTTCTGGAGCCTCTAAGCCCTTGTACACATGGTCAGAGGTTCCGACGGAATGTGTCCTATCAGACCGTTTTGTTAGATATTCCGACTGTGTGTGGTCTCCATTGGACTGTTTCCGTTGGAATATCCGACGGACCAACTTTTCCAACTTGCCAGTAAAATTTTCCGACAAAATGCTCCTATCGGACATACTCCGATCATGTGTAGCCTACTCCGACGGACAAAGTGCCACGCATGCTCAGATCAAATTCCTAGACCAAAGCTATTGGCTACTAGCCTGAACGTAGTCCCGTCGTAACGAAATAACGTCATCACGTTATGTGCAATCGGATTTTCCGACAACTTTGTCCGACCGTGTGTATGCAACATCACTTCCGGACCTCTTCCGGAATTAATCCGTCACAATTACTCCAACGGATTTGGTTATCGGAAAAACTCCGCGGCTCACAGTAGGGGTCCATTGCGTCCTGGTTCACCATTTTAGGTCCGCGTTCAGCCCTAATTTTGGGCTGAATTCGGACCTGAAACAGACAAAAAGACGCACAGCGTTTTTGTGCAAAACGTATCGAACCTGCTGCGGAGATATGTGAACCGACTCCTTAGAGAGCCAGTCAAAATCTCCTGCTATTGGGAATTGGATGTGGGGAACCAGCATCCAATTCGCAATGGTGCAAACCCAGCCTAAAGCATTGCACCCATGACGAGAAGATCGCTGGTACCATGCAGGTTCTCCTGCAGACCTGTCAGTACAAGCAGATACAATCTGACAGGAAGACTAAAAGGCCCGTACACAGGGTCAGAAAATCTGAAGTTTAATTTTGTCCGATGAACGATCTGCAGATTTTCTGATCATTAGTATGCTGCTTTTGAAAGCCGATTATGAATTTTCGGCAGACAAAAACTGGATGTGCAAGTGAAGACTGTGAATGAGTGATGTGGCCAAAGTGCAAACTAACACCACACAATTTTGTACTTTAGGTCTTTTAGGGTGCATGTTAAAGAATGCCTTTAAGATGCTTACCAGCTCACCTTCTTAAAGTGACCTGGTCAAAAGGGAAGTACAGGGACTGCAAAGCCTGTTGACTGGCTGTGTCTGGCATCAGTACTTACAGACTAGAAACCAAACGGTTTACTTAAAGTGTTATTAAACCCGCAACAGTCTTCTATATGCAGTAAAGCAGGCTGGTTATACTCACTATGGAACCTAAGGGGTTAATCCTCCGCATTGTGTAAAAAGGCTAATGATCCTGTTTTCTCTGATCCTCCCCTTCTTCCACAGGACACCAGAGGGAGGGAGGACACCAGAGAGAGGGAGGAAAGGAAAGGGAGGGAGGGAGGGAGGACACCTGAAGCCAGAGGAGGACCCGGGGAGGGAGGAGGACACCAGAGGGAGGAGGAGGCAGACACCAGAGGGAGGGAGGGAGGACACCAGAGGAAGGACACCTGAAGCCAGAGGAGGACCCGGGGAGGAAGGAGGACACCAGAGGGAGGGAGGGAGGAGGACACCAGAGGGAGGGAGGAGGACACCAGAGGGAGGGAGGAGGACACCAGAGGGAGGGAGGGAGGAGGACACCAAAGGGAGGGAGAAGGACACCAGAGGAAGGGAGGGAGGAGGACACCAGAGGAAGGGAGGGAGGAGGACACCAGAGGAAGGGAGGGAGGAGGACACCAGAGGAAGGGAGGGAGAAAGACACCAGAGGAAGGGCACCTGAAGTCAGAGGAGGACACCAGGAGGAGGGAGGGAGGAGGACACCAGGAGGAGGGAGGGAGGAGGACACGGGAGGGAGGGAGGAGGACACACGGGAGGGAGGAGGACACCAGAGGGAGGGAGGACACCAGAGGGAGGGAGGACACCAGAGGGAGGAGGACACCTGAAGCCAGAGGAGAACCCAGGGAGCTAAAAAGAGACTGATCTCCCCGTATAGTCTTTCAATAAAGCAGCTGACAGGGAGAGGAGGAGAAATGGCTGTCAGCTGCTTTATTGAACGGCTATACAGGGGGATTGGTGCTTGTAACTGCCCCCGCACTGATCACCTGTGAGGCTGCCGGGCCCCCCTTCTTACACTGAGAATGCCTGGTCCAATACAACAGGTATCAGATTAAGCATCAGAGCATTTGCACGAGTAATGTTAATGGTAGGTGTATTTTAACAGTGAGACATAGAACAACAAAAACAACAAAAACTGAAAAAAGCATTTAAAAAAAGTTATAAATGGATTTGCATTTTAATGAGTGAAATAAGTATTTAATCCCCTATCAATCAGCAAGATTTCTGGCTCCCACGTGTCTTCTAAACAGGTAACTAGCTGAGATTAGGAGCACTCTCAAAGAAAGTGCTCCTAATCTCAGCTTGTTACCTGTATAAAAGACTTCTGTCCACAGAAGCAATCAAATTCCAATCACTCCACTATGGCCAAGACCAAAGAGCTGTCCAAGGATGTCAGGCACAAGATGGTAGACCTACACAAGGCTGGAATGGGCTACAAGACAATGGCCAATCAGCTTGGTGAGAATGTGACAACAGTTGGTGCGATTATTCACAAATGGAAGAAACAAAATAACTGTTAATCTCCCTCGGTCTGGGGCTCCATGCGAGATCTCACCTTTTGGAGTTTCAATGAGAACGGTGAGGAATCAGGCCAGAACTACACGGGAGAATCTTCTTAATGATCTCAAGGCAGCTGGGACCATAGTCATCAAGAAAACAATTGGTAACACACTACGCCATGAAGGACTGAAATCCTGCAGCGTCCGTAAGGTCCCCCTGCTCAGGAAAGCACATGTACAGGCCTGTCTGAAGTTTGCTAATGAACATCTGAATGATTCAAAGGAAAAACTGGGTGAAAGTGTTGTGGTCCGATGAGACCAAAGTCAAGCTCTTTGGCATCAACTTAACTCACAGTGTTTAGAGGAGGAGGAATGCTGCCAATGACCTCGATAACACCATCGCCACCGTCAAACATGGAGGTGGAAACATTATGCTTTGGGAGTGTTTTGCTAAGGGGACAGGACAACTTCACTGCATCAAAAGGGATGATGGACAGGGCCATGAACCGTTAAATCTTGGGTGAGAACCTCCTTCCCTCAGCCAGGGCATTGAAAATGGGTCATGGATGGGTATTCCAGCATGACAATGACCCAAAACACCTGGCCAAGGCAACAAAGGCGTGGCTCAAGAACAAGAGCATTAAGGTCCTGGAGTGGCCTAGCCAGTCCCCAGACCTTAATCCCATAGAAAAAGTTGTGGGGGGGGGGGGGGGGAGCTGAAGGTTTGAGTTACCAAACGTCAGCCTCAAAACCTTAATGACTTTGAGAGAATCTGCAAAGAAGAGTGGGACAAAATCCCTCCTGAGATGTGTGAAAACCTGGTGGCCAACTACAAGAAACGTTTGACCTCTGATTTCCAACAAGGGTTTTGCCACCAAGTCATGTTTTGCGAAGGGGTAAAATAATTTTTTCACTCATTAAAATGCAAATCAATTTATAAAACTTTTTTGAAATGCGTTTTTCTGGATTTTTGTTGTTATTCTATCTCTTACGGTTGAAATAAACCTACCATTAAAATTATAGACTGAGCATTTCTTTGTCAGTGGGCAAAGGTACAAAATCAGCAGTGGGATCAAATACACAACCCCCCCCCCCCCCCCCCCACTGTATAGTAGATGCAGGGTCCTGAGTTTAGTAACACTTTAACTATCTCCCCTATGACACTACCTACATGGAGTTTTTCGTGTTCTTCCTGCGCGTGTGGCTTTCCTCTGGGTATTGCGGTTTCCTTACACATGCTAAAGACATGCTGGTAGGTTAACCACTACAGCCCCAGAAGATTCCCCCCTTAATGACCAGGCCATTTTCATAACATTATTTGAACACCTCTGTGGGTTTTCAATTTTTTGCGCTATAAATAAAAAAAGAGCGACAATTTTGAAAAAACAAACAAAAAACAATATTTTTTACTTTTTCTACAATAAATATCCCCAACATTAAAAAAATAAAAAAAATAAAAAATAAAAAGTCTTCATCCGTTTAGGCCAATATGTATTCTACATATTTTTGGTAAAAAAAATAAAAATCGCAATAAGCGTATATTGCTTGGTTTGAATGAGTGAATAGGTTGCTTAGTGGTGTCAATGGTTAAAAGGAGCGTATTCTGGAGATGTTACGGAGGTGGAGTCTGCAAAATTTGGATAGGGATTGGATTTGGGGTGAAAGGACAGGTCAGAGTTCAGGATTACACCCAGTACCCTGGCATGAGGGGAGGGACTGATGGTTGTATTATTGATCTTATACAGTTTTGTACATAGCGCAGATTCTTCTTTTACACATAAGGATTTAATACGTTGTATGCACACATGCCCAATGGTTTTGGGCATCTTGGGTCTTTTAGAGGAAGAGAAGAACAGGGGGGGTGGCTCCAGACTAAGTGCAGCATTAAAATCAACGGTTTAATTACAGATAAGACAAGTGGTAACTCACAAATGGATGAATAATACAGGCACACATCATAGGAACAGCCCGTCTCTGGAACATCCCGGTAGTGTGGCAGCATCGAGCAGTGGCTATGTAAACCGAGGATAGTAGGAAACGGCTGATCGCTGCCATAACCAGCGTGGAATGCAAGATGGCGCCGGGCTGGACGTCACTACGGAGGGTGTGCTGAGGTGCAAGTGGGCGGGAACTCATTTTGAAGCTTCTCCTACTTTCTCAGACCTCAGAAATTGAGTCACTGCTGCCACATAACTAGGACATTCCAGAGACGGACTGTTCCTATGATGTGTGCCTGTATTATTCATCCATCCGTGAGTTGCCACTTTTCTTACCTGTAATTAAAATGTTGATTTTAATGCTGAAATTAGTCTGGCGTCCCTCTGTTCTCTTCTGCTATACCGAGTCGCTTGCTTCGCACTAAGGGTGCTGCTTGGTTATTTTTTATAACCCTATGGACTTGAAAAATGGACTTCTCTACCATATCATGATTAGACATGTGCGGTTGGTTTCGTTTTGAATACAGGGGAACCTTGGTTTACGAGTAACGTGGTGTTAACAAGCATTTTGAAAGATGAGCAACTTTAAAAAAAAAAAAAATCCTGACTCGGTTTGCGAGTGTTGTCTCTCAAAACAAGCAGGATTCAAGCCAATGGGGTGTGCATTACCGCATTTGGCCAGAGGTGCGGGGGCGCCGGTGACACTCGGAACGGGTCGGAGTCGTTTGGAAATACTCATAAACACTCAGTTCCCGAGTTCAGCCGAGCGGTCCCTGAGTAATTACGCCCCCCCCCCGGCCACATTATTATTATTATACACGATTTATATAGCGCCAACAGTTTACGCAACGCTTTACAATGTATGAGGGAGGACAACACAATTACAGTACAATACAAAAGGTACAGGAGGGCCCGGCTCGTAGAGCTTACATTCTAAAGGGAGAGGGTGGTGGTACAAAAGGTAATAGATGCGAGGGGGGGGGGTGATTTGATGGGGCGGCTCGGTGACAGTTGTTAGGTGGGTGTGGGATAGGCTTCCCTGAATAAATTCGTTTTCAGGGATCTCCAGAGGATGGGAGAGTCTCTGGAAAAGTCTTGAAGGCGAGCATGAGAGGAGGTAACAATGGAGCTAGAGAGCAGGAGGTCCTGTGAGGAGCGGAGGGGACGATTTGGGCGATATCTGCAGATGGGGTTGGTGATGTAGATGGGGGCGATGTTGTGGATGGCTTTGTATGTTATGGTCAGCATTTTGAATTTTACACGGTGGAGTAGGGGAAGCCAATGAAGGGATTGTCAGAGAGGGGCGGCAGTCTCGGATCGATTAGTGAGGTATATTAGTCTAGCAGCAGCATTCATAATAGACTGAAGGGGGGATAGCCTGCGTAAGGGTAGGCCATTAAGGAGAGAGTTGCAGTAGTCAAGGCGGGAAATAACCAAGGAGTGAACAAGTTGCTTTGTGGTGTCATTAGTCAGGAAGGTGGAATTCTGGAGATGTTGCGGAGGTGAAGGCGGCAGGATTTAGCCAGTGATTGGATATGGGGGCTGAAGGAGAGGTCAGAGTCAAGGATTACACCCAGGACCCTGGCTTGTGTGGAGGGACCAATGGTTGTGTTGTTGATATTAATGGTAAAGTCACGGGGGGGGGGGGGGGGTATTGTGAAGGAGGAAATATAACAAGCTCAGTTGTAGAATGATTGAGTTTGAGGAAGTGGTGTGACATCCATACTGATATGTCATTCAGTAAGTTGGAGATTTGTGAGGAGATTGAGGGTATTGCATGCAATAGAATCAATGCGGAACAAATTATCTTTGTTTCCATTGACTTCTATGGGGAAACTCGCTTTGATATGCAAGTGCTTTTGATTACAGGGATTCTCCTGGAACGGATTATGCTCGTAATCCAAGGTTCCACTGTATTCTGACAAATTTTTCATTATTTGGATATATCCGAATACCTGAATTACAGCCTAAACAAAGTTTACCGAATGCTCCGAATAACGAAATTTGTCTGAATTTCTGAAAATCAGATCCGATTCAAACTTTACATCGAATTTCACTCGAATTCGAAACTGTAAACATATTTCTAAAATCAAAGACTGTGTGTTGTTACGAGTACCATTTTGAAATAATGCTGTTTTTTTTTTAAGCCAAAAGGTGATTTAAAGAGTCGTTGTAATCATTTGATGAAGAGCTTTCTTTTGTTTGCAAATAAAAAATAAAAAAAAATAAAATAAATAAATCGGTAAATGCGAATCACATTCGAAAAAAAGAATTCAGAATAAGCATTCCGAATACGAATTCAACAAATTTAACTAAACTAAATAACTAGATTAACGAATCTAAAAACGAAACAAATTTTTTTTCGCCATTTCTAATCATGATGTTTCTTGATGCACGAGACCATATGTTTGTAATACATCCCGTCTAGTGCCACTATATTTTTATGGTCATTAGGCCTTTAAAGAGGAAGTAAAGGCACTTTATGCATAGCATACTAGCTCATTATGAATAACTTACCTGAGAACGAAGCCCCCGAAGCGGTCCTCCTCCTTTATCTTCACCGCTGCCATGTATCCCAGAGTGACTTCCGGGTCTCGCTGCTCCGGGGCTGTGATTCGCCAGAGCCGCAATTAACGTCACTCCCGCGCATGCGCGCAGGAGTCGACACGAGTGGCATATCGTGCTCAGTGCCCCTGCGTGCCTCTGTCTACGGCACATGCGCCGTAGACAGCGGTGCCTTTCTTTTTGTAAATATCTCCTAAACCGTGTAGGTCACCGGTCGGGTCACAGAGCTGAAGAACGGAGAGAGGTAAGTGTAAACAAACCTCTCCTCATGCTTCCTAGTGAGGCTGTCACTGATCGTCTGTTCCCTGTTATAGGGAAAGACGATCAGTGATGTCAGATGCCAAGCCACGCCTCCCTACAGTTAAAAAACACACACATACACACACACACACACACACACACTCAACCCCTACACTGTCCCCTAGTGGTTAACCCCTTCACTGCCAGTGACATTATTACAGTAATCAGTGCATTTTTAATTGCACTGATTGCTGTATTAATGAAAATGGTCCCAAAAATGTGTCAAAATTGTCCGACGTGTCCGCCATAATGTCACAGTCACAATAAAAAAAATATATAAAAAAAAAATAAAAATAAACGCTGATCGCCGCCATTACTAGTAAAAAAAAATATATATATATTAATAAAAATGCCATAAAACTATCCCCTATTTTGTAGACGCTATAACTTTTGCGCAAACCAATCAATAAATGCTTATTGCGATTTTTTTTTTTCCAAAAATATGTATAAGAATACGCATCGGCCTAAACTGAGGAAAAAAATGTTTTTTTATATATTTTTGGGGGATATTTATTATAGTAAAAAGTAAAAAAATATAGCATTTTTTTCAAAATTGTCGCTCTATTTTTGTTTATAGCGCAAAAAATAAAATAAAAATTAATAAATAAAAATAAGAGGTGACCAAAAGAAAAGCTCTATTTGTGGGGGGGAAAAAAAGGACGCCAATTTTGTTTGGGAGCCACATCGCACGACCGCACAATTGTCAGTTAAAGCGACGCAGTGCCGAATTGCAAAAAGGGGCCTGGTCCTTTAGCTGGAAAATGGTCCGGGGTTTAAGTGGTTAAGAGACTTGCATTATTTGTAGGGATCTTCTGCATAATTATAACTGGATATGCTGCCAGTTTTTCAAATAACTGGCAAATATCCTTGTCATGTTTGCGCATGCGCTGATCTTGCAGTGCACATGCATCCCTCTGCTGAAAGGTGAGCTGGATGTCCCAGGAGGCAGTGCGGGTCCCTATGTCATGCTTGCTTAGGGAAGGAAGCCGTACTGAACTGCAGAAGATTTAAAAAAAAAGGGTACAAAATCATTTTGAAAATGTAAAAACAATTCTCAGATTGTGGAAGAGGGTTGGAAACAAGAGAACACGTTTGTTATTTTATAGGTTGAGGTTAGTGGACTTTATAGTAACTACAAATCGGCATATATAAGTTCTATACAAGCTCTCTTCTCATTATAGCACTCCTCTGATCTCTCGTCAAGTGTCTTTGATGATGTCATCATACACACTATAGACCAGTGATGGCGAACCTTGGCAGCCCAGATGTTTTGGAACTACATTTCCCATGATGCGCAACTACACTGCAGAGTGCAGGAGCATCATGGGAAATGTAGTTCCAAAACATCTGGGGTGTCAAGGTTCGCCATCACTGCTATAGACCCATTCCCATCACAACCCAGCATCATCTAGCTCTTTCCTCCTAAACTTTACCATCCCTATCCCAGACCTTTCATTCATTGGATGTAAGCTCTTTCAATCACAGAGGCTCAGCATCACATAGAGTGGTCTGCATGCAAATGCAGTCTTCCTAGGAACGCCCACTCCTCCAGACTGATCTCTACCCATCGAGGCATTCGGATATTTGCATAACTCCTCCCAAGAGCCAGCCCACTGCTTGCATCAGAGCTGAGCAAAATTGAGAGGAGTACTAAGGCGGGGTCCTGTGATGTTTTCAGGAAGCGACAGCCCCCTGCTAGCCCCTCCCACCAGCCATGATCTGGTGCTTCGTCAGATTAGGCGACCCTTCAGATTTTGTAACAGAAGCGATGTTCTCCCATCTTGCTACACCCCACACTCGTCCACAGTAAGGATACAGTGAGAAGTCGGACATCTTGTTACACCCACTAAAGTCATGCATTTCACACTTCTTTTTAACAGTAAACTGAGCTTATATAGTGAAATACAGAATTTAACCACTTCCCCGCCCAACCTATAGCAAAATGACGGCCGTGCGGTGGTTCAGTTATTCTGACTGGACGTCATATGAAGTCTATCAGGATAACTGCCGGCGTGCGCCTGTGGGGGGCACACAGCGCGGCGATCAGTGGTACGGCGTGTCAGTCTGACACACCATAAGACCGATCTCAGTAAAGACCCTCTGATGGATGTTCTTTACCACGTGATCAGCCATCTCCAACCACGGCTTTTCCTCACTCATTTCTGACAGACGCGAGTAGAGGAGAGCCAATCGACTGCTCTCTTGACAGGGGGGGGATCTGCACTGATTGATTAGCGAACCCCCCCATGCACGGATGCCGTCAGAACCACCAGGGATGTGGATCATGCATGGCCACCAGGTGTGCCACCCTCGACCACCAGGGATGCCAGTCAGTGCCCAGATATGATGCCAATCAGTGCCCTGACATAATGCCTGTCAGTGCCCAGACATAATGCCTGCCAGTGCCCAGACATAATGCCTGCCAGTGCCCAGACATAATGCCTGCCAGTGCCCAGACATAATGCCTGCCAGTGCCTTCAGTGATGCCCATCAGTGCCACCCATAAGTACCCATCAGTGCAGCCTTTCAGTGCCCTGTGTCACCTATCAGTGCTGCCTATCAATGGCCATCAGTGCTGCATATCAGTGCAGCCTAGCCGTGCCCATCATCAGTGCCACCTCATTAGTACCATCTCATCAGTGCCCATCAGTGAAGGAGAAAACATACTTATTTACAACATTTTATAACAGAAACAACTTTTTTTTTCACAATTTTAGGTCTTTATTTGTTTAGCAAGACAAAAAAAAAACAACAAAAAAAACAAAAACACCGCAGAGGTGATCAAATACCGGCAAAAAAAAAAAAACTATTTGTGGGAACAAAATGATAAAAAAAAGTGTTTTGGTACAGTGTAGCATGACCGTGCAATAGTCATTTAAAGTTATTTATAAGCTGAATTTACTGTTAAAAGCAAGTGGGAAATGCATGACTTAGGTGGGTGTAACAAGATGTCTGCTTGCCACCTTCTCACTGTATCCTTACTGTGCACGAGTGCGGGGGGCGGTGTAGCAAGATGGCAGAGACGGAACGTCACTTCCGTTACAAAATCTGGTACGGCTAATCTGATGAAACGCCGACATGGCATAGAGAAGCACAGAGACCCAGTGGTGACAACATTAGGTCTAAAATAAGAATAAACTTCAGACGTCTTAAGCAGTTTTCTATGGTGTGGTTCTGCAGAAGTTAAACAGTTTCCCACTCAATCCTTTCAGCGTGACATAATTCCCTTCTGTAGAAAAGTCTAGCACAATTCAGCTTAGCCATGGCCAAGGTAACGCTCTCTGCCCCCTCCTGCACAGGAAAGAGGCCAGACAGGATGAATGGAAGGCATTGTAAAGCTCTCTGGGGTCTGGCGGCCTCGGCTCTGTTTGCTGCTCTTCTCAGAGGAAGGCTGGCAAGGAATACCAAACAGATTACAAGTCTGCGCCTCCAGGGGAGCACAAGACTGGTCTTGTACAGGCCCAGAAAAGAGAACCAGAGAGGAGGGGGGATTTTTTTTCTGCTGATAGCAGAGGAGACTTCATGTGCAAACATTTACCACACCATATTCCCAAAAAGAAAATGCAATTTAACCAGGCCTTTTTTTCAGACTTGGTGTTTACAAGTATGTTTTGTTTTTTTTGCTAGAAAATGACTTAGAACCCCCCAAACATAAAAATTTTTTTAACGCACTAGAGAATAAAATGGCGGTCGTTGCACACTTTTTTGGGAGAAAATACACTTTAAATTAAAAAAAAAATAAGACAACAGTAAAGTTATCCCATTTTTTTTATATTGTGAAAGATAATTTTCCGCCGAGTAAATTTATACCCAACATGTCACGCTTCAAAATTGCGCCCGCTCGTGGAATGGCGGCAAACTTTTACCCTTAAAAAACTCCATAGGCGATGTTTAAAAATTTCTACAGGTTACCAGTTTTGAGTTAAAGAGGAGGTCTAGTGCTAAAAATTATTGCTCTCGCTCCAAAGATCGTGGCGATACCTCACATGTGTGGTTTGAGCACCGTTTTCATATGCGGGCGCTACTCGGGTATGCGTGCGCTTATGTGGATAATGACAGGACTCTGGACGACCGCACTCCAAAGCTAAAACTATGCTTTATTCAAATGATATTTAGGACACAGCAAATGACATCACAGCGAAAGATGCTAACAGCTGACGCGTTTCACACTAAGGCTAGTGCTTACTCATAGCTGGTTAACATGGTGGCAGACAACAAATAAATATATAGAGTGTTGCAATATGACAGTGGGCAGGGCCAGGCGATGAATCAATCAAACGAAAGAGACATCACCTGGTGCCTGTCCGCCTAAACCCCTTAATCTTAATACAAGACGATGGAAGCTCTCAGTGTAAGTCCAATGTGAACTACAGTGCATTGCAAACACAAAAGCAAAACCTCTGGCCACATCCCAGCAGGGATGGATCAAGGAGGACACATATATAATAGCAGTGTAAAAAATAAAAATAAAAAAAAATAAAAATTAATTAATAAAAAATTTACAAAGAAATGTATTTATATGAAGTGACAAGTAGTGTGCAAAACCCAAATCATTGGAAGTAATGGATATGCCTCAATATAACTGTATGTGAAAAAAATGTGTACGTGGTCATAATAAATGCTGAATTATAAAAACTAAATAATATTATAAGATTGTGAGTATAAGCATGGTTAAATAACCATGCAAGTATAAACTGTGAAAAAGTGATTAAAAAGATAAAACAAGAACGATTGAAAGGTGTGAACATGAAGTACATAAACGTGTGTACAAACGAATTAATCAAAAGCATTAATATGCACACGGCAGCGCATGCAAAAGCATCAGAACGCATACAAAACGCATACAAACGCCTGCCGCAGCACATGTACATATATAGTGATGTGCGATATGTGGACCGGCGATCTGTGCGTTGTAATGTGGCTATATATAACCCCATAACAAGCTTATAAAAATGACAATGCTGGGATCCCACACAAACCAATCAAGAAAGAGGGGCATACAATTAAGGTCTGGTGAAGACCATACCTAAGATTAAGAGGTTTAGGCGGACAGGCACCAGGTGATGTCTCTTTCGTTTGATTGATTCATCGCCTGGCCCTGCCCACTGTCATATTGCAACACTCTATATATTTATTTGTTGTCTGCCACCATGTTAACCAGCTATGAGTAAGCACTAGCCTTAGTGCGAAACGCGCCAGCTGTTAGCGTCTTGCTGTGATGTCATTTGCTGTGTCCTAAATATCGTTTGAATAAAGCATCGTTTTAGCTTTGGAGTGCGGCCGTCCAGAGTCCTGTTATTATCCACATTATCTGCATGTTGTGGCTCACACCCGGATCCCTTCACCTGGAGCAATTATCTGAGTTCCCAGGACCTGCCTTTGAGCGGTGGTGTATATCTCCCTTATGCGTTCGCTTATGTGCGCAAGCGCGGCGGGATGGGGGGGCCTTAAATTTATACATTTTTTTTCCTTATTCCTTTTACTTTTATATTATTTGATTTTGACACTGACCTTTTATTCCTATTACAAGGAATCCCTAATAACATTAAAAAAAAAAAAAAAAAATGTAATTTGAAAAATATTTTTTTTATAAAATTTCCCCTTTGAGAGCATTGGGCGGAAGTGAGCTTTGACGTCACTTACGCTCTCCAATGCTATTGAGCAGAGCGGGGACCATCTTCCCCTCACTCCGCATCAAGGCAGTGAGGGGGAGAGGAACCAATCGGCTCCGCCGCTACCAATAGCTTCGGTAAGAGGCGGAGACGACCGGAGCACGGCGGAAGGGGGGGGTCCTCTCCCGCCACCGATAAAAGTGATCTTGCGGCGAATCTGCCGCTGAGACCACTTTTACCTGAAAGAGGATAGTCCGCTGTTTTTAAAAATATCAGGGTTATGGCAGCTAGCTGCTGCCATAACAACGGTATTTAACATCAAACTAGCGACGTATAATGACGGCGGCTGGTCCTTAAATAGTTAAAGTAGATGTAAACCCAATCGCTAAAATTACATATACAGCCATGCCCAAAAGTTTTGAGAATGACAAAAAATATTGTTTTCACAAAGTCTGCTGCTTCATTGGTTTTAGATCTTTTTGTTTTGGTTACTATGGTGTAGCGCTACCCCCGTAGAAGCCGCTGATGAATATGGTTATCCCCCCCCCCCCAGCACAGCCAGGCACATGAATTTTCCATTCACTCTGTAGACAAGAAGCAGTCCCTGCAGCCTTGTTTTGTTTTTTTATTTAGTGGAATTCAACTTGGATGGCTAATGCCGCGTACACCCGAGCGGAATGTCCGATAGAAAAAGTCAGACGGCAGCTTTTCATCGTATAATCCGATTGTGTGTATGCCTCATCGGACTTTTCTTTTTTCAAAAATTCTGACGGACCTAGAAATAGGAATTGGTTCCCTCGGAAATATGTTCTATCGGGAAAACCGCTCGTCTGTATGCTGTTCTGAAAGACCAAAAACAACGCAAGCAAGTATGAGACAGAAGCTATTGGCTACTGGGTATTGAACTTCCTTTTTCTAGTCCCGTCATACGTGTTGTATGTCACCACGTTCTTGACAATCGGACTTTGGTGTGATTGTGTGTATGCAAGACAGTTTCAGCGGAATTCTGTCGGAAAAACCTTCAGAGTTTATTCCGACGGGAAAACCGGTCATGTGTACAGGGCATTAGGGTTGTTATGGGATGCCCGTCTAAACAGTATGGCCCCTTTCACACACTGTTGTCCGCAGATCCCCGCTGAGCCGGCAGAGGACAGGCCCATCTCTGCTCACTGTGCAGGGAAGGACTTGCCAGATGTCCGCTATCCTCTATGGGGGATCGGATGAAAACAGATCCGCCTGTCTGTTTTCATCTGATCCGATAGACGGATGGAAAATAGGGTTTCCATTCGTCTGAATTTAGCAGAGCGGATGGGATGTCAGCGGACATGTCACTGCTGACATCCGTCGCTCCATAGAACTGCATGGAGCGTCCATTCAGGTCAGTCGTAAAAAAAACTGACAGGCGGACCTGAGCGGTCTGCATGTGTGAAAGGGGCCTAAAGCCCCTTTCACACGATAGACCCACTCGGATCCGCCTGTCAGTTTTTCAGGTGGATCTGAGCGGGCCATCCATTGACTCCAATGGGCAAGTGGATGTCAGCAGAGATGTGTCCGCTGACATCAGCCTGCCAATCGATCCAACAAACAGACGGATGGCAATACGTTCGCCACCTGTCCAGCAGATGGGATGGGATGGGATGAAAACAGACATGCTGTCCTTTTTCATCCACAGTCAGCAGAGACGGACTCATCATCCGCTGGCTCAGCGGGGGATCAATGGATTGATCTTCCACTGAGCTAGTGGAGTCTGCTGAGCGGATCCGCCCCGTGTGAAAGGGGCCTGAGAGATCTTCCAGGACTCAACTATATACAAATATATATATACATACCATATATACACACATACTTCTTCTACCTCTAGCACAGACTTGCTTGTAGAACTACAACTTCCAGGACCAGCTAGCACTGACAGTTTGATCCAACAACATCTTAGTCAGATCTGAGCAAATGCCCTTTACAGGCAGGCCCCTTTAGTAGTGCAGCAAAAATAGAGGTCTTTGGTGCTCGCTTAGCAAAAAAATAAAAATAAAACGCAGAGGCGATCAAATACCACCAAAAGAAAGCTCTATTTGTTGGAACAAAATTATAAAGATTTTGTTTGGGTACAGTGTAGCATGACCGCGCAATTGTCATTTAAAAAGTGACAACGCTGAAAGCTGAAAATTGGCCTGGGCAAGAAGGTGCGAAAGTGCCCTGTATGGAAGTGGTTAAAGAATGGCTGCTTCCATCAGATGCTTCTAGGGTCTGTTTTGAGAAGACGTAAACCCTAACTGAATGACATTTTGTTTGCCAAAGCACTGCGCATCAAACCATTGTTCGTGTAGGTCCATTCAGTCAGAACCAACTCTTTGTGATTCTATGGGTCATGTTTGATGAGCTAGAAGAGCTTTTTCCATAGAATGTTGTTGCCAAATTTTTTAGAAGGTAGCTCAGCTCAGCAGGCCTTTCCCCAACTCTCCCCAAATGCTCTGTTTGGGACTTACATGCAGAATGTAATAACACATGTGCATAGCCAATTTGTATACACATTCTAGGGCCAATTTATACAGGAGCCAATTAACCTACCAGTATATCATCGGAGTGCAGGAGAAAATCTGAATTCCTGGAGGAAACCCCATGCAAACTCCATGCAGAGAATGTCCTGGTTGAGATTCAAACCAAGGACCCAGAGACTGGAACCAAGGTTTTCTGATGAGGACTACAGTGGACAAAGCATGTTGGCACTGCCCATTTCTGGTCTCCATCAGAAGCCCATGTGACAGAGGGACAACACAGAAGCTATGTTGTAAAACAGGAACAGATCATTCTCACCTTATAAAAAGGAAGTGTGATATTTTTTCATTCTTTGTTATCTCGTTGCTGCTGATCCCCTACAGCTACTTCTGTCTACATGGTCTCCAGAAATTACTACAAGGCACCCTTAAGGGGCTCGTTTATACTTGCTTCAAAATGTGCCATTGGACACGCTTATTTAAAGCCCTCTGAATGCCAATCAAAATACTGGTCACTAAATAAAATGGTTACCTTACAGTCCTGTTCACATGTCGTGTTTGTTTTGCTTCACTTCCAAAATTATCCCCCATGTAACCTGCTTGGTGCTTCAAAACATCTCCAAAAACTCTATAGAAGTCTATGACAATGCGTGCTTACAGCACCAGAAGCTTTTGAGGGGCTTTTATTCAGCGTTAGCTTTGCTTGCTTTTTGGAGGTATTGCAAGTATGAGATATCCCAGGATACACTGGGAAACCTACAAGCAACCCAGAAAGACGTCATCGGCAGTCACTTCCGATTGTGTATATGTATATCCCTTTAGAATGTAAGCTCTACGAGCAGGGCCCTCCTGTACCTTTTGTATTGAACTGTACTGCAATTGTGTTGTCCCCCTATACATTGAAAAGCACTGCGTAAACTGTTGGCGCTATATAAATTGTGTATAATAATAATAATAAATGTTCTAGAAGTGTCTGGTGCATATGTCACATCTGGTGCACAGCAGGAAGGTGAGCGGGCCAGGTCTAGAGCAGAGCAACTAGCAGACGGCACTCGTGGTGTGCAACATTGAAACACTATAGCAGAAGGTGAGCAGGGACCGGAGAGAGAAGACTGAGCAGCAGAGGATCATCAGAGCTGGAAGACCGGAAGCAGAAAAAACTAGCAGTCACGCGTGGTGCGCAGCGTGGGAGCAATATAGTGGAAGGCAAGTGGGGACTTCAGAGAGAGGATCAGCAAACCAAAATAAATAAAAAATCAGCAGAGCTGGGGGCTACTACTGAGCGGGGCAATCAGCAGAGCTGGGGGCTACAATTGAGCGGGCCAATCAACAGAGCTGGGGGCTACTATTGAGCGGGGCAATCAGCAGAGCAAGGGTAACAATGAGCTGGGGATCTGCTGAACAAGAGTACCAATGAGCTGGGGATCTGCTGAACGAAGGTACTACTGAGCTTGAGATCTACTAAGCCCCTACAAAACAAACTGAAAATCAACACACACTGTGCATTTGCCAAGCATCATTAAAGCTTCAAAAAAGCATCACCGAAGCAACAAAAAAGCATGTTGAAGCGGTAGGCCTATGTGTGTTAAAGTCGTAAATGAGACCTTAGGGTGGTTTTCAAGATGGGGACAACAGTGGAACTATGACTAAGACAGTTTGTTGCAAAGGCCAACTGTCATCTCTAGAATAGCCTTTTTTAACATGGAGGAACCCTTGAATTAACTGTCAGGTCTTGGGGCTAGTAATTACTGTATCTGCAGCTCATGGTACATTAGTGTGATGGTCATTAGGAAGAATGCTCATCACATTTGTGGTAAAAGAAGCAATAAAACAAAGGCATTTGTCCTGTAGCGATGTTCCTGTTTAATGTACTGATCTTTAACTTGGAGCTGTACAAACACACAGAGCGTATACTGCTATCTCATGGGCCGGTGTGTTTGCCAGCAGTTAATGAAGCTGATGAGAATGGAAGGTTGCTGGGAAATACGGGCTAAATGATTAACGCTTCCATACGGGGCACTGCTGTCATATGTACACAGGGGGGATCATATTATATTTACCAGGGCTTGTGTAGGGTGGTCCTCTTTACACACATCGGACTGTTTAACGCATCTTGACAGATGGACAGCAATAACGTCTACCAGTCAGGTACTTGAGCTTGGGTGATGAGTGACGCCCAGGTGTGTGCCGTGACCTTCATCTTCAACTGCAAAAACAAAATGAGCTTCATTCAGGAAAACGTATCAGCATCATTACAACAAGATCTTGTGGTCAATGCAGATGACACACTTTAAACAGGCGGTAGGGATAGGAGGAAACCTTTAGGGCCGGTTCACACTGCGGGCGATGCGAGGTGACACGACTTGCCTCGCCGCAATCTGACAAGTCGCCCCCGTTCTGTACAATGGAACCGTTCTGAGAGGAGCGACTCGAGTCGCTCCGACTCAGAAAAAAGGTTCCTGTACTACTTTTGGGCGACCTCGGGGCGACTTGCATTGACTTCTATACAGAAGTCATTTGCAAGTCGCCGCTGAGGTCGCGGCAGGTCGCGGCGAGGCAAGTCGGTGTCGCCTCGCATCGCCCGCAGTGTGAACCGGCCCTTACTGAAATACGTAAAACAGTGTTTCTCAACCTTTTGTAGGCAACACACCCTTAAAAATTATGGACAATCTCGAGAGGTACCCTCCAAAATTATGGACAGCCTTGAGACGCTCCATTCTAAAAATGTAAAAACTATTCTGATAGTTTTACATATTGCAGCAACCTTACTACACATAGGACACCCAACGGTAAAGGTGATTTATTCTTCCAAAGCAAATACACTTTTGCAACCTGGTACTGACTAGTGTTCCAATGTTTCTCTTCTCCCTCAGTTTTTCTCCATCACTTAGCTAATGAGACCCAAAAACTGATGGAGAGGCAAGGGAAGTTCAAACAAGGGTGATATGCAGGCAACTCTGATCCTCCTTATCAACGGATGATGATGTTGGTCCTTAGGCAGTTGGCAGCTAGAAGGTTGTGTAACTAAAAGGCAGGTTTCATCCACCCACTGGCTTTTATACAATTTTGGGGTAATTTTTAGACATTTTGCCAAGGCACCCCTGAAGAAAACTCAAGCACCCTGGTTGAAAAAGGCTGATGTAGACAACTGCTTCTGAAACAACCATGCACATCAGGTGTTGTAATTTCCCTTTATTTTTCACGGGCTGCATTGTTTTTTTTTTGGGAGGGGGGCATTAACTCAAAAAAAATAGAAGCACAGAGACAGCCAGTAAACTAGTATTTTCACAACAAGGAGCAAGTTTTTAGTTTTTTTGGGGAGGGAAGCATTTCGACCTTTGTCAAATTTTTAATTCTAAACATCGCTACATATACAGGAGGCACTACATTACCTTGCAAAATTTGGATAGCAGAACCCAAAGTCCAGCTTGCAATGGAGTGCCAACTTTCATGGTAGGTGTAATCTCTCCATGACCGCCCCAAACTGCATCTAGATTTGTACATTTGTATGCATGAGGCCTCCATATTAAAAAGATAACCGGATTTTTAAAATTAAATCCAGAAACTTTTTTTTTTTTATTGGCAAATGGCACAAGACTCCAGAATATACAGGAGCGCTGGGTACAGGATTCCAGAATACCCAGGAGGGTGTTGGGCATAGAGTGCAGAGTTCGGTGGTTTTCTATGCACAGAGGACACTTCTGCCCCCACATCCATGGCTCACCTCTGCACCCTTCTCTCACAGATTATCTCTGTAGTTACCTCTTTGCTCTCCCCCTTCTGACCCCTGCTCCTCCACTGCCCTCACCTGTGTACAAACAACGCCCCCCAAAATCTGCTCACCTCCTGGTCTCAGCCCTCCACACAGTCAACTTTTTGCTCTGCCTCTGCTCCACCGAATAGCAGCAGGAGCGGCAATGAGATCGTCCAGCAGTGGAGCATCGTCTCAGCCAGCATGGGATGCACCATCTACGTTAATCCGGCCCTGAATGCGGGGACAGACTTGGTCTGGGGGCAGTGTCCTCAGTCCAGGGACATCTGGTCACCCTGATCCATATTAGATCCCAAAATGTACATGCTGTGCTTTCTGTTCAGTGGTACTTCACAGCACTTATCACAGAACAGTACGCTGGACTTGGGATCTCCAAATTAAGGGCCAATCTATGATTGTTATGATTTTAAAGGGGTCGGCCTGTTGGCCAGTGGGAGGAGACAAGGTCCCAGGCTTGGTGGTCAATGGAAATATAGTCATATGTGGTACTTGTGGTCAGTAGTGCTCCATCATTGGTAATAGTGGGAAGGATAATATATACCCTCATTGGAATTAGTTGGAGAAATTGTGCCCCATCATTGGTATCAGTAGGAGGGACCGTACCCCATCATTGGTATTAGCGGGAGGGATAATGCTCCATCATAGGTAATGGTGGGAGGAATAGCGCCCCATTATTGGTATCGATAGGAGGGACTGTGCCCCATCAGTGGTATTAGTGGGAGGGATAGCATCCCATCACTGGTATCAATGGGAGGGACATGGCATCATCATTGGTATCAATAGGAGGGACAGTGCCCTATCATTAGTAATAGTGGGAGGGAGAGCACCCCATTATTGGTATAAGTGGGAGGAAAAATGCCCCATCATTGGTATCAACGTCAGGGATTATGCCCCACTGTTAGTGTCCAGTGGGAGGAATGGTGCCTCCTAGCGGTGGGAGGAATAAGGCCCAAAGGGCCTCATTCAGTCCTGGTACCAAGAAAAGGGCTGCATCCTGCTCATGGGCTGCAATTTGGAGACCACTGCCCTAGACAGTCTTCTGCTGATAAAACTCATTAAAAACAACATAAGATGTTGTCCTATAATTTTTTCTTTCTTTCTCGTGGGTGCTGGTAAAAAAGGAACATTTGTAAATCTATAAACAGAATATGGATCTGGGAAAACAATAAATCAAAAACTTAAAAATTCAAGTAAAAAAAGTTTCTGGGCCAAGAAGTGCTCTGTATATGCAAACATTACCATCAATCCTCTAGTCTATGCCAAGTAGTACCTACTTAAGAGTACCTTCAAAACCTAATGCCACGTACACACAATCGGACTTTCTGTCAGGAAATGTTCAATGTGAGCTTGTTGTCGGAAAGTCTGACCGCGTGTATGCTCCATCGAACATTTGCTGTCGGAATTTCCACACACAAATGTTGGCTAGCAGGTTCTCAAATATTCCGACAACAAAACTTGCCGGAAAGTCCGATCATGTGTACAGAAGTCCGTCGCACAAAAGTTCACGCATGCTTGGAATCAAGCAGAAGGAGCCGCACTGGCTATTGAACTTCCTTTTTCTTGGCTCGTCGTACGTGTTGTTCGTCACCACGTTCTCACGTTCAGAATTTTTGCCCAACATTTGTGTGACCGTGTGTATGCAAGGACAAGTTTGGGCCAACATCCTTCTGAAAAAAAATCCACGGTTTTGTTGTCAGAAAATCCGATAGTGTGTACGGGGCATAATAATAAGCAAAGTAATAAGAATATTAAAATTGAGAAAAAAAACTCTATCCAAGGCAATATCACACACAGACATGAATACATCGCCTTATTTTTCTTTAGTAGAATGATAGTAATAAATAGAGGGAGATTTCCGAGCAAATGGAAAACAAGAGAGTATTAAAAAGAAAAATTGGGCTGATGTCCCTGAGTGGGGATACTTCATTATTCAGACATTGATCAAAGATGATAAAAGTCATGCATCCGCTTTACCTCCTATTCAACCATTTATTCTCCCGTGCCGCACAGCAAAACTGTTTTTCCTACTTAACCATCAATCAGAAATCAGAGGCAGCCAGGTGGTAGCTTGGCAGACATGCGGTAGCCTGCTGCCATGTATTGGCATTAAGAAAAGAAAATCATGGTAAGAATTTGATACAGTTCTCCGTTGTCTGGTGCAAGGAAGTCTTCCGGAGACAACTTCCTTTGCAGCACTAAGATGATCATGTAATCCAGTGCCTAAAGGACCAAGGAAACCGATACCGGCAGATGTAGAAAGGTGTGTCACAATAAACCAAGTCTTGTAATAACGACAACCTTCCACCGTTTCCAACAATGCAGCACTATGGTACACTTTCTTTAGCGCACAAAAAAATTGGTCCTTAGGTTGTGTTTAGGCCTTAAGGCCAAGGTCTTTTAGTCCTCTCCTTCATGGAAACCCTCTATTTGACAAAGGGCCCATTTATGTCGCACTCACTGGTGTGCGCTGTAAAATGCTTTTCTTTCTCCTAATGCCGCGTACACACGATCAAATTGTCTGGCGGACTCGGTCCGCCGGACCACAGTACGCCAGACAATTCGATCGTGTGTGGGCTCCAGCAGACTTTTTCATCGTAAAGTCCGGCGGACTTAGAAAGCAGTTTTGACTCAAAATGTGTCCGCTGGACTTGGCTTTCAGCGGACAATCCGTTTGTCAGTGTGCTAGTCCGGCGGACTAAGAATGAGGCATGCTCTGAAGCAAGTACAAGACGGAGGTTATTGGCTACTGGCTATTGGACTTCCTTTTTCTAGTCCCGTCGTACGTGCTGTACGTCATCTCGTTAAAAATTGCCAGACTTTCGGAGCGTCCGTGTGTGGCCAAGTCTGTTCGTTATAAAGTCCGGCGGATTGTTTGCCGGATTGTTTGGTGGACCAATTCCGCAGGACAATTCGATCGTGTGTACGCGGCATAACTTGTATGTTATTTTGCATTGCATTATATCATGTCGGGAAACAATGAGCAAAAATGCTACATATCCTACTTTTTTCAAGCACACACCAACAAAGCACATAGGTGGGAACTGAAGCAATAGCACATGAGGCAAATTGCTTGTTCTTGTATTGCAATGAAGCTGGGCGAATCCTTTTTTTTCAGCGCCAACCACCACAACACAGTGGTGTGACCTGGGCTCCTAGAGAACAAGGCTTTTTGCCCATTCTCCCATTGGCGGCCACACTGGAAAAAGATGCCCGTAGCAGTCCAAACGCACCTGTCGTAAAAGAAGTCCTTATTGTTTTCAATCTGACTCATACATATTGTAATAATAACAAGGAAGAATAAGAGCCGGTTCACACAGCGGGCGATGCGAGGCGACACGACTCGCCTCGCCTCGCTCTCGCAAGTCGCCCCCGTTCTGTACAATGGAACCGTTCTGAGAGGAGCGACTCGAGTCGCTCCGACTCAGAAAAAAGGTTCCTGTACTACTTTTGGGCGAGCTCGGGGCGACTTGCATTGACTTCTATACAGAAGTCATCTGCAAGTTGCCGCTGAGGTCGCGGCAGGTCGCGGCGAGGCAAGTCGGAGTCGCCTCGCCTCGCCTCGCCTGCAGTGTGAACCGGCCCTAAAGAGAAACCACTGTGCAGCCCCTCTATGCAATAAACACACATGGCTACCCCATATACATACATAAAACTTGAGAAGATAATTTATATTGAACAGGTCACATTAATGTTTATATCTAAATGCATATGTCAATAAAGATCCTATTAAAAACTAGCCAGTCTCTAAGGCAGCCCATAAAAAAAAAAGAAAAAAAAAAAAGGGGGATCCAATTACCCCCACTGGGTTTGATGATGGGCAGCGTTCCTCGCCATCAGAATACAATGATCAGTACTACCAACAAGAAGTATATTTTTTCTCTACTTGTAACTAGATGAACAATAAAGGCTTTGGACGCTAAAGGATTTTTAATTTAGCTCTCGGGGGGACCCTTACTTTGTGGTGAGTTGCTGAACACAGGCCAACCGGGCTGAAGGATATCATTTGCATTTGGACCTGTAAAAAGCCATATCCAGTGGTCATTCACCACTACCAATTGGACACTTTTAGCTGTATCCCCGTTTCAACCAACCAAATGGTCAGTATCAGGGCTTTTTTTCAGCAGGACTGCGGGGGAACGCAGTTCCAGCACCTCCAGCTCTGAATGTATGTAATGGCAAGGGGAGCCGGGATTTACTGGAAGGTTTATTGATGCTGGCTGCTAGGGGATCTATTTTTACAGGGGTAGAGTCTATTGTTGCTGGGGAGGTCAGTTTTCGCTAGTGGGGGATCTATTGTTGCTGGGAGGCGGGGGGGGGGCTCTAATGCTACTGGGAGACAATCGTTTCTGGAATCTACTGTTGAGGGAGAGGTCTATTGTTGCTGGCTACATGGGATCTATTTTACTTCCTATCATTAACAAAATTACATACAAATGACTTCGCACCACAATTGATACTTGGTTCTGTGTCTTTTACTGAGAGGTAGGTAGGAGGAGTACCCCATTGACAACGTCAGGTATGACGAAACGCGTCTGGGAGGGCACGCAGTGACGCCACCACGTTGTTGGAGAGGAGGACGGGCTCCTGTTTGCCGGCCGGCTTTTTATGTACTGTCTATACACGCTGTATTTTATCCATCCACATGTACTATTAGGAGATGGAGAGCTGACCCACTAAAAAGGAGGATATCTTTTGATGGGACCCATCGAATATATACAAACGCCCTAATTTGTTTATTTTCTGGTAAGCGCATTCAATATACGGTGACGGGCACTTTATGCGCTTTTGGATCGTGTTGAATCACTGTGGTGTCACAAACGCTTATCTGGACTCACATATGAACTTTTTATGATTGGACTTTTGTTTGTGATATTTTTTCTTTATGTGTTGTTGTGCTTTTTATGCACTTAAGGTGTTTTTTTATTGTTATAATCATTTAATGATAATTACTTACATATTTTGACACTATTTTTTGTTATTTATTTAAGTATAGGGTTGGCGCAGTTTTCTAATTCTGTATATCTGTTGGGTGTTATATCACATCTATTGCTGCTGCCTGTTTTACACATAATTTATTTGTTTTCACGTTTTTTCCTAGCGCGGTATAATTTTTTCCATAGGTAGGAGGTGGAACCAAGGAACAGTGCTCAGAGGTGGGTAGAGAGTGAAACCAGGGAATGGTTCTCTGGGGTGGGTAGGAAGTGGAACCAAGGAATGGTGCTTGGAGGCGGGTAGGGGGTGGAACCAAGGAATGGTGCTCTGAGCTGGGTAGGGGGTGGAACCAAGGAATGGTGCTCGGAGCTGGGTAGGGGGTGGAACCAAGGAATGGTGCTCGGAGCTGGGTAGGGGGTGGAACCAAGGAATGGTGCTCGGAGCTGGGTAGGGGGTGGAACCAAGGAATGGTGCTCAGATGTGTTCACAAGAGGGGACTCGGAAGAAGGGAGTTCCTGTACCTATTCTCTGAGAAAAAAAACCCTTGGTCAGTATTAAATGGCAAGGTAGATTTCGGTTCTCGGAAACTGATAGAAATCTCCAACAAAGATATGAACTTTTTTTATGTTTATGGCCGGCATTAGTTGACAGGATACTTTGGCAACAACCAAGCCATGTTAAAGTGGCCCCTGCCTTTATTTTTCAAAAATTCAGCCAAACCCTATGTAGCGCTACCCTGCAGAGGCTGCAGATATTAAAGCAGAGTTCCTCCCAAAAGTGGAACTTCCGCTTTAAGGAATCCTAACCCCTTGACATTCCATAAATGTCATTTTTTTTTGGGGGGGGTGAGGGGATGGGTACCTAGTTTGACAGGTACCCAGCTCCCACTTCCTAACTAGGTGGCTACTCCTCTCCCCCTCCCTCACTGCAATCTTCTGGGACACATCAGACTCGCGCATGCATAGTGCGCACTCAGCTGTGAAGCCACAAGCTGTCACAGCCGGGTGCCCACACTTGTGATGCCGGCGTAGAGGAGAGGCAGGGGAGAGATTCGAGGCTTCGGGCGGACACATCACTGGACCATGGGACAAGCGAGTGTGTGTTTATTAAAAGTCAGCAGCTACACTTTTTATAAGCTGAAAAACGAGCGGAACTCCACTTTAACTAGTTCTTTCCTAAACAGTACAGTGGATGCCAGTCACCCAAGCAACAGTTCATTCACTCTGGCTCCAATAAAACAGTGTAGGGGGTCTTTTTGCAGTTTATGGCTTGTAGGACTTGGAACATGGGATGGATTGGGGTATGGCATACTTCAAAACAAATAGAAAAATAGCAATTAGAGGATAATCTTCTCCTGAAGCAAATACAAACAACAAATAGTCTATTGCCTCACAGCTGAAGACCATGGGACAAGTCTCTTGAACATCTGGTTACCTTGCGCCAATGCACAACTGCTGGTACCCAGTGCATACTCCAGAAGACTTTACAGCCACAGGTATCAATTTGGGCCCCCGTTCACCTGTATGGGTGATCTGAAAATTGCGGGCAGAATCGCTGCTAATCTTAATCATCGCAAAATGTGCAACGCGCATTTGGGTGCCATTTATCTTAATGGCATCCCAAACGCTGTTCTATTTTTCCATGACTTGTCAAGGGGAAAAAAAACAAACACACACACACTAGAATCATAGCAAAACACAAGTGCAAAATAGCTCCTGGTTCAGGGCCAAAATTTGATCCTGGCGCTTCTTTAGAGCGATAAACACTCATAGGGCAGCCCATGACATACGCTTCCACATGAGAATCACAAGCAGGAAGGCAAGTTCCTGCTATGCGTAGTGTGAACAAGGCTCTGCACCTTCAAGCTTCCGCTGGGCACAATTCAGTGAGTGAGAAAGTCCTTCACTATACCAGATACCTTAGGGGAAGTCCTGCAGTTAGTTCTAGGTCACAGCTCTGCACCCTGAGACCTCACAGAACAGCAACACATTCCATATGCTGCCTCGTGGGCAGCACCCCCCTGAGGCTGGGAAGTCTCCTTACAGAAGGAAGCACCGGCCTGAGATTTATCAGCTTCCCACCACCATCTGGGTACCGCAACAACCCCCTCCCCAAAGATTGGCTAGGCCCAGATCAATATTCGGGCTGGTTATTTAAATTCTCCTTCCCTAAGCTCTAGAAGCCTCTTCTAGATGCAGAGGGAAGAAAAACTCTCAGCCTGTGAAACCCTGAACAGACCAGGCCAAACCATTTCTGCTCCCTTGATTACAGAAGGTGCCAAATTTTAACTAGCAACCTAACTAGGAGGTCATTACACCTATAAAAGAAGAATAATACTCGGTTAGAAGGTATGTTACTTTGAAGAGCTATGGGTGTAACTGCTGTTCAGAATTTTCAAGTTTGCCAGACAAAGCGTTGTGTTCCCTGTTGGCTGCTCTGGTTGCTCCAGCAATGTTACTATTGGATACAGTGATGCTGTAGTGGTGGACATTAGCAAGCTCAGCGCCCATCAGGCAACCAAGAAATATACCCAGGAGGTGTTGAATAGTAGTAGCACCCATTGTGAAGGTTCAACAAACCACCCACCAGTGGCAAGTATTAAAGTATAACTAAAGGAAAGATTTTTTTTCAGTTTTGGGTAGAGTAGAGAACGATTAGAACCCCTGTCAGGAATTTATTCCTGTCTGTCCCCCGTTAGGGACATTCACCCCTCTATTGTCCTTTTTATAAATATAATGGAAAGTGAAAGAAAATTGCACATTTAGGGTTGTCCCCAGAACAGCGATGGAAGAGAAATCTTCCAGTTGGCGCACTAACGCTGAGACAACTAGGGGTTCCTTTGGAGGGATTTCCTCTCATTTCCTGTTTTTGGCTATGGGACAGGAGTGAATGGAAAACTCCCCGATAAGATGACACAGATGGGAAAAAAAACACCCTTGCCAGGGATATAACCCTCCCTTATAATATCCAAAACAATACAAAAATGTTTTAACTTTAGTTTTACTTCTTTTACGGAGTGGTGTGAACTTCAACTTTCAAATTAAGACAGGACCACATTAAGGGGGCTGGGCCATGGTGCCAGCCATGGGGTCAGATCTCTGTGCAAATTGACTACTTAGGCCTGAACTGCTAATGAGTAGTACATCAGTAGCACTGCCTTCACACAGATCCCACCCTGTGTCACAAGATGTAACAGAGGAGTTTTTGGGCTCATGTAGCCAGATTGGCATTTTCCTGCATTTGCCATATCAGTTATTCCTTTAATGGTATAGTGTAGATGACAGTTCTGTGGCCGTGTCCGATACGATTTGCTTTTTCTTTGGACATAGCACTTCCCATTGATAAGCATTTGAATGCAAAGTAGGTCAGATACAGGCTTTTGGTTTCACATCTGAATCATTGCGTTAGACAGACATTGCATTCGAATGCAAAAGACTTTTTTTTTTTTCTAAAACAATGCCCACCTATGGGAGAATTAGTTAAGGAGGGCTGTTCAAACAGATTAGTCTTTTAATAGAGATTGAGGTGGGATAGCATGCAAACAGCAGCACGGTGGCTGAGTGGTTAGCAGGTCCATCTGGTACAACTAGGGCCGTCGGATGAAATCCCAACCACGGAACTACCTGCATGGAGTTTGGATGTTCTCCCTGTGGATTTCCTCTGGGTACTCTGGTTTCCTCCCACATTTCAAAGATATGTTTTTAGGTTGTCTAAACTGGCCTGATGTGTATGTATGAATGCAAGTAAGGGGCCTTAGATTATACGCTCCTTGAGGGCAGGGACTGATGTACAACATACACTCACCAGCCACTTTATAGAGGTACACCTGTTCAATAGCTTGGTAACACAAATTGCTAATCAGCCAATCATAAGGCAGCAACTCAATGCATTTAGGCATCTAGACGTGGCAGAGATGACTTACTGAAGTTTAAAGCGGGCATCAGCCTGGGGAAGAAAGGGGATTTAAGTGACTTTGAATGTGGCATGGTTGTTGGTACCAGACAGGCTGGTCTAAGTATTTTAATAACTGCTGATCTATTGGGATTTTCACGCACAACCATTTCTCTGGTTTACAGAGAATAATCCGAAAATGAGAAAATATTCAGTGAGTGGCAGTTGTGTGGACGAAAATGCCTTGTTTGTGTCAGAGCAGACTGGTTCGAGACGATAGAAAGGCAACAGTAACTCAAATAACCATTCGTTACAACCAAGGTATGCAGAATGCCATCCCTGAACACACAACACATCGAACCTTAAAGCAGATGGGCTAAAGCAGCAGAAGACCACACCGGGTGCCACTCCTGTCAGCTAAGAACAGAAAAATTAGGCTACAGTTTGCACAGGCTCATCAAAACTGGACAACAGAAGACTAGATAAACGTTGCCTGGTCTACCGAGTCTCGAATTCAGCTGCGATATTGATGGTGGGGTCAGAATTTGGCATAAACATGAAACCATGGATCCATCCTGGCTTGTATCAACGATTCAAGGCCAGTGGTGTAATGGTGTGGGGGATATTTTCTTGGCACATTTTTTTAAATGCCCCGGCCTACCTGAGTATTGTTACTGACTAGGTCCATCCCTTTATGACTACAGCTTACCCATCTTCTGATGGCTCCTTCCAGCAGGATAATGCACCATGTCACAAAGCTCCAATCATCTCACCACTGGTTTCTTGAACATGACAATAAGATCACTGTACGCCAATGGCCTCCACAGCTCTCAGTCCAATAGAGCACCTTTGGGATGTGATGGAGCAGGAGATTTAAATCATGGATGTGCAGCTGACAAATCTGCAGCAAACCGCGTGATGCTATTATGTCAATATGGACCAAAATCTCAGAGGAAGGTTTCCAACACCTTGTTGAATTTGTGGGAAGAAGAATTAAGGCAGTTCTGAAGGCAAAAAAGAGGGCCCAACCCAATACCAGCAAGGTGCACCTAATAAAGTGGCCAGTGAGTGTATATGTAAAACACCGCACAAATTGTAAGTTGTATATAAGTACCTGTAATAAACAGGTAAACACAACGGAAATGCCTATAAAGTTTATTACTTTAACTGCTAAAGGACTTTTGTTTGGACATCTCTGACACAATGAACAACCAGCAAGATCACCCTACTAAGTCCAGGCTTAGGTTTACAGTTTCATTTTATTGCTCATTGCACTACAGTGATGATGTACTGAGCAAGCTGGAGGCAGGGGGGGTGACACCGGAAGCTGCATTGTTGATCCACTGAATAAGGGTGTTACCTGCCTGTATTTACAGTGTGTAAATCAACATTACAGAAATCCTAATCTTTTGGCAGGTAAATCAGTATAAATACACTATATTGTCAAAAGTATTGCGACGCCTGCCTTTACATGCACATGAATTTAATGGCATCCCAGTCTTAGTCTGTAGGGTTCAAAATCGAGTTAGCCCACCCTTTGCAGCTATAACAGCTTCACCTCTTCTGGGAAGGCTGTCCACAAGGTTTAGGAGTGTGTCTATGGGAATGTTTGACCATTCATCTAGAAGCGTATTTATGAGGTCAGGCACTGATTTTGGACGAGAAGAGCTTGGCTCGCAGTCTCTGCTCTAATTCATCCCAAAGGTGCTCTATTGGGTTGAGGCCAGTCAAGTGTCTCCACCCCAAACTTGCTTATCCATGTCTTTATGGACCTTGCTTTGTGCACTGGTGCGCAGTCATGTTGGAACAGGAAGGGGCCATCCCCAAACTGTTCCCACAAAGTTGGGAGCATGAAATTGTCCAAAATGTCTTGGTATGCTGACACCTTAAGAGTCTCCTTCACTGGAACAAAGGGGCCAAGCCAAGCCCCTGAAAAACAACCCCACACCATAAACCCACCTTCACCAAATAATTTGGACCAGTGCACAAAGCACGGTTCATAAAGACATGGATGAGCGAGTTTGGGGGTGGAGAAACTTGACTGGCCTCAACCCAATACAGCACCTTTGGGATGAATTAGAGGGGAGACTGCGAGCCAGGCCTTCTCTCCAACATCAGTGCCTCACCTCACAAATGCACTTCTGGAAGAATGGCCAAACATTCCCATAGAAACTCCTAAACCTTGTGGACAGCCTTTGTAGAACAGTTGAAGCTATTATAGCTGAGAAAAGGGTGGGCCAACTCAACATTGGACCATATGGACTAAGACAAGGATGCCATATATATATATATATATATATATATATATATATATATATATATATATATATGAAGAGAGAGAGAGAGAGAGAGAGAGAGAGAGAGAGAGAGAGAGAGCTTCAAACCCAACTCCAGGAAACCTAAAACTTCTCCCTTGCACTGGGGCTGCAAACCACGGCTCCCCTGGCAGATGACGTCCCCCCATGCTTCGGGGGTGGATTGTCCCTTGGTGTCCTCACATCCAATGCATGGCTATGGATCCATCAGTCTTAATGACATCAGGACCTTAGACTGCTGGAGCATGGAGTAAAATCTGCCGAGTGCACCAATCTAGCAGTGTGAAGGATTGGGCAAGTACGGTAATTCTTCTTTCTATGCCCCCTAGACCTAAACAAGCAGATATTCCTTGCAGTGTAGGCAGAGAATTTAAGTTTCTCAGAGTTGGGCTTTAAAACATGTATTTGGCTGTTTGACTGGAGTTACACTTTAAAATCAGGTTTATTTTTTCCCTCTTCTCTCAAATGGATGACTGTAAAAGCACAGACATATCAAAACGAGACTGACTTTTCACACGGTTTCCGTGAAGTGGAGCTCAGCGTGATCAGAACAATTGGCCCACAACATGTATCCTCGTTTCCCAATGTCAGCCTTATTCATGTACACCCAGCTGGGATTTAACAGACCCCTCCCGGGTAAAGGGGGACATCAAGCCAGATTCAACCTTGAACTCTGCATTTTAGAGAAAAAAAAAACTGTCTGGTTCCCTTTAAGGCTTAATCGGGCCGTAGCTTGGAGACGCCATCTGGCAATTACAGCATTACAGAATAATGGTTTATAGAGAGCAACAAGAAGGAAATGACCGATACTGTGCTGTCAGGAATTCTGCTGCAATGCAGAACTGCGGAACGCTGGGTAATACATCCATGTACCGCTGAGTGTAAACCTTAAAGTGACCCTCCAGCTTTTCATTTAAGAAATAAATAAATACACCTGGATTAAAATAGCTTCTGACTTTTTAATTTAATCACAAATATGATTTTGTAGCTGCAGTTATCTGTCTTTGTGGTGTTATTTGATTTGAGTTGAAAGTGTATCTGAATCTAAAAATAAAAATGTGTTATACCGTATATACTCGAGTATAAGCCGAGATTTTCAGCCTCTTTTTTGAGGCTGAAAGTGCCCCCCTCGGCTTATACTCGAGTCATCGCTGTCTGCCCGCTCGATCAGCGTGTCGAGCAGACAGACAGCGGCCATTCTGATTCAAAAGCCGCGCCTCCGGCTCCCCCTTCGCCTGTGATAGGCGGAACACTGAATTTCCCAGCAGCCTGTGTTCCGCCTATCACGGACTTCGTATCATCCTCGTACTACGGACGAGGATGATACGATGTACGTGATAGGCGGAACACAGGCTGCTGGGAAATTCAGTGTTCCGCCTATCACAGGCGAAGGCGGCGGCGCAGCTTTTGAATTTTACAATGGCCGCCGAGGCGCCGACGAACGAAGAGGGCACGGGACGGAGGCAAGGCACAGGACGGCACGGCACGGGACGGGACGGGACGGGACCGGAGGCAAGGCATGGCGGCGAGGCACGGCGGCGAGGCACGGAGGCAAGGAGGCTCGGCACGGGACGGAGGCTCGGGACAAAGGCTCAGGACACAGGTAGGCTGGACACACACACACACACACACACACACACACACACACACACACACACACACACACACACACACACACACACACACACACACACGGATACACACACACACAGGGATGGATGGATGGATGGAGACACACACACACAGGGATGGATGGATGGATGGACACACACACACACACAGGGATGGATGGACGGACACACAGGGATGGACGGACACACAGGGATGGACGGACACACAGGGATGGACGGACACACACACAGGGATGGACAGGCATGTCTTACCCTCGGCTTATACACGAGTCAATAAGTTTGCCAGTTTTTTTGGGGGTAAATTGGGGGCCTCGGCTTATATTCGGGTCGGCCTATACTCGAGTATATACGGTACTATTGCTGCTTGCTAGTAGAAATGAGCTTGAGCATGTTCGGATCCTAGTCTGAACCCACCTGAAGCGAGCCTGCAAGGAAGCGGTCACTGTACTGGGCCAATTATATAAGCAAGCACTTATATAAATAGTATAATGTCAATTATATAAGCACCTGAGGAATACCCCACCCCACGGCGGTCTGTATACATGCAGAATTGCCTCGGCCACAGATGACTGGCCCATTACAGGTGGCAACTTCCCGGCTGGCTCGCCAAGATGGGTTCAGGCTAGTTTTTTCACCTGGTCATTCTGCCAGAAACACATGTCCTAATATTCAGCTAACCATACATTGTTTAAATTTTGACCGGTTGCTGATGAACCGGCCACAATTTGAGCAGCGAGTGGCCTTTTTGGCAACCTACCACCCAAAATCCTTCCATCTGAAAACTGAAGAGGCCAGACAGATAATTCATGGCCGAATCCTTGGCCCATTTGGTAGCACCCACATCACTAGCTGTTAGAGTGCAATATCCCCAGCAGGAAATCAAAGCATCAGTGATGTAAGGGTGGATGAAGGAATCCGTTAGACCTATTAGTATATGGCCAGCTAAGAGGGTAATTCCATTTTCATATCTAAAAACAATAATGTTGACCCAATAGGGAAAAAAAGCCTTGGCTGCAGGAGCATGGCTTGGTTACCATTCGTGGACAAGAATTAGAACTAAAGCATGCTAAATGATTGACTGCTTGGTCACAGGGTGAGGAGACAGGGCCTGAACTCTATAAACTCTACTCTCAGCTAAATCCATCACTCACCAGCTTAAGGGAAGAAGAGTTGCCTGCCAGCCCATTTTTTCTTTTTCAAGCTGTTTGGATCTTGCCATCGTAAATGTTTGTCCTTAAGTAAAATTCCATCAGTCTAATGTCTGTCCAGAGCTTATGGTAAAGACAAGCCTTTTAGACTAGGTCAATTTAGGGTTCAAGGAGTTCTCTACAACTCTGGCTGGCACTGGTTAAATGTTTAATTTCAGAATATTGATATGTTGGAAGTATAAATAAAGCTGTGGCCTTGCCCTTTCCAACTTAACCTGTATAGTGTCCTATTGGGCAAGGTTATTGGTGAATATGGTTGTCTTATGGCTTTAAGCCTATGCTCCTCAGCAGTCAATATAAATACCTAACACCCTTCCCACTTCTACTAGCTCTTAGAGGTGGGAGACCACGCTGGACTGACTTGCTCGGTTGAGGGTCTGCAAGTGAATTATAGTGGGCATGTTGGGGAAGTTCGCTCTCGGTGAATCCAGCCCAACTTGTCAGAAAGGTGGCGGTGGGCCCCTTTTGAGGGCTTGGGCTGCTACCTCTGGGTACAGCCTCAAGTTAGTTTACGGGTAAATTTGTGATCATAGTAGGCTTGTCCAAGATGGCCCTGTGAGCGGCTGCTTCTGCCAGAGCTCCACTGCGAGATCGGTTTTTCCCCGGATCCCAGGTGTCATTACCTCCTATTCTCTTGCCCGAGGCTCCTGATCGTGGTGAAAACAGCCTGGGGCAGTGACGGGTGCAAGAAAAACTGCAAGTTTCAGCCTTTGCCGGAGCCTTCCTACATGCTCCGCTGTCCCCATGTTGAGACCCGCAAGACCCTCAGCTCACACAAGGCCTCACACACAGGCCCTGGGACAACTGAATGAGGCACAGGCAATCAGGTGCAACTACCAGTAAGGGAAAAAAGCCAAAATTTCTGCCGATCCCGGAGAACCCTCAGACACCAGCCGGCCCATGAGTGGAGGCCCTCACCACCCATAGCACACACAGGGCCTCACAGACAAGCTCCATGGAGTTGGCTGACTCCCGACCCCCCTGGCTGGCAGAAGTTATGGCAGCTATAGCCACATGCCAATCCACCCTCGCTGCCAAAATAGAGGCTGTGCAAATGGATGTGGGCCTCCTGCAGCAAGACATGGACAAACTCAGGAATAGAGTTGCAGAGACTGAACAGAGTCAGCAACACAGAGGACACGCTCGCAGAGCATGGCGCGGCACTCCACACACTCCAAACTAAAGTGTAAGCCCTGGGAGTACAGAACTGAAGATGCCAAAAAGAGAAACAGGTGCAACAATCTCCACATCGTGGGCCTAGCTGAAGGCTCAGAGGGAACCAATTCCACGTGCTTTGTGGAAGACATGCTGCACAACCTGCCTGATGCTGCCTATCCTCTCACTATGCGGTGGAAAGGGCACACCGAATCCTGCCTAAACCTGGGCCCCCAGGAGTCCCTCCAAGAACCTTCATTCTTCGCCTGCTCAACTTCAGGGAAGAGATTCTACATGCATCCAGGAGCATGGGGGATCTGCGGTACCAGAACAACAAGCTGATGATTTTCCCTGATTATTCTGTGGAGACCCAAAAGCTTAGAAAATCGTTTGATCATGTTAAAGCAGTGATGAGGGTGCGCAACATCCGGTACAGTGTCTTTTTCCCGGCTCACTTGAGGGTCCAGGACGGGGAGACAACTCGCTTCTTCAACACTCCCAGAGAGGTCTCTACCTGGCCGGACTCGCTACCACAGGACCGTTGACCGGGTGATTAGTATGCAAGTAACTGTCAACTCCACTTGAGCTGCATCATTCTTGGGCCTAAGCCTATGTAATTTTCAGCATGGTCTGTCCTTGAGACACCACCAACTGGATGACTGCTTCTGTTGCACCTGTTGTGCCTTGTTCACACATACACAGTCAATATAAATACCTAACACCCTTCCCACTTCTACTAGCTCTTAGAGGTGGCAGACCACGCTGGACTGACTTGCTCGGTTGAGGGTCTGCAAGTGAATTATAGTGGGCATGTTGGGGAAGTTCGCTCTCGGTGAATCCAGCCCAACTTGTCAGAAAGGTGGCGGTGGGCCCCTTTTGAGGGCTTGGGCTGCTACCTCTGGGTACAGCCTCAAGTTAGTTTACGGGTAAATTTGTGATCATAGTGGGCTTGTCCAAGATGGCCCTGTGAGCGGCTGCTTCTGCCAGAGCTCCACTGCGAGATCGGTTTTTCCCCGGATCCCAGGTGTCATTACCTCCTATTCTCTTGCCCGAGGCTCCTGATCGTGGTGAAAACAGCCTGGGGCAGTGACGGGTGCAAGAAAAACTGCAAGTTTCAGCCTTTGCCGGAGCCTTCCTACATGCTCCGCTGTCCCCATGTTGAGACCCGCAAGACCCTCAGCTCACACAAGGCCTCACACACAGGCCCTGGGACAACTGAATGAGGCACAGGCAATCAGGTGCAACTACCAGTAAGGGAAAAAAGCCAAAATTTCTGCCGATCCCGGAGAACCCTCAGACACCAGCCGGCCCATGAGTGGAGGCCCTCACCACCCATAGCACACACAGGGCCTCACAGACAAGCTCCATGGAGTTGGCTGACTCCCGACCCCCCTGGCTGGCAGAAGTTATGGCAGCTATAGCCACATGCCAATCCACCCTCGCTGCCAAAATAGAGGCTGTGCAAATGGATGTGGGCCTCCTGCAGCAAGACATGGACAAACTCAGGAATAGAGTTGCAGAGACTGAACAGAGTCAGCAACACAGAGGACACGCTCGCAGAGCATGGCGCGGCACTCCACACACTCCAAACTAAAGTGTAAGCCCTGGGAGTACAGAACTGAAGATGCCAAAAAGAGAAACAGGTGCAACAATCTCCACATCGTGGGCCTAGCTGAAGGCTCAGAGGGAACCAATTCCACGTGCTTTGTGGAAGACATGCTGCACAACCTGCCTGATGCTGCCTATCCTCTCACTATGCGGTGGAAAGGGCACACCGAATCCTGCCTAAACCTGGGCCCCCAGGAGTCCCTCCAAGAACCTTCATTCTTCGCCTGCTCAACTTCAGGGAAGAGATTCTACATGCATCCAGGAGCATGGGGGATCTGCGGTACCAGAACAACAAGCTGATGATTTTCCCTGATTATTCTGTGGAGACCCAAAAGCTTAGAAAATCGTTTGATCATGTTAAAGCAGTGATGAGGGTGCGCAACATCCGGTACAGTGTCTTTTTCCCGGCTCACTTGACGGTCCAGGACGGGGAGACAACTCGCTTCTTCAACACTCCCAGAGAGGTCTCTACCTGGCCGGACTCGCTACCACAGGACCGTTGACCGGGTGATTAGTATGCAAGTAACTGTCAACTCCACTTGAGCTGCATCATTCTTGGGCCTAAGCCTATGTAATTTTCAGCATGGTCTGTCCTTGAGACACCACCAACTGGATGACTGCTTCTGTTGCACCTGTTGTGCCTTGTTCACACATACACAGTCAATATAAATACCTAACACCCTTCCCACTTCTACTAGCTCTTAGAGGTGGGAGACCACGCTGGACTGACTTGCTCGGTTGAGGGTCTGCAAGTGAATTATAGTGGGCATGTTGGGGAAGTTCGCTCTCGGTGAATCCAGCCCAACTTGTCAGAAAGGTGGCGGTGGGCCCCTTTTGAGGGCTTGGGCTGCTACCTCTGGGTACAGCCTCAAGTTAGTTTACGGGTAAATTTGTGATCATAGTGGGCTTGTCCAAGATGGCCCTGTGAGCGGCTGCTTCTGCCAGAGCTCCACTGCGAGATCGGTTTTTCCCCGGATCCTAGGTGTCATTACCTCCTATTCTCTTGCCTGAGGCTCCTGATCGCGGTGAAAACAGCCTGGGGCAGTGACGGGTGCAAGAAAAACTGCAAGTTTCAGCCTTTGCCGGAGCCTTCCTACATGCTCCGCTGTCCCCATGTTGAGACCCGCAAGACCCTCAGCTCACACAAGGCCTCACACACAGGCCCTGGGACAACTGAATGAGGCACAGGCAATCAGGTGCAACTACCAGTAAGGGAAAAAAGCCAAAATTTCTGCCGATCCCGGAGAACCCTCAGACACCAGCCGGCCCATGAGTGGAGGCCCTCACCACCCATAGCACACACAGGGCCTCACAGACAAGCTCCATGGAGTTGGCTGACTCCCGACCCCCCTGGCTGGCAGAAGTTATGGCAGCTATAGCCACATGCCAATCCACCCTCGCTGCCAAAATAGAGGCTGTGCAAATGGATGTGGGCCTCCTGCAGCAAGACATGGACAAACTCAGGAATAGAGTTGCAGAGACTGAACAGAGTCAGCAACACAGAGGACACGATCGCAGAGCATGGCGCGGCACTCCACACACTCCAAACTAAAGTGTAAGCCCTGGGAGTACAGAACTGAAGATGCCAAAAACAGAAACAGGCACAACAATCTCCACATCGTGGGCCTAGCTGAAGGCTCAGAGGGAACCAATTCCACGTGCTTTGTGGAAGACATGCTGCACAACCTGCCTGATGCTGCCTATCCTCTCACTATGCGGTGGAAAGGGCACACCGAATCCTGCCTAAACCTGGGCCCCCAGGAGTCCCTCCAAGAACCTTCATTCTTCGCCTGCTCAACTTCAGGGAAGAGATTCTACATGCATCCAGGAGCATGGGGGATCTGCGGTACCAGAACAACAAGCTGATGATTTTCCCTGATTATTCTGTGGAGACCCAAAAGCTTAGAAAATCGTTTGATCATGTTAAAGCAGTGATGAGGGTGCGCAACATCCGGTACAGTGTCTTTTTCCCGGCTCACTTGAGGGTCCAGGACAGGGAGACAACTCGCTTCTTCAACACGCCCAGAGAGGTCTCTACCTGGCCGGACTCGCTACCACAGGACCGTTGACCGGGTGATTAGTATGCAAGTAACTGTCAACTCCACTTGAGCTGCATCATTCTTGGGCCTAAGCCTATGTAATTTTCAGCATGGTCTGTCCTTGAGACACCACTAACTGGATGACTGCTTCTGTTGCACCTGTTGTGCCTTGTTCACACATACTGTATGGTGCCAATTACAGCAAGTGTGCCCCTTCTGTGGAACCCTAAGATAGTGCCCCTGACAGAGACAAGGTCAGGAGAACCTTGCGGCCTGAATACTTTCCACTGTTTTCCTCCATAAAGCCACGGGGGACATACCAGACATACCCACTCACTGATGGATCTTACCTAGATGTTGGGACTTCTATTTGCCTTCCCATTCTCCCCCTGGCTCCTTGTTCAGAGCAGCATGTTTCTACACACCAGCAGATGTCTCGAATGTGGAAGAGCTGCTCAGCTTACTCCTTAGCCTCCCCAGATACTGTCCGGGAGGTTTGGGATCGCCTCTTGCACAGGAACCCCCTTTGCAGCCGGCGAGCTGATTTGGTTTGGGTTGGATACCCGCCTCAGTTTCAGGGGGTAGGGTGGATGTGTTGTAAAACAGTATTACTAACTTTCTCGATACTACCGTACAAATGTCAGAATTGCATTTCTGTATTCAATGTCCCCACCGAATCCAGTGAGCGGTCTCAGGGTGGATTCATTACTCATTACTTACAATCCACATTTGTGTGCTACAAGAGACCCACCTAGTGGGAAGTAGAACCTTAGCCCTCAAAAAGCCCTGGAATGGGTATCATTACCACTCCAATTTTGCGTGCGGTGTCAGCATACTGGTGCACAAATGTTTTCCCTTCAGACTGCTGGATCTCGTACTCGACTCGGAGGACAGATATGTACTTATTCATGCACAAATTTGTTGCGGGTCTATACCTAGCTCCCCCAACATCTTTGTCTCTCCTGCATCAAAATTACCTCAAAAATTGCAGAATTTGCTAATGATAACATTGTTATTGTGGGATATTTCAACCTGGTCCCTGACTCTAGCATAGATAGAATGTCCATTAGCTGCCCTTCGCACTCTGGATTGGTGGAGTGGGCAGAGACATATAGCCTGAGGGATGTGTGGTGATGGAAGTACCCACAGCCCCGTGCTTTCACCTGTCACTCTGCCTCTCACTGTTCCTTTTCTAGGATCGACCTGGCCTATGCAGGTGGAGTGGCATTGCCTAGAGCCATAGATATCAAGATACTTCCCAGGGGCATATTGGACCATGCACCGCTGCTTCTGACCTTGGACCTGCCCTCGGCCCTGGAAGATACACTATGGAGACTCTACAGGTTCTGGGTGTTGGACACATCGGTGGATGGGCAATTCAGAGGGGCACTATGGGAATACTCGGCTGTCAACCCTGGGTCGGCTGGTGCGCTAGTGGTGTAGGACACCTTTAAAGCTTAGACCAGGGGGAATTACAAAGAAGCATTATTACTAAAATCCGCAGGGAGAGAAGGGCTGAACTGAGCAGTGTAGAGGTGAAGGCAGGTCTGCAGGAAGTGAGATCTGTCAGATCTAGGGACCCCCAGGACTATATGAAATTGCAGTGTCTGACTGGGGAGCTATTACATATCTGCACCTCTCTCACCTCAGAAATGATTGCTGCCCAATTACAATGCATTTTTGAATAAGGGGAAAGGTCTGTTGGCCTGGCTTTAACGGGAGCAGTCAGGGGGGAGACATGTGTACCTCACATACACTGCCCTAGCAGCGACCTTTATGCTCCTGACAAAATAAACAGATGCTTTGTCTCCTACCAAACCCTATAGAGCTCTAGGGTGACGTACACCAAATGATGAACTGAATTCTTACCTGGAGCCCATCGACATACCTCTCCTGACCCTGACATATCGCAACAAACTCGACAACCCCAGCATGGTGGAGAAAATGTTAAATGCACTCAAAACTCTTAAATCGGGTAAGACCCCAGGCCTGGATGGCATACTGGTTGAATTCTACAAACCGTATACCGAGGAGCTAGCGGGAAGATTACACACCACGTTAACCGAGGCGCAAACAAAATAGGAATTTCCGAGCTGCTTGAGTGAGGCAGTAGTGGTGGTGATCCCTAAGCAAGGACCGCTCCTTGTGCTCATCTTACCGCCCCATATCACTGATGAACGTAGGCGCAAAACTGTTGGTCTTGGCCAATAGCACGGTCATATCAGTGTTAGTTCACCCGGACCAAACAGGGTTCATGCCTGGAAGAGGCACGGACATCAATATTAGAAGACTTTTTACACATATGGCCAGGGCACACTTAGAGTCGGCAGGAGTGATAGGCTCACTCGACACTGAAAAGGCTTTCCACTCAGTGGAGTGGGGATACTTATGGTGGGTCCTTTCCAGATTTGGATTTGGCTCCAGGTTTAAGACTTGGCTGCATATGCTCTACACCAACTCGAGAGCCAGGGTCTGCACTAATGGTAGACTTTCAAATGCATTTCCTTTGGGGTGCGGTACATGCCAGGGATGCCCTCTGTCACCAGGGCTGTTTTCCCTGGCGGTGGAAGCCAGGGCCATTGTCCTGAGGGCATAGAAGGAGGTGAGAGGCATAGTGGTTGGCACGGTGGAGGAGAAAGTGTCCCTGTATGGGAACGACACCCTGCTCTACCTTGCAAATGCATCGTTGTCGCTGGGGAAGACATTGAAGATATTCAAGAGGTTTGGCCGATTGTCTGGAATTCACATAAACGGGGGCAAGTCGGTACTGTTCCCCCTACATCCCTCTGTCTCAAGACTCCAGTGATGAATTCACCTACTTGGATATTAAGATCATTGGCACAACAAGTGAATTTATAGAGAAAAACATACAACCCCTTATGTCCCAACTCACAACGAAATGTACGGCCTGGAGTTACTCTGATGAAAATGATATTCCTAATGAAATTCTTGTATTTCTTTCGTAACACCCCATCAGATATACCCAGAGCCTTCTTCAGGCGCCTGGAGGGAATACTGACCACATTTATTTGGGCTGGAAGACCTACTAGGGTAGCTATGCATATATTATAGCTTCCCTTATCGGTAGGAGGACTGGCACTACCCAATTTCCTATTATACTACTGGGCCGCCAACCCTGTCACGTTGCAATGGTGGTTCTCCCAGCCCAAACAGAATCCGGCGGTCAGAGTAGAGGCTGCTATTCTGGGATCCTATGCAGCATTGAGTAGCTTGGTATTTAGGAGTGTGAAGGCTCCCCACTCCCTGACAAGACAACGATCCGGGTCTGGCAAGATGCCAGGGCGGTATACAGCCAACTGAACTATATATCCCCACACACTCCACTCTGGGGGAGCCCTAGGCTACCTCACCTATACAACATCCCTGATCACTCTCCGTGGGCCAAACGGGGGATCACCACTTTAACATACAATACTGAATGGGAAGCTCATGCCTTTCCCAGAACTAAAATGCCTATACTCGCTGCCCAGCTCCTTTGAATTCAAATACTGGCAACTAAGACATGCAATGGGGGCCCAGTTCAAAGAAGTACTGACTCTTGAATCTGACTCCATCAAATGCCTGTTGTCCTCCAACGTGATGGGGAAACCCCTCTCGACCCTTTAACTCTACCTGGCAGTGGCACATGACACCAAATCCACTCGCTCCCTGGAGGGAGGACATTCCAGCTCTAGGGGAGGACAAATGGGAAGACTGTATATCTACCTTCATTCCCTCTATGATAGGGGCTAAAGACAGATTTGTCCAACTTAAGTTCCTGCACAGGGCATACTATAGCCCACATAGAATGGCCAACATATACCCACCCCTTGACCCCTACTGCCCTAGATGTAAAAGCGATGTGGGGACATTTTGGCATATGGTCTGGTCCTGCCCCAAGCTCCAGACATACTGGGAGGAGGTGGCCGAGATGTTGAGTGACCTGAGGGGGACACGGATACCAGCGGAGCCCATTGTGCTCTTGCTAAGCTATTTGGAGTAGGTTGAGGGGGATAGCTATACCAAACTATGCATTACCTTCTCCCTGTTTTATGCCAGAATTCTGCACTGGAAGTCGGCCAACCCACCCACCGTTGAATCCTGGAAAAAGGCTATCAACTCAGTGCTACCCCTATATAAAAATTACCTACGAGAGCAAGCAATGCCCGAGTAGATTTGACAAAGTTTTGTCTACATATTCATCCTCTTTAAACAAGTTGCAGTACTGCTATGCTCCCCTAGAAGAACAAATTGCAAAGTAAACTGTAAATTAATCATCTCCAACTATGGATTACCTCTGTAGACAATACTTGTATGGAAACTTTATGATTACCTGTTGCTGAATATGATGTAATGCTGAATGGTTTAATACATCTTTTTTTTTTCTACAGAAAAACTTGTGAGCATAGGTAAAAGGAGCAGGTAGTATCAATCAGAAGTAAATAAAAGGCGAATGGTCAATTTTACTGGAAATAGTAGAGCATGATAAAATCAACATGTTTCAGGGAAACAAGGACTCCCCCTTCTTCAGGGCTGCTGCTCTAAACTATGATGGATGGAGAGAGGTCCATGCTGCACCGCCGGAGAATAGCGCAATCATCCCGATCCCAGTGTCACGGACACACCATCTCCATCCATCATAGCATAGAGCAGCAGCCCTGAATAAAGAGGGAGTCTTTGTTCCCTCAAAACGCATTGGTTTTTATCATGATCTACCATTTCCAATAAAAATGACCATTCACCTTTTATTTACTTCTGATTGGAAACTGGGCACTCCTTTTACCCATCCTCACAAGTTTTTCCCAATTCTACTGTCCTTGCTGTATTTATCTGCATGTCCACTACCTACATCTTCCGTTTCACCAATCTGCATGTCCACTACCTACATCTTCCGTTTCACCAATCTGTATACTTGTAAACTCCATGCACGTGCAAGTGCTCATGGTCATGGGTCAGCGTGCTCACACGAGAGCGCTGACCAATTCGTTTTTTTCTTACTTCCAGGAAAAAAGAAAGTAGTAGTGGGGTGGATGTTAGGATTTTTTTTATTTTTTTTATAAAAGATGGCATTACCCTTTAATGACAGTCACCTAGACAATTATATCAGGACAACAGAAAAAGGACAAGACAAGACTACTGGAACCTCCCCCTGTTCTCTTACATGGGGTCTGTAGTCCTCAGAATGCTAAGACTGATAGCGCTCAGCACAGACCAAAAGTACAAGAAGTTATTAGATGACAAGATTCCTGGCAGGATAAACATTTTGCAAACATACCAATGGTATATTTAACAGACCAAAAGAGAGCAAATAAAAGCAGTTAATGGCAAGGCTAGCTATACACGGATTGATTTAATCCGTTCAGCCTGTGGGATTCCACCAACAACACAGATGGAGGAACCTCCACTTCCAGCTATTGTATTCAAGCAGCCACCATAGGCCACGCTTCTCCCATGATTCCAAAACCGCACACTGCATTTGCAATCCCATTGTGTCTTAATGCCACCCTAAATGCGGTGTGATTTTGCTGCAATTGTTGAGCGACAAAACGCACAATTGCGGCAAAAATTGCAACCACAAACGCTCTTGGCTCTGTGCCAAGATCTGGTACATGAGCTTCTTTGGAGCGGAGAGGGGCCCATTCAAATGAATGGTGCAGCTCCAAAAATGCTACACTAAAAAACAAAAACAAACAAAAAAAAAAAACATGCTACAGCAGCTGTCACTGCACTACGCTCAGGTGTGAATGGAGCCTTAGGGAGAACAGAAAAAAAGTAATTCTTCAGGACTCCCTACAATTACATCTCCTCTACTGCAAGCTGCAACGTGAATTGCCCAGAAGGACCACAAATGTCCTCATTTTTAGAACAGATGCTTAAAATTCTAGAATTGCCTGTGACTGGCTGTCTGTTGACTTCGGAGGAAGTGAGAACGAGCACTTCCAGCTGTTGTGTGCTTAGGGCCAAGTTTTTCTCTTTTCTATGTAGAGAAGGGCAGAATCAAAGTACTGCATGTGCCTTTGCCAGTAGAAGCGATAAAAGCAGCGGAAGCCAGTGCAAAAGAAAACACCAAACTAGGAGCTGTCCATAATCTATATAACAATAGATGTGATCTAAATGACACAGCAAAATTCCTTCAGTAAAAAAAAATTTGCCATAACAATCAATAAAGACATTGGCAGCTAAACTTATTTGCCAATCTTGACTTCAGTCTTGTGAAAGTTTAACTTATCCCTTCCCATTCCCACCTTCCAATCTGCTTATTGCTCGGGGAAACCACCCATTACATTAAAAGACCAATAGGGATGCTTCAGAGGTGGGGCTGTGCTTGACTTACAAAAAAAATTATATATATATATATATATATATATATATATATATATATATATATATATAGTTCAGATCTGCTCATGACTTCAGCTGCCTATACATACACACACCAAACTGATACAGAAATCCTTGGAAAAGCTCAACTTGAATTTGGTAGGCCTAGAAGCTGGCCTCTAATGTCACTTTGGAACACCAGTGGAAAGACCTCCCGGGCTGTATTTCCGCTCAAGTTTGCTGTTCCTACACCTCCAGCTGAAATCTCCATTAGGCTACATTTACACGGGTGGGCAGGGGCAGATCATTTGCTGCATTCAGAGGGAGGTGGCAAGATGCCACCTCTGAACACAGCAACACTCTATTTGTAGCTAATTGGCCAGTTTATATGAAGCCATAGCACAGACTTCTTCAGAAACACCATCTCTGGTCGCACACACTGTCTACGTCCAGGGTCGGTTGGAGGCTCTATCTGTATGTACCACTCAGCTGAGCGGTTATGTGCAAACACTGTTGCCACCACCCATTATTATGTACAGGTCACTACTGAGTGAACATAGTCTTTAAAAACATTAGTAAAATCCAGCTGCATCTTATGGAACAGAGGTAAAAGATAGCTTAGCACCCATTGTTGATGCTGTAGCTGCATGGCAATTATGGGCATGCAGCTACAGCAGCTACAATGGGTGTTAAGATACACTTGTAAAGGCGCATCTCTTTTGCCTGAGTGCAGGGAATGCAAGAGATTGATCTGTGGCTAAGGAAAGCTGGGAGTAGATCTATTCATGGCAGCAACCATCCCATCAAAATTAAAATACAGATACAGAGGTGGCGCCGGACAATAAATGTCTACAGGGTACAAATCCAAAAGCCGCCGCTGTTGGCACACAGTATGGACAGGTTGTGTTTAGCATACCTCCCAACTTTTCGGGATGGAGACAAGGGACACCTATTAGAAAAGGTATGTAGACATAGGACACACCCCCTGCCACACCCCCTTCAAGGAGAATTATACAATAAAAAAAAAAAAGAGAGAAGTATTAGTTAAACTCAAAAGTGTTTTTTTTAACCACTACTATTACTTTATATTGGCTTTTGAAATTTACAAATGCAGAAATTTAGAAATTGGATGAAAGGTTTAGCACTGGGAAAGACTTTTTGAAATATATAGATCAGACAAAGAAAGAGGGACTTTGTTCCAAATCAGGGACAGCCCCTCAAAATCAGGGACAGTAGGAAATAGCACAGTTGTTTAGTACTACCAGCAAGATTCCACTGTTTCTCATCTGCGGCTGCCCAGGTGTGGTTGAGTGAATGTAGCCTTTAAAAACATAAGTATAATCCATAGCTTAGTACCCATTGTAGCCGCTGTAGCTGCATGCCCATGGGCATGCAGCTACAGCGGCCACAATGGGTGCTAAGATAGGCTTCTAAAAGCACATCTGTTTTTCCCGAGTGCAAGAGAGACAGGTCTGCTGTTAAGAAAGCCTGGGCTAGATCAATTCATGGCAGAAATCATCACAACATCATAATACAAAGCGTGCGCATTACCTACATTCATACAATATCTCTCTCAATGTACAAGAATAAGAACGTAAAAAAATGAACGCTATTGGCAGACGCAACTCTGCCTAATCTCTATGTGATCTATGCAGAACAATGCCCAATTCTGTCAGATTTTTGGCTTTTATCGAGCCCTTTGTGGCCACCCTCAGCAAAATCAAATAATGATCTACGAATGCAGTCGCCCAGGGCAACCATCCACATTATACTTAACCTAATAATACAACTTTTGGTTGGTCGCTTAGTGTAACTGCATTGTGTGTACCTGCTGAGACTCACAGAATGACGTCACCAGGACAACATAATCAGATTAAAAACGACAATATCCATTTTGCTAATCCCCGATCGTTCCTATATTCCACAAACACAATCAGCTCATGCATTAGAACAAGTGATGTTAGCGATCAATGATGACTCCCAACAACAAAACACAGCACATCAATGGCTCCTGAAAATAACAACAACAACCGGCCAGTGGGTCCACCTGAGTTTTAGGCCTGATTTTTGTGAAATAAGAGCCCAGTGTTCCATGTAAACACAACAAGGCCTTTCTGACAGGGAACAAAAGGCTTGCCTAGCTCACACAGGCCTGAAAATTTCCAAACCTGGCCTAGCCAGCAGGCTGTGGAGAAAATAGGGATCCCCGTGTTCTTGGAGTCTCAGACAAATCAATCAATAAAAAAGGAAGTGAAAGGTTTTCAATCCTTCGATGGCGTCACTTACGTTTTTACAATATTTTCAGGTCTCCCGGTCACCTCTTGCAGCCATGCTAACACAGGTTTTTTTTGGTTTTGTTTTTTGTGCTGTTGGCTCCTGCAAACGGATACAGGGTAACACAGCTGCAGGCAATCACAGTGAAGAGGGAGAGGAGGGAAAAAAAATCCAATCCAGCGGGGCTTGCCTCTGCAACAGTAAACAAGAGGCCCTGTAACGAGTTACAAGTCCACTGTCCCCCCCCCCCCCCCCTCCCCGGTAGTGCAGCCACCACCTACGGGAACATAGTTCCAATTAAAGCCACATGGCTTCCACTGGGCAACCCTCTCCTGGGTGTCAAGGCAAGGAGTGTTTTAATTAAAAGGGGAATCATCCATAGGAGCCATCGCACAGCACACTGGAGTACATGCACAGGGCGTACTGGCAGCAATGCAAACGTTCTGACAAAAGGGAGGCCTGCTTTTCACAGCTCGGTCATCCCCCCCCCCTCCCCACTAATGTAGTGTGTACAAATAGCAGTCTGGGATAAGCAAGCAGACTTGGCAATATCAAATTGTATTTAAAAAAAAAAAAAAAATGGGCAAAATCACTGAATCTGGGCAAAAAATAAAAAATAAAAAGGCATAGCAAGGTTACAAATCCTGGGATTTTGGAAATGATGAGTGTGCCATTTTAGCTGTGCTTTTGCAGATGAAAACAAAGCAGCTCAAGCCCACAGCACATCCCTCCTTCTAAATAAGGAAAGGAATGTCTGGAATTTTAACTTCCTAGCCACAGAAGCTTGCAAAATGAGAACGCCTGGGATTTAAGCTGACCATAGGCAAGCCACTCTGAGAACAAAAGGGTAGAAGAATATCTATTACGTTAGCAATTATCCTCCATTACAGTCCCTTACAATCTGCCCTAAATTTTGCCGCCACCAATCGGCTGATGTTTGACTCCTCGTCGATCGCATGTTAACCCCTATGCTGTCCAACGGTCACAAGAACCGTTTGCAAATACTGGCCCGTAGATATGGTCGGCCCAGTCAGCCAGCAGAGAAACATATGGGCTACCAACTGTTGATCTCCGTGTTAGCTGCCTGGCTGTCATGTTAGTCCTCTGGCTTCATCATTTTGGCCTGGGACAAGTATGCAGCAAGCTAAGTCAGAACTCTAGACCTGCGCAGTTGTCCCAGGCCAGTGGCTAACGGAATTGAAACCAGATAATTTATATGATAGCCAGGCAACTGGGAAGACGATGGTGGAAAGCTGCTGCCATGTTCTTATGAAACTACAAAATGTAATGTTATGTGAAATGATTGGAGGGTCTCTGCAACTGACCCCATACTTGATGCCTGGCCCTGAGAAGTGTATGCTAATCAATAGTAGTGGAGTATTTGTATGTGTTGCTTGTGAAAATCATGTGGCACGACACCACTCTCCCAAAGTTTCCAAGTGTCTATCTCTTTCAGGACATTAGCCGCCCCCCCATCCCACCATATTCCAGAAACTGCCCCCATGGCACCACAGTGCTAATCGATAGTGGTTGAGGATTCTAATGTGTTGCTGGTGAAAATCATGTGGTATAACATTACTCTCCCAAAGTTGCCAAGTGTCCATCTTTTTCAGGACATCATCACCCCCGGTCATATTCCAGAAGTTGTACCAGACACCCCCCCCCCCCATGCACCACAGTGCTAATCAACAGCGGTAGAGGATTTATATGTGATGCTGGTGAAAAATCATCTGGTACGATAACACTATCAAAGTTTCCAAGTGGCCATCTCTTTCAGAACTAGGGATGAGCTCAGGCGTGTTCGCCTGGTCCATGTGCAGAGCCCGCCAGGAAGTCGGCAGATCACAGGCAGTGAGACATTGCCCGATCTCTGCAGCCGCGCATCAGGGGAATGTCTCACTGCCTGTGATTAGCGCAGCGCCGACTTCCTGGCGGGCTCAGCACGTGTACCATGCGAACACGCCTGAGCTCATCCTTATTCAGAACATCAACTCCCCCACCCCATACTCCAAAACTTGTCCCAGACCCCCTCATGCACCACTGAAAGTCCCACCAAGCAGGTCGCATACAAGTTTCTGTCTTAGGCCGAATGGTCCGACCTGGCCTCCCAATTTTTTCAGGAATGTTGAAAACCATCCCATAAATAAGCCCAATTTCGGACCTTGCGTGAAATAATCGTGTACTGTAAACATGCATTTGCGAGCAATAACTAATACCTCAGGGCTCTTTATCGTTCACAGATGTAACATGATGAAAAACCTCTGCGATCAAAGAGCCACCAATCTCCATGGAAAAGGTGCAAGCCTTTTACCGAGCGCATGCCCAACTGCGCCAGAGATGAACGCTCCAGTGGATCCAAGTGCGTTGTGCAGGATTTGAAACGCAAACCCGAATCAAAATGGTCATCAACAGCAATCTGTCTGCTGCAGCAACAAAATTGCAAGTCAGGATTCATCACAGCAAAGACAAGCTGGTAAACATGTTGTGCCTTGTTCTTGTTCACCACTTACCCAGGTCCAACCTTCCCCCAAGGCTTTCTGGGCCATCTTGTGTTCTCTGAGGAGCCCACTTTTCACAGTCTTTCACTGGGCATCTTTTCACTATTGTCCTCCATTTTATTATTGTTTTTCCTCTCTTGATTGGAGCTGTGACAAAGGCAGCTGTGGGGCTGGGGGCCGTTTTTTTAGCGTCAAGCAAGGCTGCTGATTTCCTGTAGAAGGAAGTAACAAGAGATGACTCCAAGGCGGAATGTGTTTAGTAGAAGTCCATTCTGGAAGGCTTTGTTTTCAGTCCTCTTCTCATTCATTACAGCTGCCTCCTGTGTCTCGCCCTGCACTGCCACGCTCTCCCTCTCCTCTCTCCCAGGCCTCCAGCTTAAAGACAAGATTCACAGGCTCACATGAATGCGTGTCCTTTTTTTCCCCGCACCTAGCTTTGCCTTTCATTCCATCTGTGCAACTGTGAAATTGGACACAATGCTGATACGAGTCGATACAGAATCCCATTTCATCTATTTTGCAAACAATAGCAAAATCTCAGGCTACACATTCTAAGTTCCAGATCAAAATTGCTATTGTATGGTGCAATAAACCATATTTAGCAGATGCATACCTGGATGCGGCGAGTAATCTACCTTGCGGCGCGTTCACCGGGGGGCTGTGAATGTACAGTAGGCGCAATAATGGACAGATTCCAACATTATTGGCTGTGCCAGACTGGATCTAAGGTATGGACACATTCATGTGATAATATGCATGCCAGAGGGTGTCCGTTTAACACGCCATAGCTACTACTCTTATGCGCCATTGTATGCCATAAATTGGATGTATCCTGTGTATACAATTAGTGTGCAGAATAAGAATGCAATTAAAGTGAGCTTGCTATGCATCAAATATATGCAATGCTGCGTAAAGGATTACGTACCCATAGGTTCCATATACGCACACCTGACGTGCATTTCCAGACGCGCTCCAATGCTCGAAACCAGATTTTCATTTTATTGATGGGGCCTATTCACATTAGAGCAATTTGCTAGCGCTTGACGGGCCAAAAGAGTACAGGAGATTCTTTGGAGTAGGAAAGTGCGTTTTTGGCCTTTATAAATCGCGTTTTCGGCCTTATAAATCGCGTTTTCATGCGAAACAATAGTCTTCTGCTTCCAGTAACCTGCTTTTAATCTACCTAAACAAAAATGCTTATAAAAGTGTCAAAAACAAATGAGGAAGCCAGTGTACAATTGTGCACCTAGCCTACTGTGGGCATTTAGTGCCTCTTCCTTTTGGGTTAATGCCACAACAAAGGCATTAACCCAAACAACAAAGCCAAGCATAATACATACTGGCTTCACATCACAGTAAAAAAAAGATTGCAAGCTACCATTCCCAGCCAATTAGGACTCATGCATGCTACAGCTCAAAAAAAGAAAAAACGGGTGTTTGAGCTTTTACTTCTGCCTATTAAAGCTTGTTCTTTTTTTTTATTTTCTTTTTTTGTGCTTTTTTTTTTTTTTTTTTTTAAGCTTTTTTGAGCATAAGCATATTTTTTCATAAACAAAACGAACAGCTGGAACAAACGTTTTTGCACTCTTTGGGGCACTAGCTCCTCTCAAAAACGCGAGCTTGGTGGGGTTTTTTTTTTCCTGCCAGTAGGAGCATATGCCTGAAAACACCTGAAAAAGCCCTAGTGTGCATAGACACATTGGATAACATGGAGGGGATTTTCTAGGCCGTAAAAAGCCTGTAGGAGCTCCTTTGAGCTGCAGTGTGCATGAGCCCTTAGATGCTGTCATCCAGTTCATTTAAACCATGCCCTCCTGGGGTATTCCATTAGGGACAACGCCGATATCTGAATCACAGACAGTTTTTTGTCCAAAGCCTGTGTGTATAGATCCTTCATTATTTTAGAGTAGTAGATGTCTGGAACCAACTGCCAGCAGATGTGGTGGGGGAAACCATCAGTGAGTGAATGCAAATACACCTGGGATTAGCACAGAATTAATTCCTAAGTAAAATATGTAGAAAAAAAACAGCAACGGTTATCTGCTGTTCACATTACAGCCTTATATGAAATCGTGTCCTTTATTCGACTTCAGATCTGCCATGATAAGCTGTGGTCGGCTGTGTTTATTACAGCATGCATGCATTTTTAAGTATCCTTCACTATATACAGCAGAAATCACAAATTCATTAGATTGCATGAAATAGTCTAGGTGGAAACAAAAAAAAAAGACAATAACAATGAATACGTTAACATTATGACAGGAGATGACCAATCACAGCCTTGTAACTTTGACCTTCCAGTATGGATCCATTGGCTAAGAGGTATAAGACCTTTCCAATACATAAATAAGAGCTGAATCACATAAAATTCATTTTACCAGCTGCTAAAGCATTTGCAGCATTTTCCCACACCTAGGCTTATTTAATGAGGACAGCAATGTGCAGTAACCCATAGTAACTAATGTGCAATAATCGTTCTTTGATTGGCTGCATGAGATTTACTGCACAATGCAGATCCCCTTTGCATTCTGTTATAATACGCCTTTTAAATAGACAAATGCAAACTACAAACAATGGCATGCAAAGAATATTACAGAACATGCAAAGTGCAAATTTACATCACGGCTCTCTACCTGGCATTCTATTTCCGATTTTTGCATTTTTTTTGGGGGGTGATTTTGTTTTACCTGCGTAAAATTTGCAGCTTATGTCCTGGAAAATTCCACTGCATCCTGCAAACCTCATAGAAAACTGTTTTTTTTTTTTCTTTAATTGCAAATGCGAATATTTCCCCCTCCCGGATGTATGTAGACACCTAATACGTGTGTGTTTATTGCAGATGTCACATACCAGTGCTGTGTGTCTTATGGGGATTGCACACTGACTGGGGATGAGACCTCCTTGCAACGTCTTCTGCTCTGTCCCACCGTAGGAAGCTCAGTCACCGTATTGTTCATCATGAGCTAAGCTGCCTCAAACCAGTTCCAGCCGGATCTGGACACCCTGCATAAAAAAGGGAGATGGCAACCCTAGGATGCAAACCATTAGTCCCAAAATCGTAGGCCACGGCTCGTCTAATTCTGCTAATATTTCTGCATTAAACACCCACACCCCCCCACCACCCCTCCTTATCCACATACAGTTTTAACCATTTAATTTGCCAGGCTAATAAAAGAGAATTACATTTGCAAGGAGACAGAACAAAGCAGGCCGCTGCTGGCTTGTCGCACCTACAGGGCCTCTTTTTTTATTTAACAGATACACGGAGATAAAAATTTGACTATAAGAGGATGGTAAAGAAAAATAATTGCAGTCAAGGGAGATTTGTATATATTGTATTGTTGTATCACACAGCAGATGGTAAATACACAAATACATGTACAATCAATACACACAAAAGGGGGCATATAGGGCTCTACCGATCTCCATTGCTTTTTGCAATTGGGATATTCATTTTGCATACATTTTTTTTTTTTTTTTTTTTTTTTTTTTACAATTGATGATGGCAAAAAAAAAAAAATTTTATTAATTGTATTTTTCTGGGTCACAAATTAAAATTTTGCATTCTACAAACAGAACATTAAAAATAAAAAATAAAATAAAAAAATAAAAGGTTCTGGCATGAGTGCTTTTTATTAAAACAGGACTGGGGGGGGGGAATGAACACATTTGTGCGGTAGTTGCCCATAGCAATGCATCCAATTTTACCTTGTTAAAAAAATTCTGATTGATCACTGTGTGCAATATCGCCAATATTATGTACACATAGCCAAAGTCTTGCATAGGCTTACATTTTCCAACATTTAGCTCACTAAGCTATGAGTAAAGAGCGATTTACATCTATGTATTGCAGCAATGCATGCATTACCGCAAGGCTTGTGAAATGCGTTGACACCATGAAGTGCCATTTATTTTGAATATCAACCCAAAGCACTTAGGCAACGTGCACAGATTGGAACTCACTGCAACTCATGGAAACACACCATAGTGCACTGGGGTGCACTGCTGCAAAAATATTGCAACATGCTTTATAGTTGGGACATTTTTGTTAGTCGGAAGCCCAACAGGAAGCATGGATGAAGCTTTTTTGGCCATACTTCTCTTGTGGGTTACAAGAGTACATTTAGTTGGGTCCTCCTGTGACCCAGAGTCAGCTGATAGTGGCCTATTGCCTAGTATCGGCTGACAGGGCAGAATTGTGGTGATCCACCCTGTTGTCTGATTGACAGCTGGCTCTGCCTTTCAGCACACAGCTGAGCACAGGAGCTAGCTGCATCTGTTCCCAGTCTTAAAGCTGACGTGGGATGCTGCAGAAGTAAGGTGAGTATGGATATTTGTTCTTTTATACAAGAAGTATTTTGGGGCCAGCCCATAACCATGTTTAGGTAGGCCATGCTCATTTATTAGAAAGAAATGCTGTTTTTTGGGCCAGCCATAAATTCTCAACCAATCCTCAAACCCCTTCCCCAACTCAATCATATTTAGGTAGGTCATGCCCTATTTGAGGCCAGCCATCAATTTGGGACACCTAAACCAATCCTCAAACTCCTTTCCAAACTCAACGATATTTAGGTAGGCTATGCCCATTTTGAGGCCAGCCTTACATTTGGGACACCTAAACCAATCCGTAAACCTTGTTCTCCAACTGAACCATATTTAGGTAGGACATGATCATTTTTCAAAAAGAAATGCCCATTTTGGGGCCAGCCATAAATTCAGGACACCTAAAGCATTCCTCAAACCCCTTCCCCAACTGAACCATATTTAGGTAGGTAATGCCCATTTTGGGGCCAGCCATAATTACCGGACACCTAAACCAATCCTCAAACACCTCCCCCAACTCAACCATATTTAGGTAGATCGTGCCCATTTATTAAAAAGAAAAGCCCATTTTGGGGCCAGCCATAAATTTGGTATACCTAGACTAATCCTCAAACCCCTTCCCAACTCAACCATATTTAGGTAGATTGTGCCCATTTATTAAAAAGGAAAGCCCATTTTGGGGCCAGCCATAAATTTGGGCAACCCAAACCAATCCTCAAACCCCTTTCCTAACTCAACCAAATGTAGGTAGGTCATGCCCATGTATTAAAAAGAAAAGCCCATTTTAGGGCCAGTCATAAATCTGGGACACCAAAACCAATCCTCAAACCCCTTTCCTAACCCAACCATATTTAGGTAGGTCATGCCCATATTGAGGCCAGCCATAAAATTGGGACAATTAAACCAATCCTCAAACCCATTCTCCAACTTAACCATATTTAGGCAGCTCATGCCCATTTATTAAAAAGAAAAGCCCATTTTGGGGCCAGCCATAAATTTTGGCCACCCAAACCAATCCTCAAACCCCTTTCCCAACCCTATTCTCAAAAAAAGATGGACAGAAAGGATACAACTTAGATCACATGACCGAGAAGCTCAGATATACCAAGGCTGCAGAAAAGTGTCCCTTGAAAATACTTTAAAATATTGCATGCCTAGATCACACTAAAATTTCCTTTCTTATTGAAACCTTTGTAAAATAATCCTGTACGTGAATACTCGGAGCTGAGTGACCACAATCTCGGCAGCAAAGTAATCATGAAGACAATTGATATTATTGTACTGTATATCTCTGTTACATTACACACAGCACATCCCTTGCAGAATTTATCTCTGCCGTCCATATGCACAACAAAGCCCCCAGCTCTGAGAACAATCAAAGCATATCCTGCAAGCTCTCCTGATGGGGGGGTTGGGAGTTTTTTTCCTGCATTTTAGTAAAATAATAATAATAAAAAAACAAAAGACTCCATTTCTCTGCAAGTCCTACATAGTCCATGCTGTAAACATGCTGCTACATTAATGATGATACTACATGGCAATCCTGTAGCATGTTTCTGCAAAATACCATTCACTTTGCAGATGTTCATGCAAATAAAGTGGTCAGAAAAATGATGTAGGCAAGGGAAGCAATACAAGATTGCAGATGTTGGTGTTTTCACCACCTACCTGCTTTTCCGAGGGGTTAAATGCCTATTTTATCAGGGTAAGTTGGCTTGTAGCTGTTCCTGTGTCAGTGTAGGGAGGACGCATAGGCCGCACTGTTCACACAAAGGAAGCTGCCTTCAGGGTGTCCCTGCTAATGTTCAATAGGCACTCTGCAGCCATGGATGGGGCTGGCAAGGACGAGGCTGGGAGTAGACTCAGGTTTTTCCATACTAAAGAGCTCCAGGTTTATCCAGAAGATCTGAACCATAGGGGGTCATTTCCATGATATAATGCCCTATAATTGCCGCCTGTGCACTAGTGGCTGTCTTACATGACTGCTTTGTCTGACTCTGGTGACTTGTTTATTTACAGCCATCAGGGTGGAATGAAGCTAGGTCAGATAAGAATCCTTATATGAATACGCCAGCATGTTATGTTATTAAATGAGTGTCTGTTTCGTGGAATTCACAGTTTGCTCGCCTCATTTTACGGCGATCTATTTGTCTACCTGAACGTGTTCTGGGATGAGAAAGAGGGACACCTTTTAGTGCGCAATGTTTAACCACTTCAGCCCCGGAGTATTTGGCTGGCCAAAGACCAGAGCAGAGCACTTTTTCGGATTCGGCACTGCGTTGCTTTAAATGACAATTGCGCTCGTGCGATGTGGCTCCCAAACAAAATTGACGTTCTTTTTTTCTCACAAATAGAGCTTTATTATGGTGGTATTTGATCACCCTTGCGGTTTTTATTTTTTGCGCTATAAACAAAAAAAGAGCGAAATTTTGAAAAAAACACTTTTTTTTACTTTTTGCTATAATAAATATCCTCAAAAAATATATTAAAAAAACAAACTTTTTTTTTCCTCAGTTTAGGCCGATACGTATTCTTCTACATATTTTTGGTAAAGAAAAAAACACAATAATCGTGTATTGATTGGTTTACGCAAAAGTTATAGCGTTTACAAAATAGGGGATAGTTTTATGGCATTTTTATTAATATATATATTTTTTTACTAGTAATAGTGGCGATCTGCGATTTTTATCGTGACTGCGAGATTATGGCAGACGCATCGGACATTTTTGGTGCTATTTTGGGACCATTCACATTTATACAGCAATCAGTGCGATTAAAAATGCATTGATTACTGTGTAAATGTGACTGGCAGTGAAGGTGTTAAATAGGAAGTAAACCCTGATGAGTTTACTTCCTCTTTCATTCCCTGCAAAGGTAAAGCATAATGGACTACTATGCATCGCATATCGCCGTTGACGGGTGCCGCGCTCAGTGCGCCTGCACGCCACTGTCTACGGCGCATGCGCCGCAGACAGCGGTGCCTGTCTTTCGGCAAATATCTCCTAAACCGTGTAGGTTTAGGAGATATTTCTTGGACCTACAGGTAAGCCTTAATCTAGGCTTACCTGTAGGTCAAAGTGTGTTGTAAGGGTTTACAACCACTTTAACCACTAGGTGGCTCTGTAGGGGTTAAGTGTATCCTAGGGAGTGATTCTAACTGTGGGGGGGAGGGGCTGTGTGTGACAGGACACTGATCACCGCTCCCGATTACAGGGAGCTATGATCAGTGACAGTGTCACTAGGCAGAATGGGGAGATGCTTGTTTACATTAGCATCTCCCCATTCTTCCCCTCCGTGAGATGATTGCGGGTATCCCCGCAGACATCGAGTCCGCAGGACCCGCAGTCGGACTCGCGGAGCTTGCGGCGGGAACATGCGCGCGCCTGCTAGCCAAGCCTCGCGAGATCACGTATAATAACGTGATATCACGCAGCGGAGCCAAGCTGGCCCACAAGCAGTTAAAGAGACCCTGTCACCTACTTATTATGCAAAAGCATAATAAAATGTAAGTATTTAATGCTTGCTTGCAGTGTTTCTCCTTTCCATAAATGATTACATAGCTTCCAACTGTCCCTGATTTGGAGGGACTGTCTCTTATTTGGAACAATGTCCCTCTGTCCCTCATTCCTCCTCATTTGTCCCTCATTTTGGTCTGATCTATAGATATGTATATCAAGTACACTTTGTATCTATCAAAAAGTGTTTTCCAGTGCTAAACCTTTCATCTGATTTCTAAATTGCTGCATTTGCAAATAAAAAAAAAAAACAATATAAAGGAATAATAGTGTTAAAAAAAAAAGCATGTGTGGGTTTAACCAATCTTGTTTTTTGTACAATCATCCTTTTAAGGGGCGTGGCAAGGGGTGTGTCCTATGCCTGCATACTTTTGCTGATAGGTGTCCCTCATTCCCATCTCAAAAAGTTGGGAGGTATGTGATTAACCTCTTCAGTTCTGGAAAATTTTACCCCCTTCCTGACCAGAGCACTTTTTGTGATTCGGCACTGTGACGCTTTAACTGGCAATTGCGTGGTCGTGCAGCGCTGTAACCAAACAAAATTGACATCCTTTTTTCGACCACAAATAGAGCTTTCTTTTGGTGGTATTTGATCGCCTCTGCGGTTTTTATTTTTTGCGCTATAAAGTGGAAGTGCAGTCACTCTAAATCTAATGCCACATACACACAATCGGAATTAGGGTCGGAAAAAGGTCTGATGGTTTTCCATTCAAGCCGTCTTGCCTACACACGGTCACGTCAAATTCCAACCGCCAAGAATGCAGTGACGTACAACATGTACAACGGGACTAGAAAACGGAAGTGAAATACCCAATAGCCAATAGCTTCCATCTCGTAGTTGAATCTGAGCATGTGTGAGTTTTTGCATGTCGGAATTGCATACACACGAACGTAATTTCCGATAGAACGTTTTTCTCCGTCTGGAAAATTGAGAACATGCACTCAAATTTTTGCTGGCGGGAATTCTGGCAGCTAAATTCCAATGGAGCTTATATGCGGTCGCATTTTCTGATGAAAAGCTCTCAGCGGTCTATGGCTGGCCAAAATTCCAATCGTGTGTACGTGGCATAAGGGATAGATCTGAAATGAGTGGAAGCTCTGCTGATTTTATCATCCAATCATGTGCAAGCTAAAATGCTGTTTTTTTTTTTTCTTGCATGTCCCCCTCAGCAGTGGATTTTCCTTTAGTAAATAACCCCCAATATTTTGTACTTTTTGTTATAATAAATATCCCTATTTTTTTTTCTAAAAAAAAACTATTTTTTTCTCAGTTTAGGCTGATATGTATTCCTCTACATAGTTTTGCTAAAAATAAAATGTCAATAAACGTATATTGATTGGTTTGTGCAAAAGTTATAGCGTCTACAAAATAGAGGATAGATTTATAGCATTTTTATTTTTTTTTATTTTTTTTACTAGTAATGGCGGCGATCTTTGATTTTTATCAGGACTGCGACATTATGGCGGACACATCGGACACTTTTGACACATTTTTGGGAACATTGGCAGCGATCGGTGCTATAAAAATGCACTGATTACTGTAAAAATGTCACTGGCAGGGAAGGGGTTAACTCTAGGAGGCGATCAAGGGGTTAACTGTGTTCCCTGTGTGTGTGTCTAACTGTGGGGGGAGGGGACTGACCTAGACGAAATGACAGATTGTGGTTCCTAGCTATTAGGAACACACGATCTGTCACTCCTCACAGAATAGAACAGAACAGGGATTTGTGTGTTCTGCTTCTTGTGCTCGTGGCCGGCGGTCATTGCAACTGTCAGCCACGAGCATCAGCACCCCCGCAGTGCAGCAGGTGCATGCGCCTGCTATCCCGATCCCACGAGCCGACGTATAGCTATGCCAGTTTGCAGCATCGTGCCGACCTGCTGCAGTATAATGACGGCGGCTGGTCGGCAAGCGGTTAAAGTGGTTGTAAACCTCAAAAAACAAACAAACCCTGTAAGACAAAGGCATAATGAGCTAGTATGCATCGCATACTGATAATGCCAGTATTTAGAAGCACGGACTCGTCACTTCCGGGTCCTCTATGTGACATCCGTTTGGTATATCCATAACGAGGCGTGGCTTGTGCGTCGCTGCTATTCCGATTTATCCGCCCGCACGTGCTGTAGACACCTCAGTATAGGGCATAGCACAGTCAGTGCAAAATCTTTTGTTACCTTTTTATACATTTTTTAGTTAAATTTACTAGACTATAAAGCCTTGTACACACGATGCGATTGTTGACAGACTGTTGTCCTAAAATCTTACCGTTAGTACGCTCCTTTTGACAATTGTTGTGCAACTTTCGGCCAACAAATGTTAGATGGCAGACTAGTAACTTTTCGGCAGACAACGGTTTTACGTCAGATTTTCGTATATCGTCAGTACACAAATACATCACACAAAAGTCCAAAGTACAAACACACATGCTCGGAATCAATGCTCACCAAACTCAAAATTAGCAGAAGGGGCCCAAAGGGTGGCGCTCAAGAGCTGAAATTCCTTGTAGTACGTCACTACGTTTGTGTTTGTGGCACGACAATTGTGTACCATTACTATGCAAGACAAGGTCCTGGCACACGCCCTTTTGACAAAAAATAGACGCTCGGTTGGCCAACAACACCGTGTGTACAAGGCTTAAGAGTTCTTTTTGTGTGTCCTTTGGTGGAATCTGTTCCCTAATCCTCAGCTGCCATCTGGAGGGGGTCACATAGTGGAGAGATACCTACCTAGGATTCCTCTGGTCCATTCAATTCAAGCGTATTTTGACCTACTGTAAAAAGTGGTCAGACACCTTAGGTGAGTTGCCATCTACCTCATGAGGACTCTTGGTGAATCTTTTATTTGAAGGAACATCAAACCAGAAGATTTCATTTATTTATGGTGTTGGGATTGTCACTTTGGACTTTATCCACTTCCTGTCCAGCCTATAGCAGAATGACAGCCGGTAAGTGGTTCTGTTCTCCTGACTGGGCGTCATATAACATGCCGGTGCGCAGCACAGCGATCGCGAGTGCGGCGTGCCAGTCTGACACCCCGCATCTCCTATCGTGATAAGAAGCCTCTATCAGAGCCTTCTTACCACGTGATCAGCTGTGACCAATCACAGCATGAACCATCAAATTCCGGTAAACGGCATTCTTCGGTTCGCACTGACAGGGAGAGCTGGTCGGAGTCGATCGGCATCTCGCCCTGTGGGGGGGGGGGGGGTCTGTGCTGATAATCAGCACATTGATTATCAGCAGAGCCCCCTCAGATCTGCAAAAAAGGCTGCCAATCAGCGCCCAGCATATCCCCAATAAAAAAGCCCTCAAGTGCCCACCACAGTGCCAATCAGAGCCCACCACAGTGCTAATCAGTGACCAGCTGTCAGTAACACATCAGTACCTCATCATCAGTGCTGCTCATCAGTGGCACCTATCAGTGCCAATCAGTACCACCTATCAGTGCCACCTGTCAGTGCCCATCACAGCCGCCTGTCACTGCCCATCAGTGCCACCTGTCACTGCCCATCAGTGCCGACCTATTGGTGCCCATCAGTGCTGCCTATCAGTGCCCATCTTTTCTACATATCAGTACCACCTTACCAGTGCTAACTCAGTGCCGCCTCATTAGTGCCCGTCAGTGAAGGGGAAAACAACATTTTATGACAAAAACTAAGAAAAACTTTTTTTTTTTCAAAAATGTTGTTCTTTTTTAGTTTGACCTGTGGGGTTTTTATTTTTTGATAAACAAATACCACCAAAATAAATCTCTATTTGAAGGAAGAAATTTAGTTTGGATAAAATGTAGAATGACCGTGCAATTGTCATTCAAAGTGGGACAGCACTGAAAATTGTCCTGGGCAGGAAGGGGTGAAAGTGCCCGGTATTGAAGTGGTTATATATTAATTTTCTTTTGTAATCACCGTTTGCCGTTGTTTCATCAGATTTGGCGACCCTTCAAAATGTGTAACAGAAGTGACTTTCCGTCACCGCCATCTTGCTACACCCCGTACTCCTCCATAGTAAGGATACACTGAGAAGGGGAAAGTGGACATCTTGTTACACCCATTGGAGTTTTGCATTTTACACTTATTCTTAACAGTAAAGTGAGTTTTTATATAGTGAAATACAGTACTTAGAAATCCGTCTGACTGGTTAGATGTTGAATTTTAAAAGCAGCGGCAAGCCTGCTAATCTCACAGGTTTGCTAATCTGACAGAAGTTTGCTGCTTTTAAAATGCAACATCTAACTAGTCGGACGCCCCAATCCCACCACTATGATCTACTGTGGTTCCAGCCCTTTCGCTTTCAATCGCAGAAATGCAAGGACATACCTTCTTAGACCCAGTCTGTGCAGACAGTATAACCACTTGCTGACGTGGCACTGTTCACAGGCAGCTTAACTCTTCAATAAGCCATATAAGTTGAATCCAATGGAATTTTACTTCAGATACATGCAGTACAGAGGATGTTTTTACCAATCATTTGAAGTGTAAGAAAACACTAACTTTCAACATGTAGCTCCTGTGATGACAAAAGCTGAGGGAACATGGAAGAAGCCAGGCAGGTCTAGATAAGACTGAACTAACTAGCAATAAAACAGGTGGGGAGAACAAAGGAAGATACCAAATAGGGAAGATAAACAAGTTGTAGTGGCTCTGAACTACCCCAAGATGTCAGTATACATCAGAACATCAATACCATAACATAGTTTAATGCAACAACAGAAAAGAATACATCATAGGTGGGACACAATACTGGCCACATCACCAGAGGACACAGTAGGGGAGTGCAGGCATGTGACACTACCTGATGAGTCAATGACAGTGAGGGGACAGGTAAATGTCAGTACTCTTATTTTTCTTTTCTTATTTATAAATTGGTGACAGGGTCACTTTATGCAATTTCCCCAGCTTGTAGCCATGTAAAGATAAAATAGCACCTTGGTGTGGAATTATCTTCAAAAATGGACAGCAATGCACAAATGAGCCAGTCCAATGTTTTCTGGAAAGCATTACAGTTTACACGGTTTAATCTGCCCCAGACAAACATTTGCCTAATAGGTTTATTTCCAATGATCATCAGCTCCATCTAGTGGCCATCATCTTGTGTTTTTCTGAATCACCTTAATCAGGAGAATACTGCTTTATGGCCACTAGATAGCACTAACAACCCCAGGAAATAAACATGTTAACAATTTGCCCACCGTGTTATAGCTGATATACAGCCACAGTATGGCTCTTTATTTCTTAGAGGGCGTTCCTGGATGTCCTCCCAAGGATACACTTCTGGGGCAGGCACCAGGAAGTGTCTGTGATTGCATCACAGATCGGGGTAAAGGGCCAATCACAGCGGCCCTTTACCATGTGATCAGCTGTGTCCAATCACAGCTGGTCACATGCAAACAGTCTTGCCTTTTGTCAAGGTTTCCTTTCCTCACACAGAGACAGCGAAGAGCTGATCTGACAGGGTACAGTGAGTACAGCATTTCCACTGACAATCACTGCTCTGATTATCAGTACAGCCCCATCAGTGCAGCTTATCAGTGCTGCGTATCCGTGCCCCCTCATAAGTGCAGCCTCATCGTGCCCATAAATTCACGTCAGTGCCGCCTCATCTGTGCCCATCAGTTCACATCAGTGCAGCTTATCAGTGCTGCCTATCATTGCCCATCAGTGCTGCCTCATAAGTGCAGCCTCATTGTGCCCATCAGTGCAGCCTTATCAGTGCCCAACAGTTCACATCAGTGCCTCCTCATCAGTGCAGGTTATCAGTGCAGATTATCAGTGGTGCCCATCAGTGCTGCCTATCATTGCCCCAGAAGTGCAGCCTCGTTGTGCCGAACAGTGCAGCTTATCAGTGCCCATCAGTGCAGATTATCAGTACTGTCCATCAGTGCAGCCTTCTCAGTGCCCATTAGTGCAGCCTCGTCAGTGCCCATCAGTTCACATTAGTGGCTCCTCATCAGAGCAGGTTATCAGCACCCATCAGTGCAGCCTTGTCAGTGCCCATCAGTGCAGCCTTGTCAGTGCCCATCAGTTCACATCAGTGGCTCCTCATCAATGCAGGTTATCGGTGCCCATCAGTGCAGCTTATCAGTGGTGCCCATCAGTGCAGCCTTATCGGTGCCCATCAGTGCAGCTTATCAGTGCTGCCTATCATTGCCCATCAGTGCTGTCTCATAAGTGCAGCCTCATCGTGTCCATCAGTGCAGATTATCAGTGGTGCCCATCAGTGCTGCCTATCATTGCCCCATCAGTGCTGCCTCAGAAATGCAGCCTCATTGTGCCCTACAGTGCAGCTTATCAGTGCCCATCAGTGCAGATTATCAGTGCTTCCCATCAGCACAGCCTTATCAGTGCCCATCAGTGCAGCCTCGTTAGTGCCCATCAGTTCACATCAATGCTACCTCATCAGTGCAGATTCATCAGTGCCCATTAGTACAGCCTCGTCAGTGCAGATCAGTGAAGAATAAAATTATTTATCTGAAAATTTATATAACAAAAAACTAAGAAAAACTTTTTTTTCAGGTGGTTAAACAAAATACAGGGACAATTTTGTTATGACTGGGTGAATGCTTGTGACATTTGCCAACAAATGATTTTATAACTAGATCCCATAAGGGTCTTATCGTGGACCCTCCAATGGCACTGTTTTATGTGGTAGAATACATACGGGTCTGTACTGGCTCTTACATGTTGACCATCACCTGTAACCTTTGACAGCCGGACCCACAGATTCCACCATGATAGAAGTTCTAACAGAAGCTCCCGACACACAGAGCAAATTGATTGCAGCACTCTGTAAACATGTAGATATTTCCTCTCACTTCCTGTGAAATCTCCAGGACAGGAAGTGAAAGAAATCTCCTTAAGGGGACGCAGACAGAAAAAAATTACACTAACTTTGGTTTTAACTCCTTTATCATTCCCCCCACCAAAAAAAAAAAGTTTTACCTATACAGATAATTCAACTCCGTCTTCCCTTGGCTGTAATCTTGCTGATTTCTTTTTTTTTGTGTTCCAACGCATGCCTTATCCACAATTCCTCTTTCCAATGTTGGAGAGTAGGGAACTGTGGTGGGAGTAATTATATGAGAACGACTGTGGTCTTTGTAAGCGTGAATCTGCTGCCCCAGCCATATTTAAGATTGTGTAATGGCTTTACTTCTGCAGAAGGCCAATTCATTGTTACCGGTTAGTATCCAGCACAAAGTGTGTGACGACCTGAACACGTCAGTATCTGTGCACTGGAAACCTGACCCACAGCTGTGATCACCACAAGAGACGGCTAAGTTACTGACACAACCTTTATCTTCCCTTAAAAAAAAAAGAAAAAAAAGAAGAGACAGTCAGCATGACAGCCAGGCAATTAGCATTTCCAGAAGAAGAGAATAGCAATCTTTTTCTCAAGAAAGGTTGAATTGGGCTCAAGCTGATACAGAGCTCCCTCTAGTGGTTAATTGCTGCATTCATTTCAATGGCCTGCCCTACATTCAACAAAGAGCTCTTGCATATGGATACCAAGGCGTTCAGTAAAAAAAAAAAAAATGACAGACCCCTGAAATAGAAGATTATATTTTTTAAATATTTGGCATTCTGAGAGATAGAATAATTTGTACACACATAGACTCACCGGCCACTTTATTAGGTACAGCTGTTCAACTGCTTGGTAACACAAATTGCTATTCAGCCAATCACAAGGCAGCAACTCAATACATTTAGGCATCTAGACGTGGTGAAGACGACTTGCTGAAGTTCAAACTGAGCATCAGAATGGGCAGAAAGGGGATTTAAGTGACTTTGAACGTGGTTGTTGGTGCCAGAGGGGCTGGACTTGGTATTTCAAAAACTGCTATTCGGATTTTCACACACAACCATCTCTCGGGTTTACAGAGAATAGTCAGAAAAAGAGAAAATATCCAGTGAGTGGCAGTTGTGTGGAGGAAAATGCCTTGTTGATGTCAGAGGTCAGAGGAGAATGGGCAGACTGATTGGGGATGATAGAAAGGCAACAGTAATGCCCCATACATACGGTCAGACATTCCGACCACAGAATCCGTCTGATTTTTTCTGATGGATTTTGGCCGAAACTTGTGTTGCATACACACGGTCGCACAAAGTTGTTAGAAAATGCGATCGTTCAGAACGAGGTGACATACAAAACATACGACGGGACTACGTAGGGGCCAGTAGCCAATAGCTTTTGTCTCCAAATTTTCTCTGAGCATGCGTGGCACTTTGTGCGTCAGAATTCTCTACACACGATCGGATTTTGTTGTCGGAAAATTTTAGATCCAGCTCTCAAACTTTTTCCGTTGGAAAGTCTAACAGAAAAAGTCCGATAGAGCCCACACACGATCGGATTTTCCGTCAACCTAATCTGATCAGACTATTTCCGACCGTGTGTATGGGGCATAACTCCATAGCTCCCAACTGTCCCTGATTTGGAGCACTGTCCCTCTGTCCCTCTTTCCTCCTCATTTGTCCTTCATTTTGGTCTGATCTATATAGATGTATATAAAATGCACTCTTTATCGTTTAAAAAGGGTTTTCAGTGCAAAAACTTTCATCTGATTTCTAAATTGCTGCATTTGTAAATTTCAAAAGTCAATATAAAGGAATAGTAGTGGTAAAAAAAGCACTTGTGGGTTCAACCAATCTTGTTTTTTTGTACAATTCTCCTTTAAGGGGGTGTGGCAAGGGGTGTGTCCTATGCTTGCATACCTTTGCTGATAGGTGTTCCTCATTCCCATCTCAAAAAGTTGGGAGGTATGTAACTCCAATAACCACTCGTTACAAGCAAGGTATGGAAAATACCATACTAAACAAAAAAATTCAGCGCTAAAAAGGAAAACACCCAGTGGAGTGAAGTGTTATTACCACATAGTAAATAGATGGCATGAAAAAAACATGCCAAACAAGTGTGAGCAATAAAAATGAACAAATGTGAAAAAATATATTATATTTTATATTATATACCGGGCATCATCCCGGTATACCCCCCGGAAGCCGAGTACGCACATCTGCGTACGCTCGGCAGGAAGGGGTTAAATAAATATTTTTATTTTATTTTTATAAATATTTTTATATTGGAGTAATCTGCTCTATGAGGAGGCTCTTTGTTTTTTTTCCCCTTTTATCTTTTTATTTGGTCTACATTTTTTCATGCACCCGTTGGGGTGTGAATATTTTTTCACATTTCCTTGGATCCGAAAAACATCCTGGATTGGGTATCTCGAGATCTGATGACGTCTGAGCACAGCTGAGGTTTACATCATCCATCTGATTGGAAGATTGCTGGCCATTGCAATTCGATGTCTGAATGACTCACCACCTAGGTGTGTGGGTCCACACCTTCTGGTAAGTGTACCTATTATCTCCTCTGCTTACATTCAGTGTGTTGTCGTGCTTATACGAAGAAAATCGCAGTGGCATCAAGCTGGTATAAGATATTTTGGGCACCGGATGTGTGTCATTGTGATGAGCCTTGGTCACTTTTCATAGTGGAGAGACTATCTAGGACCTTAAAGACTATTGTTATTAGTTGTTGCTTGGGTTTGACTCCAGGCTATTTTTTCATTACATCCAACTTTTTATTTATATTTATTGTTTGCAAAATTTTCTGTCACTTTATATATGATATACATATATTTTTTCACATTTGTTCATTTTTATTGCTCACACTTGTTTGGCATGTTTTTTTCATGCCATCTATTTACTATGTGGTAATAACACTTCACTCCACTGGGTGTTTTCCTTTTTAGCGCTGCATTTTTTTTGTTTAGTATATTTTTTTACAATTGTTACTTTGTTGGATGCTGGCTGCTACATTTTTTATTTTTATCTTTGGTAGTGCGATTATAATTATATTTTGATGGAAAATACCATCTCTGAACACACAACACTTCGAACCTTGAAGCAGATGGGCTACAGCAGCAGAAGACCACACCGGGTGCCACTCCTGTCAGCTAAGAACAGGAAACTGAGGCTACAATTTGCACAGGATCACCAATATTGGCCAATAGAAGATTGGAAAAATGTTGCCTGGTCTGATGAGTCTCCATGTCAGCTGTGCCATTCAGATGGTAGGGTCAGAATTTGGTGTAAACATGAAAGCATGGATCCATCCTGCCTTGTATCAATGATTCAGGCTGGTGGTGTAATGGGGTGGGGGGGGAATTTTCTGGGCACACTTTGGGCCACTTAGTACAAATTGAGCATCATTTAAACACCACGACCTACCTGAGTATTGTTGCTGACCATGTCCATCCCTTTATGACTACAGTGTCCCCATCTTCTGATGGCTCCTTCCAGCAGGATAATGCACCATGTCACAAAGCTCCAATCATCTCACCACTGGACAATGAGGTCACTGTACTCCAATGGTCTCCACACTCACCAGATCTCATCCAATAGAGCACCTTTGGGATGTGGTGAAACGGGAGATTTGGATCATGGATGTGCAGCCGACAAATCTGCAACAACTGCGTGATGCCACCATGTCACTATGGACCAAAAGCTCTGAGGAATGTTTCTGACCTTGTTGAATCTATTCCAGGAAGAATGAAGGCAGTTCTGAAGGAAAAAGGGGGGTCCAACCCGGTACTAGCAGGGTGCACCTAATTAAGTGGCTGCTGAGTGTATAGGGATGAATTATTTGGTTTATACTCGTGTTTTCTGGAACAAGAACTTTCTACCAGGAAGATCCAGGATTCCTATATCAATACCATGGAACCAATCATGGCAAAGAAGCTCATGCACCTTTTTGTGCCTTGTGCAGTTTTTAACCTTTTGTTTTACCACGTGTTTTTTTTTTTTTTTTTTTCATGAGTCTTGCTTGCTGCATATGAGGTGTCATTAACCACTTAAGCCCCGGACCAATTATGCAGCTAAAGGACCAGGCCCCTTTTTGCGTTTCGGCACTGCGTCGCTTTAACTGACAATTGCGCAGTCGTGCGACGTGGCTCCCAAACCAAACTGGCGTCTTTTTTTCCCCACAAATAGAGCTTTCTTTTGGTGGTATTTGATCACCTCTGCGTTTTTTTTTTTTGTTTTTTTGCGCTATAAACAAAATTAGAGCGACAATTTTGAAAAAAATGCAATATTTTTTACTTTTTGCTATAATAAATATCCCCAAAAAATATATATAAAAATAAAAATTTCCTTAGTTTAGGCCGATACGTATTCTTCTTCTACATATTTTTGGTAAAAAAAAAAATCACAATTAGCGATTATTGATTGGTTTGTGCAAAAGTTATAGTGTTTACAAAATAGGGGATAGTTTTATAGCATTTTTATTAATTTTTTTTTTTACTAGTAACGGCGGCCATCAGCGATTTTTATTGTGATTGCGACATTATGGCGGACACATCAGACATTTTTGGGACCACTGTCATTTATACAGTAATCAGTGCTATTTAAATGCAGTGATTCCTGTGTAAATAACACTGGCAGTGAAGGAGTTAA
>NW_027507790.1:237687332-237857371 GCF_037356315.1 Lithobates pipiens
AGGTTAAGGCTCGATTCACACTGCGAATCCACTGCAGGTTCCCGCATCGCACCCGACTCACAAGGCACTTCACACCGCCCTATGCCAACTGCTGGGAATGTCAATAGAAAGTTAATGACACCCCCAAATCAGTTCGCATATCGCAGTGCGAACTGTCAATTCGGACACGAATCGGATCGCTTGGATGTGAACACCCATGCGATCCGATTCTGGGGTAGACCAAAAAAGGGTCCTGTGTGAGTTTGGTCCAAATGTGATGCAAATTCACCCATACAATCTATCTGGCTGAAATCGCATCACACAGACATCACATTTGATTTGCACTGCAGTGAGCTGCGAATCATATCCGACATTGCACATCGCATTGCTGTGAACTGAGACTAAAGCCTCGTACACACAATCTGATTTTCCGCAGACAAAACCTCTGACTTTTGTCCAAAGGGCGTTGGCCAAAAACTTCTTTTGCATACAAACGACACCCGATTGTAGGCCAACAAACACAAACGTAGTATTAGATGTACTACAAGACAATAAACAGGAAGTTCAATTGTCATGCGCCACCCTTTGGGCTCTTTCTACTAATTTCGTGTCAGTAGAAGTTTGGTGTGTTGATTCACGCTTTTCATTTTGCACTTATTATTTTACGCTTTTCAGTTTTCGCTTTTCAATTTGTTTCTGAACGGCCGTTTGTCAACCAGATGTGTTGTGGAATCGGAGGAGATAACATGTTATTTATTATTGGCCTTGGAGTTATTGCTTTGACCCAAGTCCAGTCCAGGAACAGGAGGAGGAGGATTTCTTGGACCATTATTGCTTTATTAATCGTGACCAACTGTCATATGTCTTTGCTGCGGGAGCTCCAGGAGAATAATCCGGATGATTTTCGGAATTATCTCCGGATGATAGACCCCTGCTTTCATCAACTCTTGTCATTGTTGACCCCCTATATTAAAGCGGTTGTATACCCGCTGACACTTTTTTTTTTTTTTTTTTAATACCAATGTAAGGCAAAAGGCATAATGAGCTAGTATGCGCCGCATACTAGCTCATTATGAAATACTTTCCTTAGAACGAGGTGCCAGTAACTCACCTGATCCACGCCGAGGGAGATGACATGTTCTTTCCGGCACTGGCGGGCTTTCAGCCGAGAATCCCCTGTGCGCATGCGCCGATGCAGTCAGCGAGCTCATTGCACAGGTAATATCTTCTAAACCATGCAGGTTTAGGAGATATTTTTTTTTACCTACAGGTAAGCCTTATTATAGGCTAAGTTTAAAAATCGTCGATTCAACCGCTTTAAGAAGCAGGAGACATGCGTGAGGCTTTTATTTTATTTTTTGGTTGAATAATTATTTGATTTGGTATATTTTCTGTATTTTTGGATGTATAGAATGCACTTTTGGGTTAAGTTCTATTGGCAGATAGCATGTCTAATTGTATTTGTTTTCTTTTTTTAATGCACAATAAAAAAAATGTGTAGAATAATACTTGGCTATATGTTTTACTTCAAATGACAGTTTGGGAGTAGGCAGTTACATTTTAAAAAATACAATGCAAAATTAACAAGGGACACCAACATAGTTGCGGGGTTCCACCCTAAAGTGGAACCTCCGCTGATCGGAACCCTCCCCCCCTCTGGTGTCACAATTGGCACCTTACAGGGGGGAGGGGGGTGGAGATACCTGTCAAAGACAGCTATTTACACCCACTTCCGGGCATAGACTCCCGTGGGAGTCTATGTCATTTCCTGCCCTGCCGCGCTGTCTGCTGGGACACACACGGGTCCCAGTGACAGCGCAGAGAATTCCTATTGCGCTGCGCGACTCGCGCATGCGCAGTAGGGAACCGGGAAGTGAAGCCGATTCGCTTCACTTCCTGATTCCCTCACCTAGAATGGTGACTGCAGCAGCCGAGAGCCGAGCGGTCGATCGGCCTCGGCATCGCTGGAACCCGGGACAGGTGAGTGTCCATTTATTAAAAGTCAGCAGCTGTAGTATTTATAGCTGCTGGCTTTTAATATTTTTATTTTAGGTGGAATCCCTCTTTAAAAACTACGGGATAACGGTGTTGTGGTAACTTGCCAGAAAAAAAAAAAACATAATAATAATATTCTTGATATGAAATAAAAGCCTTTTAAAATATGTTTGGCAGAACTCCATCAATATCACCAGCAAAGCAGCTTCATTATTATCCCATTAAAGAAGAGAATCGTGCGCTGCATTTGGAGATTTCATAATTTTCCATGTCACAAATGATCATTCTGCATTACGCTGGTTTACAAGACCGACCACTTCTGGCTCGTCCTTGCTTCCGAGCATGCGTGTTTGTACTTCGGGCTTTTGACCGACAGACTTGTGTACACACAATCGGAAAGTCCGACAACACACATTTGTCCGCAGAAAATTTATAAGCCTGCCATCCAACATTTGTCCATGGAAAATCCGACAATCGTCCGATGGGGCGTACAAACGGTCAGATTTTCCGGCAACAGCCTGACATCACACATTTCCCGTCGGAAAATCCAATCGCGTGTACGAGGCTTTAGTGAAGAGTCAAGTCAAAATGTTGCCTGGTCGTTTGGCTACTTCGACTGAAACATGCTGGGAATCGCATGATAATTGTTAACATGTATTGCCGCGCACTTTACATTGCAAGTAAATGCATGACATCAACAACATGTGTTGAGATCTGATTTACTTTAACCACTTACGGACTGCCCGCTGCAGTTTTAAGACCCCTTTCACACTGGGGCGTTTTTCAGAAGTTTTTCAGGCGCTTTAGCGCTAAAAAAGCACCTGTAAAACGCTTGAAAGTCGCCTCATCTGCAATCCCAATGTGAAAGCCCAAGTGCTTTAAGAGCCCTTTCACAATGTCAGCGCCCGAAAAACGCTCGTAAAGCGCCATTTAAACTAGCAGCGCTTTATCAGCGTTTTTTCGAGCGATATTGGGGCACTTTTAACCCCTGCTAGTGGCCAAATAAAGGGTTAAAAATGCCCACAAAGCGCTGCTGCCAAAAGCGCTTTTCAGGCGTTTTGCAGGTGCTTACCATTGATTTCAATGGGAAGGGGCGCTTTAGGAGCGGTCCAAAAGCGCTGCAAAGAAGCTGCTTGCAGGACTTGTTTTGACGCCCTGCCAGCGCAGTGTGAAAGCACTCTGGCTTTAACATTGGGATTGCAGTTGCGGCTTCTTTCAAGCGTTTTTTTTTAAAGCTAAAGCACCTGAAAAACGCCCCAGTGTGAAAGGGATCTCAGTGTGAATGAACTCGGGCTTTCACATTGGGATTGCAGATGAGGCTTCTTTCAAGGGCTTTATGGGTGCTTTTTTTTACGCTAAATCACTTGAAAAAATGCCCAGTGTGAAAGGGGTCTAAGTCGGCTGCTTGAAGGAGGATATCGTTGTTATGGCAGCAGCTAGCTTTTTGTTTTTAAAACAGTGTAAACATTTAAAATAAAAGGTAAAACAGCTGCACCCACAGAGTTCCCCTTTACATTTGAACCCAGCGTTTCCCTTTATTTCTGAACCCACAGAGTTCCCCTTTACATCTGAACTCGCAGAGTTCCTTTACACTGTGGGGGGACTCTCCAGACTATGATTTATGGAGGAACACTGAGAACTCTGATGTAAGGAGGGGAATCTGATGTAAGGGGGAACATTGCGGACTCTAAAGATTAAAGTCTAAAGATTAATTCTGATATAAGGTGGTCAGAGACCCCACATACATAATAGCAGTGCCAGGACAAGGTCATCCAGCGCCCAGGGCAAGGATGCCAAACTGCGCCCTCCTTTCCCTTAGGGTTAGGGTCAGGGTGCCCCCTACCCCTGCAATAAACCATTGCGCCAGGGGCAGCTGACCCTCCTGCCCACCCCTTGTCCCGGCCCTGCATCATAGTTTCCAGCATTGCCTTTAATCAGGGTTCTGATGTAAGGGGGAATACACTCTGCTTACAACTGCAGACGTTGAATCACAGTCTGAGCTCTTGGGGCCCCCACAGTGACGGAACGCCAAGCCCCGGTCGCAAGTGTGACCTTTGTGACCCTGGTAGTTCCGTCACTGATCACTTTGAAAAATTGGTAAGCTGCAATGTATTAGATGTTTGTTTTTGGGGTTTAAAACCACTTTAAATCTTACCCCCAAAAATGCTCTATATACTAAAGCATACTGAACACTACCCTGCCAGAGATGCCCCTTATCTGCATAGGCAGATTTTTGGTAAAGGAGAACTAACTCTTTAAGCTGGAACCAGCAACCTGTACCTTCTTAGAAGTGGCAGCAGTCTCCAATAGCAGTCATAGCTCCTCAGCAGCAGCAAAAGCATTAGTGATTCTCCCAGACTCTTCATTAATTCATCCTCCATAGGACTTCCCTGTCCTCTGTGAGGCTCCCTGAGCCCAGGGCCTCAAGAAATAGAAACCATTCTGAGCAGGCAGGTTCCTTCTGCTCCAAGGCCTCTGCTTCAAGCCCATGCATAGACCTCAACTGCTCCTAGTACTGCAGTGGCAAATCCCAGGAGAAAGAGAGAGCTCACATGGGCCTCCATTAATATTTATACTATCCCCCAGCATGCAGCAGTGGCAATGATCCTCCTACTGGTTGGTTAGAGGTAACATAAATATTCATAACTCAGCTTTCCTGTAGCTTTTCACACTATTACCCGAGGTATTAGTGATGTGACACCTACTGGCAGCAGAGAGAAACAACAGCAACACAGAGTTTAGAGGAAAAAATAAATGAGCAAATAGACCAGGGTTTCTCATCTATTGTTCCTCCAGAGCTTGCTAGGGGTTCCTGGAGCAAGAACCAACTTCTGCCTCTCATATAAGTTCTCACTGACACCATTGATCTTTTTAGCTATCTGTAGGGGGTAACACTTCCCAATGTCCACAAGCAGGGCCAACTTTACTGCTGGGGCAAAAGATGCATATGCCCAGGGCCCTGTCATTTTTGGGTGGGTACTGCGCTGCCTGCCCCTTGATCCCCACGCTGCCTGGCGGAGTTTGACCACCTCCGGTATTGGTTGAATGCTGTCTGCTCTCCTCCTGTCACTTGTAAATACAGAAGCGCTAAAGAGTGTGCTAGGTACAGAGAGTGGTTTGGTGCGCTAGGTGCAGGGTAGCACTAGATACAGAGTACAGTGGTGCACTAGGTGCAGAGAGTGGTTTGGTACGCTAGGTGCAGGGTAGCACTAGATATAGAGTACAGTGGTGCACTAGGTGCAGAGTGCAGGGGTACGCTAGGTGCAGGGGTGCGCTAGTTGCAGAGCAGGGAAGCCATGATCATTAACCACTTGCTTAGCAGGCACTAACACCCCCTTCCTGCTCAAGCCAATTTTCAGCTTTCAGTACTGTCGCATTTTGAATGACAATTGCGCAGTCATGCTACACTGTACCCAAATTATTTTTTTATCATTTTCTTCACATAAATAGAGCTTTCTTTTGGTGGTATTTAATCACTGCTGGGTTTTTTTATTTTTTACAAAAAAAAATTAACAAATATTTTGGAAAGAAAGGTTTTATACTTTTTTTCTGTCGGTACATTTTGTAACTAAATAATTTTTCGCCTTCACTGATGTGCGCTGATGAGGCGGCAGCGATGGGAGATAGGCTGAACTGGTGGGCATTGATGAGATGGCACTGATGAGGTGGCACTGATGAGGAGGCACTAATAGGCCGCACTTATGGGCACTGATATGTGGCACTGATTAGCACTGATAGGCGGCACTGATGGGCACTGTTAGGTGGCACTGGTGGGCACTGATAGGTAGCAGTGGCAGGCACTGATAGGCGGCAGTGGTCGGCACGGGTAGGCAACATGTATAGGCGGTACTGATGGGCATTGATGGGTGGCACTGATGGGCAACACTGATGGGCATTGATGGACAGCAGTGATGGGCAACACTGATAGGCGGCACTGATTGCCAGCCTGACTGGCATGGCTAATGGGCACTGATTTGTGGCACTTGTGAGCAGTGACGGGCACTGATTGCTGCCACTGGTGGGCGCTAAATGCTGGCATTGGTGGGCATTTATTGTTACACTTTATTTCTTTATTGTAATCAGGGCACTGTTGATCAGTGCTCTGATTACATCCCTAGATGTCCCCCTGTGAGGAGATGCAGCTGATCGGCTCTCTTCTCCTCACACTCTGTCAGTGTGAGGCGAGGAGAGCCGACTACCGGCATCTCCATGTTTACATATGATCGGCTGTGATTGGACATAGCTGATCAAATGGTTAAAGAGCCTTTACACAGATCAAGGTCTCGCCGTGTCCTAGGAACACCGAGCGCCCCCAATCGCCGCGCTGCGAATCTGTTCTGGGCCGCCGTCATGTGACGGCGACCCAGAACAGGAGCTGAACCGTCCCCCTGTTTGACAGTGAGCGGCGGCAAGCAGTTAAAAAAAAAATTGAGCTTCGAGTGTAGTAGCTCAGCGACCTGAGGTCACAGAGACCCCAAATTCACTATTCCTAGTTATAGAGTGCAGGGTTGAGGGTTGCTCTATGTACAGAGTGCGGGGTTCAGGGGTACGCTAAGTATAGAGTGCAGAGTTGAGGGGTGCTCTACCATCAGAGTGAAGAGTTTAGGGGTGCGCTATGTGCAGGCTTTAGGTGTGTGCTAGGTGCAGAGTACAGTGGTACACTAGGTGCAGTGTAATGAGGGGTGCGCTAGGTTCAGAGTGCAGGGTTAAGGGGTGCACTACATGCAGGAGTGCATGTAGCGCATCCCTGCACTCTGCACCTAGTGCACAACAGCACTCTGCACCTAGCGCAGCACTGTACTCTGCACCTAGTGCACTCTGCAATTAGCACACCACTGCACTCTGCACCTAGCTCACCATTGTACTCTGCACATATCACACCCTTGTACTCTGTACATAGCACACCTCTGCACTCTGTACATAGAGCACCACAAACCCTGCACTCTGCACATAGTGCACCCCACTTGCCTGCTCCCTGCACCCGATCCCGGCTTGTCTTGACTACTTTTCTGGACTTCTGCTGCTCCGCTCTTGGACTTCCTAGCACGGTTGCCCCCCAGAGACTTGTTTACCCAGCTCTTGTCCTCTGCTGCTGCTACCTGGCAACCTGTGCTACTGTGGGCACTGCATCCCTGTGTCATCTTCAGGGTTGTGCTGCACTCGGCCGCAAGGGGAGCCCTCTCAGCATCTCGGCCTCACTCCTGATCGTGACAGCACACCTAAACCCTGCACATAGCTCACACCTAAAAAAAAACTTAACTCTGCATTTAGTGCACCCCTCAACACCTTTCAACTATGCACTCTTATGTCTTATAGTTTGCTCACATTTTTGTAGGCATGTTTACCCTAAATAGGGTGTGTGGGTTCTACTGGTTCAAGCCCCTATAACCAGGAATAGTGAATGCTCCCTTGGTGAGGTGGGTACTTCTGCAATAGGATGCTAGTTCATCCTAACTATTAACTTGGTGTATATATATGTTTTTTTACATGATTTTATTTTTAAGATATCTCTATGACAAGTGCTAACCCCGTCTTATGCAGGGCCGTCTTTAAAGTGGAGGGCCACCCTGAAAACAAAAAAATATTAAAAATGACAAAAAAAATCTAAAAAAAAAAAATTAAAATTTTTTTATTTTTTATTTTTTTTACTTACCAGAAATGCCTGTTGCTAGGCACATAATCCTAATCTTCCTCTTCCTCCTCCGCGGAGATCTTCTGTCTTCTCTCCTCGTCGCGGCGTCTTCTGGGTAATGGGTCGCGCTGTGTTCTGGGAACTGTGTGTTCCAGAACACAGCGCGTCCCATTCAGAAAGTGCTGCGGGACTCACGCATGCGCAGTAGGAAACGGGCAGTGAAGCCATAAGGCTCCACTGCCTGTTTCCCTTAGAGGGAATGGCGGCGCCGGGACCCGAGAGCCGAGGGACGGGTCGGCCTTGGGCGGCCGACATCGCGGGCGCCCTGGACAGGTGAGTGTGTTTTTTAAGTCAGCAGCTGCAGTGTTTGCAGCTGCTGACTTTTTTTTTTTTTTTAAATGGCCCTCCTCTTTAAGACAGGGCAAAAGGGGCAGCTGCCTTGGGCCCTGTCATTGTTGTGGGGCCCAAAGCAGCTGCCTCATACTTGCCAACCTTTCCAGTTTAAATTCCCTTGGCCCTTGAAGTTTTAGTCCTATGCTGTGTCCTGATATCTCAGTGTGAAATGCTGCTACTAATGCTGCACAGCTCTGCCCTATTATTGTGTACGGATGACTCTCCTGCAGACCCTGTGTTTACATGTAAATAACCGTCATTCATATGTAAATAGCGGCAACATTCATATGTAAATAGCTGAGTCCAGCAGCGTTGATATGTGAAAAGAGGTGGCATTCATATAGATCATGCCCCCTGCAGTGAGGAGAAGACATGCTGTAACCTATAGCAACCAGTGAGCAGTATTACTGTATAGTAATCTCTAGCAACCAATCATCAAGCAGAAATCATGTGCTATAACCTCTAGCAACTAATCAGTGAGCCCAGTCAGTAAGCAGTAATGATATGCTGTAACCTCTGGCAACCAATCGCAATCACTGCCTAAGCTGATACAGTAAACTGATTTTAAGTCTAGCTGCTATTTATTGTATGTCTCAGAGAAGGTGGAGAGTGAAATTGCATGGGGGGCCCCAATAAATTTTTTGGCCAATCTATATTAAAGACGGCCCTGGTCTGATGTATATACCAAATGCGTATTGCTTTAGAGAGATACATATTATAACTTTGGTAAGCACCCCATATTAAAGCACACCTGATAATCACCTCTCGAGGCACCATAATGGAAATACATATTCTATACTTCTAGGTATCTAGCTCTGGTTATTTGTTACATTCTTGCAGCTTGGTTATTTCCGGCGGATGCCGTATACACTGAATACATAAGTAATACTTTTTAGGTAAGATTACAGTCGTAAACAATAGAGACTGTTTAGACTCCATACTGGCACACTACTTACAAACTTTATTATCCATTTCAGACCCGTGTGTAACATTGGTCTCATTGGAAGCTGCACATGCCTCTTCACCCTTCTGTCCATCCCTTTATTTGGAGGATCTGTTGAAATATATACTGTACATATATATCTATTAATAAGATATACAAAGATTAAAACCGAAATAGTCATCCAAGCACTAAAAGCACTATCAGAATAATTGTATGGCCATACACTATAAGATGATCTCCTATCCTTACATTCCTGCACTTTTTGAACTGCTCTATGAAAACAACATTCTAATCCAGGGACAGGAGGCCTCCTCAAGTTCAAGGTGATAACAGGCTCTAGTGGCTTTTGAAATTGCACCGTTCCTGGAGTTATCTAAGGAGAGGAGATCATCTATTGCCCTGTACACATGGTCGGACTTTCCGACGGAAAATGTGCGATCGGATTGTGTTGTCGGACATTCTGATCGTGTGTGGGCTCCATCTGACTTTTTCTGTTGGAATTTCCAACGCACAAAGTTTGAGATCTGGATCTAAAATTTTCCAACAACAAAATCCGATCGTTTAAATTCCAATCGTGTGTAGACAATTCCGACGCACAAAGTGCCACGCATGCTCAGAATAAATTACGAGACGAAAGCTATTGGCTACTGCCCTCTTTATAGTCCCGTCGTACGTGTTGTACGTCACCTCGTTCTGATTTTCCGACAACTTTGTGCGACCGTGTGCATGCAAGACAAGTTTAGGCTAAAATCCGTCTGAAAAAATCTGACGTATTTTGTCGTCGGAATGTCCGACTGTGTGTACAGGGCATTGTAGTGTATGGCGATATAAGGCTCTTATATTGCTTACTTGTAAGTTTATTATCAACGAGGTGTCTTCTGGTGATGGTATTCAGATGAGGAATTTTGTTCTTTTCTGCTGAGGGGATATGAAGCACCACCTATACTATAAGAACTTTATATGAATTTGTTTCTGCATACTGATTGAGTTTTAATTGGCTTTTAATGCCATTGTTTGCACTGAATATTTCTAATTATTCTGATAGCGCTGTTAGTGTTTGGGTGACTATTTCGGTTTTTATCTTTGTACATCTTATTAATTGTTTGTTTATATAATCGCTGCTACTGTGCATTAATCTGCCTTTATCCATTAGAGCACTGGGATCAGTGACAACTGGTGATTCTCTTACTTTTTTTGATACATATATATCTATTGTTCTGAATTTGGTTACCGGCAGAACTGTTGGATTGAGTCGTAGTCTGTGTAACCCCTATTTTTGGATTCAAGGCCCATCAGACAAGCATATATATGTTGTACGTTATATGTGTATTCTCCCAGATATATACAAACTATTGAATATCTCTGTGCATATACAATATTTATCACTTTGGATATTTAATATTATTCAGTTTCTTGTTTATGTTTTAAAATTGTATATCCGCATCTACCCAGTATGTCCTGAGGAAGCTACTAAACTGCGAAACGTATTGACAAGCAAGCGTGGAGGCGTTGTTGGATCACATATTTTCATACAGATTCAATTATCTATAAGAGTACTTATCTCATATACGAAAGGATCCTGCCTTTGTGTCTGCTGTATCGGGTATCTTTTGACCTTGCTACACATTAGAGTATTGTCTAATGTCTATATGTTTCTTTTAATAATTTTGCAAAAAAACATTTAATTTTTTACATACATCTTGCCTCATGATGTGTCTACAAAGTCAGGCATTTTTAGGAATATAGGGGGTTATTTACAAAAGGCAAATCCACTTTGCACTACAAGTGCACTTGAAATTGCACTTAAAGTGCACTTGGAGGTGTATTCGCTGTAAATCTGAGGGGGACATGCAAGGAAAATAAACAGCATTTGAGCTTGCACATGATTGGATAATAAAACCAGCAGAGCCTCCCCTCATTTCAGATCTACCCCTCAGATTTATAGCGACTGCACTTCCAAGTGCAATTTCAAGTGCACTTTGCACTTGTAGTTTGCACTTGTAGTGCAAAGGGGATTCTCCTTTAGTAAATAACCCCCATAGTCTCAATACCTTTATGATTTTGGCACAGTGGGGGTCTTTCCTTTCTATGCACTCATTATGTAGTGTGCCCCTCAACCCTGCACTCTGTACTTAGGGCACCACTCAATGTTAGTGCAGTTTGGCCACAGCCACAATTTGATGCAGAGGTATTATGTACCTCTAGCATCCAATCAGGGAGAGATAACGATTTTCAGTAATCTCTAGAAATCAATCAGTGAGCAGTAATGATGTTCTGTAACCTCTAGCAACCAACCAGTGGGCGGTAATGATGTGCCGTAACCTCTAGCAACCAATCAGTGAATGGTAAAGATGTGCAGTAACCTCAAGCAAGCAGCAAGCAGAAATGATGTGCTGTAACCTCTAGCAACCAATCAGAAAGCAGAAATGATGTGCTGTAATCTCTAGCAACTAATCAGTGAGCGGTAATGATGTGATGTAACCTCTAGCAACCAGTCAGTAAGCGGTAATGATATGCTGTAACCTCTGGCAACCAATCACAATCGCTGCCTGATCTGCTGGAGTAAAGTGAGTCTTGCTGCTAATTACTGTATGTCTGGGGGGTCCAAGAAAATGTTTGCCCAGTGTCCAATCAATATTAAAGACAGCTCTCACACCAAGTGTACGGAGCATTCTTCTCACTGACCATCACAGCAATTTATCATGAGTTGTAGGTATAGTCATTTATAGCAGGGGTTCCCTGAGATTGGAAAGATGTTTCACAGCCTTTCCCTGTGTTGAAAAGGTTGGGAAAGGCTGAAATAAAGTATCAGTCTGGGCTGACTACCAGGATGTAGAAGGGTTAGGCCTTCTATAAAGTTTTTATTACTGTGTGAGCAGGGGTCAAGTCCTGGGGAAAAAAGTGTGGAAACTCCCATTCAAGATCCACTCCCCCACCAAAAAACAAAAACAAAAAATGATACGCTCATATGCACGAACGCTTCAGAAGTAGTATTTTTCATCCAATTTTCCATTTGTGTTTATGAAGCTTAACTGTTAGTACATAAAAAAACAAAACAATCCTCATTAAACATAAATACGGTAATTCTCTGAATAATCAGTATTCATTCAATTGTGCTTCCATGCAAATGTGAAAATCATGTTCTGATCTTTATTGGGGAATTTTATTTTGTATATAGAATGTTTATGTGGTGAGTTTGCACTTTTCATTGAACAGAGTTTGGATAACACAGGCTTAAATGGAAAGGTCATAAATGAAGTGCACATTATCTGGACAGAATGCTTGGGGAGATAGTGATGTGTTCCTGCTTAGGAGATGTATGTTAGCTTGGGGGCTGCAAACTCTGCAGGGCTCCAACACACACTCTGCTATTCCAACCCTTCACATATTTCCACATAAACTTCCCTCCTGGCATTAAACTTTGCCAGGTATTGTGCTCAGCTTACCACCCCAAACTGATGTTCCTCCCTCAGCTCACCTCTCTCCCTGCATGTCCGGTGGGCAGAATAGCTGTGCTCCTCCTCTGGGTTCCCTCATCATATGGCACTGAAGATAGAGGAGGAGGGGATTCAGCGGGACACACAGAGCAAGTATGCAGGAGACTGGGGAGGGGGTGAGGAGACAGAAAATTAGGAGGGGCCGGCGGGGAGGAGCGCATCACGAGAGATCTGACTAAATACAATCTCTAAGCAGCAGGGACCTGATCTACCCGCCAGCTAGCTGTGATTGACAGGTAGATCGAAGTGGAAGCTGTCATGGGGCCCCCTACTGGCAATGCCTGAATGGTCAGGTGTGCGGCACTTACTATTGCGAGCTGTGTCGGCGGCTGCTGGTGTAGCATCTGCCACACAGCTCACATACTTCAAAGTCTTGCAGGACTCGGCTGCTAATGGGAACTGAGTTCCTGTTGTGGAAAAAGTACAGGAACTCTGTTCCCATGCGTTCCCGCAGGACTTGAGCCCTGTGTGTGAGTCCCCATTGAGAAGATACACCCTTCTCTCTGTACTATTAAAGCCAGGAGAAGAGGTGAGGGGAAATCTTCCAATTGATGCACCTTTTCCGGGGACGACTGTCTTAGCCCCTGTACACACAGTCGGACATTCTGCCAACCAAATCCGTCGGATTTTGTCCGTCGGATTTTGCCCGTCGGATCTTGTCCGAAATTGTTGCATACACACGGTCGGACTAAGTTGTCAAAAAATCCGATCATTCAGAACGTGATGACGTAATTTTGTTACGATGGGACTAGTAGCCAATAGCTTTGATGTAGGAATTTGATCTGAGCATGCGTGGCACTTGGTCCGATCAAAATTCTCTACACATGATCGGAGTATGTCCGATCAAACCAGTTGGTCAGAAAATATTTCCAACATGTTGGAAAATTGGGTCCGACGGAGATTCGGACGGAATCAGTCCGATGCATACCACACACAGTCGGATTATCCGACGACACGGTCCAATAAGACGCATTCCGACGGATTCTCAGACCGTGTGTACAAGGCTTAAGAATGATATTCCCCTTGCTTTGGGAGATTTCCACTAACTCCCCAAAGGACACCAACAGCAAAAGAGAGAAAAAAATGACAGTGATTTTTTTTAACCCTTCCCTGCTCTATCCAAGACCAGAAAAAAATGTTTTGAAGAACTTTTTTTTTTTTTTTACAAACTGCTAGTAATGATTGCTGTTCTGTTACAGAATGTCATCATTTCTAAAGTAAACGTATGTTAAATGTCAGATGACTTAGTCAGTTGCCATTTAATTCTTTACAATGTTCACTATGGCCTTAATTAATTAGAAAATACCAAAGAGAGAAGAGCAGATTATGAGAAATCTCAGCTTCTACATTTGTTTAAAGGCACATGAACCTAAAGACATATTCAACCCTTTCAGTTCCACTGACATAAAAACTACGTCAATGGCTTTGGGGGGTTTACACACAGTGTGCATAAATCCGACAAGCCAACTGTCAACTGTCGGATGGAAGAGATCCAACATCTGTGCAGCCGTCAGATCACTTCCACAAGTCCCCCGTTATTCCTGGTCCCCAGACCAGGTACCTGCATTGTGGGTGCTGTTGGATAGAGGAGAGGGAGATCAGCGAACATCCGTTTACTAATCTCCCCTTCCTGTTACTGACTCGGAAGCAATGTAGAAAACATCACTTCTGGGTCCTGGTGCCACTATAACTTTGCAGACCCCCTTCACAGCAGTGCCACGGTGTCCTCAGTTCCCTTTCATGTCACAGCGCTCCATTACATTACATACATCAAATGAATGTGCTGCTGTGCCTGCGAAAATGTGGGCCCCCAAAACACAAACATGTGACCCAGCCAAGCCCAAATTAAGCCCATCAAGCAGTTAAATACAGTAATTCTATGTGCTGTAATTCTGTGTGCTCTATAATAAAAAATACAGCCACAGCCAGGGGAGTTGCTAGGTGGAAAAAAGACCAGGTGCTTCAGACTTAAGTCCAAGGCCGGCATGGGAGGGGGGGGGGGTCTGTGGAGGCGCAGGGTTTTTTGGCTGGGCGGTGGGGTTGTGTGGTGGGGGGTAAACTCACTTGCTGGTTGCTGCCTGGCTTACCGGTGCCTACCAATGCTGAACACTAAAATCACCTGCCTGCCACAGTGACCTACCTACAGTGCCTTGCGAAAGTATTTGGCCCCCTTGAACTTTTCAACTTTTTGCCACATTTCAGGCTTCAAACATAAAGATATAAAATTTTTATTTTTTGTGAAGAATCACCAACAAGTGGGACACAATTGTGAAGTGGAACGAAATCTATTGGATTTTTGAAACTTTTTTAACTAATAAAAAAATGAAAAGTGGGGCGTGAAAAATTATTCGGCCCCCTTGCGTTAATACTTTGTAGAGCCACCTTTTGCTGCGATTACAGCTGCAAGTCGCTTGGGGTATGTCTCTATCAGTTTTGCACATGGAGAGACTGAAATTCTTGCCCATTCTTCCTTGCAAAACAGCTCGAGCTCAGTGAGGTTGGATGGAGAGCGTTTGTGAACAGCAGTTTTCAGATCTTTCCACAGATTCTCGATTGGATTCAGGTCTGGACTTTGACTTGGCCATTCTAACACCTGGATACGTTTTTTTGTGAACCATTCCTTTGTAGATTTTGCTGTATGTTTGGGATCATTGTCTTGTTGGAAGATAAATCTCCGTCCCAGTTTCAGGTCTTTTGCAGACTCCAACAGGTTTTCATCCAGAATGGTCCTGTATTTGGCTGCATCCATCTTCCCCTCAATTTTAACCAACTTCCCTGTCCCTGCTGAAGAAAAGCAGGCCCAAACCATGATGCTGCCACCACCATGTTTGACAGTTGGGATGGTGTGTTGAGGGTGATGAGCTGTGTTGCTTTTACGCCAAACATATCATTTTGCATTGTGGGCAAAAAGTTTGATTTTGGTTTCATCTGACCAGAGCACCTTCTTCCATATGTTTGGTGTGTCTCCCAGGTGGCTTGTGGCAAATCTTTGACGAGACTTTTTATGGATATCTTTGAGAAATGGCTTTCTTCTTGCCACTCTTCCATAAAGGCCATATTTTTGCAGTGTACGACTGATTGTTGTCCTATGGACAGACTCTCCCACCTCAGCTGTAGTTCTCTGCAGTTCATCCAGAGTGATCATGGGCCTCTTGGCTGCATCTCTGATCAGTCTTCTCCTTGTCTGAGCTGAAAGTTTAGAGGGACGGCCAGGTCTTCGTAGATTTGCAGTGATCTGATACTCCTTCCATTTCAAAATGATCGCTTGCACAGTGCTCCTTGGGATGTTTAAAGCTTGGGAAATCTTTTTGTATCCAAATCCGGCTTTAAACTTCTCCCCAACAGTATTACGGACCTGCCTGGTGTGTTCCTTGGTCTTCATGAAGCTCTCTGCGCTTTCAACAGAACCCTGAGACTATCACAGAGCAGGTGCATTTATACAGAGGCTTGAATACGCACAGGTGGATTCTATTTATCACCATCAGTCATTTAGGACAACATTGGATCATTCAGAGATCCTCGCTGAACTTCTGGAGTGAGTTTGCTGCACTGAAAGTAAAGGGGCCGAATAAATTTGCACGCACCACTTTTCAGTTTTTTATTTGCTAAAAAAGTTTAAAATATCCAATAGATTTCATTCCACTTTACAATTGTGTCCCACTTGTTGGTGAGTCTTCACAAAACATTAAAATTTTATATCTTTATGTTTGAAGCCTGAAATGTGGCAAAAGGTTGAAAAGTTCAAGGGGGCCGAATACTTTCGCAAGGCACTGTATCTGACATACACTGACCATTCTACCCACCTGACGCACACTGACCTACCTACCTGACACACACTGACCCGTCATACATACACTGCCACGCACTGACCTACCTGACATACACTCACCTACCTACCTGACATGCACTGACCTACCTGACATACCTGCACTGACCTACCTGACATACACTGACCTATCTGACATACGTACACTGACCTACCTGACATACAATGACCTACATACACTGATGATAGTGACACAGACTCACCGACCTGGCCAGGAGACTTCATGTGTCCTGCAGCAACAGCTCAGCCATGGTGTGCAGTGCACGCCCATCTTCACAGTAGGCAGCCAGAGGAGAGGAGGTGAGCTGAGCGCCGAGTGGGGATCTCACGCAGCGGCTGCATTGTAATTCCCGCCTTCTGGAGCCTGCAGCGCCTATGATGGACGTCCCACCATTGGCCCAGTGGGATGGCCATCAGCGCTGCAGTCTCCAGAAGGCGGGACCTGCTATGTGACTAGGCTGCACTCGGTAGCACTTGGCGGCGCACGGGATAAGATCGGTCCCTGCTCAGCGGTGCTTGGGGCTATAAATAGAACGGTGCCCACTAGAGATTGAGGGCTTTTTGGGACCCACTCTGGGCCTCAGCCACGGTGAGCCCCCCCTGCTAATGCCACTGGCCACAGCCTCACTCAGCCTGGACTGCAGGTCAGCCTTTTTTAAACTTTCTACACATGGGGAGCCAGGGGAGGAGGAAGAAGACCTACCTTGTCCTCCTGGCCAGCTCAACTCCGATCAGTTCTCCATAGTAATTTCCCTTGACCATCCAGCACTCTGACACCACTCCACTCTGCAGTCTGCCTGCACCTACCAAGACCTCTGCTCCTCCGATCATGTACACTCGTACAGGCAGCAGTGAGTGTGCACGCATAGCAAGGGGCGGCACCGTTTATGGCCAATTTGCGGGCAGTGCGCGGGCTTAAGGGGCAGCTCTGCTTTGGGCCCTAAACAGTGACAGGGCCCTGGGCAGCTGCACCGTTTGCCCTGTGGTAAAGATGGCTCTGCATAGGGGACATTTTGTCCAACTATGTGCTAAAAAAAAAAGTTTAGCAAAAAAAAGTAAAAAAAAGTGTATACAATGAAAGCGAGACCCACGCATTTAAACCCTCCCTCAAATTTATTTTTTTTAGCTCCCCCTGCCCCCACAAAAATGCACACTTTGGGGGCACCTATGCATGAATAGTGATGGACGAACGTTTCGCCCGGCGGTCGTTTCGCGGCGAATTTCCGACTTTCGCCGTCCGCGGGTTCGAACGCCTTTTTCCGTCGTTCGCCCCGGCGGACTTACGTGTTTAATGTATACAAGAACTTTAACCTTTCGTGACACGTTTATCATGTGTTACAGGACAACCAATTGAGACATGACAGCTCATGGACACTTGGACATTCCCCCTAACCTATAAATACACCCGATCCGGTGGCCATTTTACATTCTTTCTTCTGTCACTGTAGGGAAAGGATCCTGTGTGGAGTAGGGACAGAGAAAACGCTAGCTATTTGGTACACAAAAGTTCTTTTCAGGACTGGTATAGGTGTTAGGTCAGCAGCCTGAGTTTCTTTTGTCAGTTTAGATAAAGGGACAGAGCGCTGTATGCTGCTATTTTAGGGACAGCTCAGCCAGATTAGTCTTTCTTCATCATCATCATCATCATCATCATTAGCTGTTACTATCAGGTCCACAAAAGAGCTGTTCCAGCTAATCGTTCCAGCCTACTCTTTTTTGCCAATTTGTATAGGGACAGGCAGGAAGCAGTGTGTCAGGCAGTGAGGATAATTTTAAAGACTTGCTGTTACTATTAGTTCCACAAAGGTTCTTTTCAGGACTGGTATCAGTGGTACGGTAATAGGCTTGTACACGTATAATATTCTTTCTTCCAAATATAGAAAGAATATTATACTTGACTGCTGCCCTTCTGCTGCAGTCTGCTAATCATTCACAACTCACTTGTTCCACAAAGCTCTTTATCAGGACTGGTAACTTGGTCTGTCTAGGGTGCTACGGTACATAGGCTTGGGTGCGGTACAGTCTGCTGTTCTGTAAGGACCGCTATCGGTCCACAATACATAGGGTTGCCGTGCACTACTGCTGACCGCTGCCCTATACTGCAGCAGTCCTTCAGCGGTATAGGGACTGACGCACAGTCTGCTAAACACTAATACACAACCTGCTTGGTCCACAAAAGTTCTTATAAGGACTGGTAACTTGGTATAGGGTGCTACGGTACATAGGCCTGAGTGCGTTACAGTCTGCTGTTCTGTAAGGACCGCTATCGGTCCACAATACATAGGGTTGACGTGCACTACTGCTGACCGCTGCCCTATACTGCAGCAGTCCTTCAGCGGTATAGGGACTGACGCACAGTCTGCTAAACACTAACACACAACCTGCTTGGTCCACAAAAGTTCTTATAAGGACTGGTAACTTGGTATAGGGTGCTACGGTACATAGGCCTGAGTGCAGTACAGTCTGCTGTTCTGTAAGGACTGCTATCGGTCCACAATACATAGGGTTGCCGTGCACTACTGCTGACCGCTGCCCTATACTGCAGCAGTCCTTCAGCGGTATAGGGACTGACGCACAGTCTGCTAAACACTAATACACAACCTGCTTGGTCCACAAAAGTTCTTATAAGGACTGGTAACTTGGTATAGGGTGCTACGGTACATAGGCCTGAGTGCAGTACAGTCTGCTGTTCTGTAAGGACCGCTATCGGTCCACAATACATAGGGTTGCCGTGCACTACTGCTGACCGCTGCCCTATACTGCAGCAGTCCTTCATTGGTATAGGGACTGACGTACAGTCTGCTAATCACTAACACACAACCTGCTTGGTCCACAAAAGTTCTTATAAGGACTGGTAACTTGGTATAGGGTGCTACGGTACATAGGCCTGAGTGCGTTACAGTCTGCTGTTCTGTAAGGACCGCTATCGGTCCACAATACATAGGGTTGCCGTGCACTACTGCTGACCGCTGCCCTATACTGCAGCAGTCCTTCAGCGGTATAGGGACTGACGCACAGTCTGCTAAACACTAACACACAACCTGCTTGGTCCACAAAAGTTTTTATAAGGACTGGTAACTTGGTATAGGGTGCTACGGTACATAGGCCTGAGTGCAGTACAGTCTGCTGTTCTGTAAGGACCGCTATCGGTCCACAATACATAGGGTTGCCGTGCACTACTGCTGACCGCTGCCCTATACTGCAGCAGTCCTTCATTGGTATAGGGACTGACGTACAGTCTGCTAATCACTAACACACAACCTGCTTGGTCCACAAAAGTTCTTATAAGGACTGGTAACTTGGTATAGGGTGCTACGGTACATAGGCCTGAGTGCGTTACAGTCTGCTGTTCTGTAAGGACCGCTATCGGTCCACAATACATAGGGTTGCCGTGCACTACTGCTGACCGCTGCCCTATACTGCAGCAGTCCTTCAGCGGTATAGGGACTGACGCACAGTCTGCTAAACACTAACACACAACCTGCTTGGTCCACAAAAGTTTTTATAAGGACTGGTAACTTGGTATAGGGTGCTACGGTACATAGGCCTGAGTGCAGTACAGTCTGCTGTTCTGTAAGGACCGCTATCGGTCCACAATACATAGGGTTGACGTGCACTACTGCTGACCGCTGCCCTATACTGCAGCAGTCCTTCAGCGGTATAGGGACTAAGAGTTTTGTCACAGGGTGATTTAAAAAATGACAGGCAGAGGAAGAGGCAGGCCCTTCCGCAGGGGTGGTAGGGGTAGGGCAGGAGCAACAGCCTTGAGCCAAAGTGGGAAGTTGCAGAAGGTGCGTTCAATTACTTTAAAGGACGCACCAGACTTGGTTGAGTGGCTCACTCAGCCTTATTCTTCTGCACCCTCCTCATCCTCTCGATCTGCACCCTCTTCTTCACTCTCTGCTATGTGCACCCCCAAAGACACTACCACCAACAACACCACCACCACCACATACCTTCCGCTTGAGTGCAAATGGGGGCCTTCATGCTCCAGTGTTTTAATAGGGACCCCCGTATAAAAAGCATGAGGGTCAAGGACCAGTACTGGGTGGCAACGTACTTAGATCCCCGGTACAAACACAAAATGGCGGAAATGTTACCGCCGTCGCAGAGGGCTGTCAGAATGCAGCACTTCCAGGCCTTGCTTCGAGAAATGCTGCATTCTGCTTTTGCGTGCGCTGGCAGAGGAGCAATTCCCACTCCCAGAGAAGGATTTGCGGGTACCAATCCAACAGCGCCTGCAAGAAGAGGCCGGTTTGAAGATGTGTTGGTGACTTCGGATATGAGGTCATTCTTTCAGCCGACCCATCGACAGGTGTCATCCGGATCCAGCATCAGGGAACGCCTAGACCGTCAGGTGTCCGACTACATTGGGTTAACGGCCGATGTGGACGCTCTGAGGAGTGATGAACCCCTAGACTACTGGGTGGGCAGGCTTGACCTCTGGCCAGAGCTTGCCCAATTTGCAATCGAACTGTTGGCTTGCCCCTCATCCAGTGTCCTGTCCGAAAGGACGTTCAGCGCAGCAGGGGGGATTGTGACCGATAAGCGTACTCGCCTAGCTCACGACAGTGTTAACTACCTCACATTTCTAAAAATGAATGAGGCATGGATCTCGGAGGAATTCAACACATGTGATCAGTAGACCATGTATATGTCTATAAACAATTTTTGGAATCAAGCACACAGACCTTCTTAATTCATTTGGCTCACTTCCCTGACCCAAAAAAGCACACCGTACTATATGCCCCTACCCTCCTCTTTGAAGAGGTTGAGCGGTGTCATATTTCTACTGGGGCTGCTTATTATGAGGGGTTCCCACCATCCCTGTGCTGTGCTGACTTCCTCCTGGGTGTTCTTATTATGAGGGGCTCCCACCATCCCTGTGCTGTGCTGACTTCCTCCTGGGGGTTCTTATTATGAGGGGATCACACCATCCCTGTGCTGTGCTGACTTCCTCCTGGGGCTGCTTACGGTGCTGCTGTCAGCGCTGTATGTCACGGAGCTGCTGTCAGCGCTGTATGTCACGGAGCTGCTGTCAGCGCTGTATGTCACGGAGCTGCTGTCAGCGCTGTATGTCACGGAGCTGCTGTCAGCGCTGTATGTCACGGAGCTGCTGTCAGCGCTGTATGTCACGGAGCTGCTGTCAGCGCTGTATGTCACGGAGCTGCTGTCAGCGCTGTATGTCACGGAGCTGCTGTCAGCGCTGTATGTCACGGTGCTGCTGTCAGCGCTGTATGTCACGGAGCTGCTGTCAGCGCTGTATGTCACGGAGCTGCTGTCAGTGCTGTATGTCACGGAGCTGCTGTCAGCGCTGTATGTCACGGAGCTGCTGTCAGCGCTGTATGTCACGGAGCTGCTGTCAGCGCTGTATGTCACGGTGCTGCTGTCAGCGCTGTATGTCACGGAGCTGCTGTCAGCGCTGTATGTCACGGAGCTGCTGTCAGTGCTGTATGTCACGGAGCTGCTGTCAGCGCTGTATGTCACGGAGCTGCTGTCAGCGCTGTATGTCACGGAGCTGCTGTCAGCGCTGTATGTCACGGTGCTGCTGTCAGCGCTGTATGTCACGGAGCTGCTGTCAGCGCTGTATGTCACGGAGCTGCTGTCAGCGCTGTATGTCACGGAGCTGCTGTCAGCGCTGTATGTCACGGAGCTGCTGTCAGCGCTGTATGTCACGGAGCTGCTGTCAGCGCTGTATGTCACGGTGCTGATGTCAGTGCTCTGTATTACGGTGCTGCTGTCAGTGCTCTGTATCTCCTGCACCCTCTTGTTTGCCTACCCTGGTCCCTGACCTTCCCTCTCCTCCATTGCCTTCATTAGCTCCATAGTCCTGAATTGTCAGAACAATTTCCCAAATAAAAAAAAAATGCTTGTAGTTATCGATCCCAAATTCACCTCATACATGTATTATGCTATTGTCCAGGTGGTGGGACTACGTGCTACCCCCTAATAATTACCCCGTGGCCGCAAATTCGACCTAAAGGTTTGCGAAATTCGCCTCCCATTGAAGTCAATGGAGCCCGCGGCGAACGGTCGTTTTCGCGAACGTTTGTGTCCGTTCGCGAAACGTCCCGTCGGAAGTTCGTCCATCACTATGCATGAAAACTCAGATTGCACTACACGTTATATATCAGCACACACGCCAGAGTAAGATTAACAATTTTAGGCCCATTATTCATTAAAAACTTTAAACTGATGACCTGTAGGGGCATTGCCTATAAAAAATATAGGGTACTGAAGTCTGTGCATGCAGTATTAAAGTGGTTGCAAACCTAGAATTTTTTTTTTAAATACCAAACATGTTATACTTACCCGCTCTGAGCAATGGTTTTACCTACACCTGGAGCCCATCCGAGACACAGCTTCAGCTCTAGGGAAAAAAAACAACCAATTATCTCAAACATGGACCAGTGTTTACAGTATAATACTTTTAGCATTTTCATTGCTGCACAATGTCAAGGAAACACCATTTAAAGAGAACCCCCCATTAACCCATTCATACATATTTAACATGGCAATTGATATTATATTAAGGAAAAACGTACCCAGAGCTACTATACGTTGTTAGAGAAAGGGTGCGAAACAAATCGAATCATTTAACCCTGGGGGGGTTGTAGCCATTAAACGATTAATCAACCTGGTTTCTCGTTGTAAGAATAATTTGTCAAAATCCCCTCCCTCTGGGGTCCTCCCGTACATGGTCCATTGACATAAAACTCATAGCCAAAGCATTATAGTTTGTTTAAGGCCTATGTGACGTCCAATAGGGGTATTCACCAGGGCACATAATATACATGATCATGAATTTGTTTTTGAAATGGAAGTTTCATCTTCCCCCCGTAGAACGCACCACAGGTACAGGTCATAAGATAGACCACCCCTGTTGTGGTGCAGTTAACATGGCACCGTGGTCTGAATTTTTCCCCATTAGGCAGCACACAATTCACACATTCCCTGATGTAAGGGTACTCAGAGCAACCCCCACATTTGTAGGTGCCCAAAGGACCCTCCTCTCTCATGGAAAATTCTGTGAGATTGCTGTGAACCAATTTGTCTCTTAAAGACCTGCTGCGTCTGAAAATTATTTCCAGGGGTTGGTCTAACATATTTCTTTATAATATCCTCCGTGCTAAGCAGATACCAGAATTTTTCAATTGTTTCCCTAATTACATCATGATGGTAAGTATAAGTGATAATCAATTTCACTGTACCCCCTATTTTTTGATCTTGTATTCTCCATTTGAAGAGAAGTTCTGAACACCGATGGCCACAAGCTTTTTGATAAGCTTTCTTGAGGCATTTTTTGCTATACCCATGAGTAAATAATCTATCCCTAAGGGCCGATGCCTCTCTCTCAAAATCTTGAGGGTTTGAACAATTACACTTGATACAAAGATTTTGCCCATATGAGATACTTCTAATTAGAGTGGTATGAAGGGCACTAATGGTATTGCTGGCTATTTCTTTCCTAAACAGAGACGTGGTCAACTGGCCATCAGTCTGAAAAGAAATGTTATGATCCAAAAAGGTGATACAGTTGGATATCACATGTGTAAAATGGAGGTTGAAAGCGTTGTCTTCCAGCCTCTCCAAAAAGGCCCTCAGGTCCAGAGCAGAGCCGAGGGTGTCGTTGATGTTCCTGTGGCACAGGTACACTGACAAATCCACCCTGGCAAACAGCTGCTGCTCCCACCCCCCCCCCCCCCCCAGGTACAGGCAGGCATATGAAAGGGCACAAGAAGTCTCCATAGCCACACCCTGGACCTGAAGGTAGTGGGAGCCTGCATACGTGAACACATTACTGTTCAGAATGTGCTCAAATAATCTCAGTATGAATTGATTCAATGGTCGGTGGTATTTGTCTGTTGTTTGTAATAAAATGAGCCTATTATTTGTAACCCATGATCATGTGGGATACTTGAATACAACACATCCACATCAATCACAACAAGGGTAGCTCCCTCTGGGAGGACGACTCCCTCTAGGGTACGTAAAAGGTCGGGGGTATTTTTGATATAAGAGGGTAAACTTATCATGTCTGACATCAGAAAAAAATCAATAAATTTACTAGCAGGTTCTGAATAGACTCCAATGCCTGAAATTATTGGACGCCCTGGGGGATCAGTCGGATTTTTGGTAAGGAATAGAAGACCAGTATTTTTGGGTGTTTAACTGTGATGCCGCGTACACATGATCAGAATTCTCGTCGGAAAAAGCTCTGATGGTTTTCCCAACGGAATTTCCGACGGAATTCGGCTCAAGCTGTCTTGCCTACACACGGTCACATCAAACTCTGATCGTTTATAACGCGGTGACGTACAACACGTACGACGGGACTAAAAAAGAAAGGAAGTTCAATAGCCAGTAGCCAATAGCTTCCATCTCGTAGTTGAATCTGAGCATGTGTGATTTTTGGCGTGTCGGAATTGCATACACACGATCGGAATTACCGATAGAAAGTTTTTCCGTTGGAAAAATTGAGAACATGCTATATATTTTTGGCTGGCGGAAATTCGGACAGCTAAATTCCAATGGAGCATACACACGGTCGCATTTTCCGATGAAAAGCTCTCATCTGTTTTTTTTTGGCCGGAATTCCGATCGTGTGTATGTAAGAAAAACATGGGTCTCTTTATCGATAACTCCTGAGTTATAAGCCTGTGTGATCAGTTTAGTGAATTTGGCCTGGAATTCATCAAAGCTATACTCCAATACTAATTTGTACCAGCTTTTGTTATCCAAACATTTTTTTACACAACCCATTCTATCGGTATCCATCACCACCACATTTCCACCCTTATCGGCTGGTTTAATCACTATAGATAAGTTATCACTCAAATTGTTCAATGCCTGGAGTTATCTCTGGTTTAAGTTACTTCCATGTATGGGGGAAGATTCAATCGCTCCACTGCCTTAGAAACTTGTGTTATGAATTTACCACATAACACAGTGTGCAGAGCACTGTGCCCTGAGCCCACCCAGTGGTGTGACAATAGCGAATTAATATTCACTATTGTCTTTCTGATTTACCTCCCGTCCAGCTCAGGAAGTGGGCCCTGAGACCCGATTGGCCGAGAGGGTAAGCGATCATATTGGCCGCCGAGGAGGAGGGAGGAGAAGACGCAGGGGGACGAAGGAGGAGACTCAGTGTGAACTCACTGCCTGGAGGAAGCCTGCGACCTAGATGGGGCAAGTGCGAGGACCGGGGGGGAGGGGGGTGGTGGCCGGTCGTGCTGCTGGTTATTAGGGGTTAAAATAGACAGTGGGGAGGCAACATAACACCTCCTCACTGCCTGTCAAACACACTCTGAAAAGCAATTCACTGCAATATGCTCTGCAGAGGGCTCCGCTGGTGTAAACGAGTACTTAAACGTTTTCTTTTATTGTGCCTTAGGTTATATCAGATGGTTTATACTTGATTTCATAGCCTATTGCTGTCATATTTGGCCATCACTGTTTCAGATCGGGCTTTGCGCTCTGTGAAGAAATATTCGGTAGTGTTATTGGGTAGTGCATTACTACAATGAGTATGACCACCACAGCATGTGGCTATTGTGGGAGGTAGGTATTATATGTTGGGTGTAGATCAGGGGTCAGTTTTTATTTTGGAGATCCAGTTTAAGTATATAAAAACAGTGTATTAAATAAAAAAAGAACAAAAAAAACAAAACACTGATATAGAAAATAAGAGAATATAATAGACGTATACTGCTCTCTAGTGAGCAGTCTCAGTATTTTATCAGTATTCATGATGATTGCCTAGTAATAGTAAATCCAAATGGGGCAAACATGGCAGGATTTGAATTGTGGGTCCATAAACAATGCTGAAATTCTCTGTGTGATTGTTTATCATGCAACTGTAACCATTTTTTTTTTTATTCTTTCCAGTGTCTTTGTTATTTTCAGTGCATTTAATTGCAGTGTGCTATGCAGGTGCTTTTGAATAAGTAAATAGATGGCAAATATGGATAAATAAATGCATTGTGGGTCACTAAAGAGAAGCTGCTGGCAAACAGCTAAATACAGAGTTGCAAAAAACATATGAATGTGGCTCTGTTATACATAGCAATGGGCTATATAAGACAGGGTCAGTTTTCAAACTGAGGGAAGGGGGGTTAATCAAGGACAAAAAAGCATCAGAACCACATTGTCAAGCAACAGTTCAAAAACCTGATGGTGAGTAAAAATGGAGGCCATGACAGCCAGGGTCAGCAATGAAGATCAAAAAGAACAACCACAGGAGACAAGCTACAATCTATAAAGGCCAAGCTGCAATGTATTTCTTGTGACACGGATCCTTTACATTCTCATTGTATGTAAATGTAGCATCCTTTATTGTGTGCTAGAAGTTAGTGCAGGTAAATTTACTGGCTCATGGTAAAATTAGTCTTTTGGATCTGGGTTAGGGTTTACTAAGGTTCAGGGCTGGGTGACTCATCCTGGCAGCTCTCTGGTACCTCCCCTTGGTCTAAAAGGTTGGAGAATCTTCTAAAAATAGAGGGTGAAGGTTTGGAGGAGCTGCCTTGAATATTTATGGAGCATTGGCCAGTCCTCAGAGGTAGGCTGTCAGGGAGCCGAGACCACTCCATAATTAGACATGGGCCATGCAAGCAGGGGCAGTCAGGTGGAAGATGGAGATACAGTGTTGGAGAGGCTGTCGGTGACCCTCAAGGGTGCCCCCTAGTCTAGGGGGGTCCTGCCTTGGACTGGGGCCTAGGTGCTGGAAGGGTCCTGCTAAAACACTTGGGAGGAAGTCTTTCCTGGAGGCACAGAAGCAAGATATAGGACAGAGTGAGTAGTGAACACTGGTGAGAATTAACAAAGGGGGCAGACTGCCACATGTAGCCAGTCTCCCTGGAAGACAACGCTGTGCTTAAGTCTTTAGCCTTTCCCTAGAGAACTCCTGAGAGTCAGCTGGGTTTGCTGGTGAAGAGTCATTTGAGTGGACTAGTGTGGAGAGACAGCCAGTAGGGCTAGTGAAAGGGGCAGCTGCAGCTAGGTGGGTTGGCAGTGCCTGAAGATGGAGGGGCTGGGATCAGTGGCCACAGAGGAGAAGTTACAAGCTGTATCACTATAACTGTGGAACACAAAAAGGGTCTAGGAGTTCTGACTGCCTGTAATGGGCTATTGCTAATCTGACTGGAACCTGTCAGATAAATCAGAGTGATTCCGCTGGAACCATCAAGTGAATGTGCAGGAGGAGAGTGTAGGAGACTGTATATAGGTCTATATAGGAAGATGTCCCTGATGTTTTACTGAAGTCAAGTGGACATTCCATAACTTCCCATCCCTATCCAAGTTATTAACCCTCAAATAAAAAAACAAAACAAAGTCAAGGACTGTTCTCTGATTCTGGGTGCTTGTCAAAATTCAGTGTGCCTGGCTGTGCAGGAATGGGGGATCCCAATACATCTGCAGTCCCTATAGGGGTGTGCTACATAAACATAGTGGTTACATCTTAATTTGCTCCTTTGGCTGTTACAAATGCATTCCTTTTTTCCCCAAAACGTGCAGTCTAAGAAAACTAGTCTGCATTGATTGGAGCTGAGACAGCTTGCCTGGTCCGCAGCCGCGAGCAAATTTGAACTTTTGTATAAAAAATTCAGCAGCTAAGCACTCATCTTTTTATTCCCAAGCCACTTCCTCTGAACAATGTCATGTTTAGATAATAGCGATACATGACTGTTATCTGCATTAGACAGCATGGGAGGCAAGATGGCGGCCTCCAACAGGGGAGCTAGTTGGTCTCAGAGTACAGTCTGGTACAGAATATATTGGCAATTTCTGTAAACACTTGTAAAGCAAAGGGCTGTTTTAAACAAAATCTGTCAAGTGAGAAACATGGAGGCCACCGATGCTGACCTATCCCTCTAAAAATGCTAGTTACTTGCAGTATTATGAGATTACTAACCTGGAACAAGTATGCTGATAAGGACTTCAGATGTTCAAGAGTTTCATATGTTTCTGGGTCAGAGACACAGGAGATATTAAAGCCATGGGGTTATCATAGCAGCCAGGCAACTAGTGTCACCAATAAAAGTCCCTATTTTGCTGTCAGGGCTGTAGTGTGACCCTGAAGTGACAGCTGGTAATAAATGGTCCTTCCCAATAGTAAGGAGGCTGTCCACCACCACAAGCAACAGTCCCTGCACATCGGCTACATTAAAGAGGAAGTATACCCTGATGAGTTTACTTCCTCTTTGATTCCCTGCAAAGGTAAAGCATAATGGACTACTATGCATAGCGTAGTTGTCCATTATGTGTCACTTACCTGACACAGGAGCCAGCGATGTCACCGCTGTCCCCTGTAGTCCAGAGCCTCCATCTTCTTGGTGGGTCTCGCTGCTCCGCCGCTGTCATTCGGGCGAAGCCACGATGACGTCACTCCCGCACATGTGCACGGGAGCCGCCACTCGTGGCATATCGGTGTTGACAGCAGCGCGCTCAGTGCGCCTGCGTGCCACTGTCTACAGGCACATGCTCCGTAGACAGCGGTGCCTGTCTTTCGGCAAATATCTCCTAAACCGTGTAGGTTTAGGAGATATTTCTTGGACCTACAGGTAAGCCTTAATCTAGGCTTACCTGTAGGTCAAAGTTGGTTGTAAGGGTTTACAACCACTTTAACTCTAAGGGATGTCTTTTTTAAATGTGTTGCCTGAAGAACTGTAAACAGGTTAGAAGGGTTATGGCATTGGATACTCCAAAATGCTTGCATAGTAACAGGTGCACACTCTTCTCTAGGTTCACACTCCAGGATTCTGCTGAGGATAAAAGAATAGGCAGTACTCTGGGACCCTATGAGAGCCATCCCAGTCCAAGCTGCATCTGGCACTTATATCCCAAAAGCACACAATTACCAGATATCAACTCATGGTCATTACTCACAAGTTCTCAGGACAGCTGCACACCTTCCAGCCTCCTCCAGACACGATCAAGTAAGGGAGACAATCCTTCTCTAGGCCCAATCTCTAGGAAGAGCTCCCACAGCCAGTTCCTCAGAAAGATTACTCCAGGCTCTCAGCTCTGCCACAGCTGAGACCTCAATCACAGCTATACAGTCCATAGACTGCATCAGGGCAGCAGCCCCTGAGGGTTGGAACCCCCCTGGCGAGAGAGAACAATCTCTCCAGGGCTTCAAACTATTTATCATCTCCCTATCCACCTTCTGGACACTGCACCCCAGGGATTGGCTAGGAAATGATAAACATTAAGGCTGGTCATTTGAATCTCCCTCCTTATGTTCTGGAAGCTTCTTCCAGAGGCCTGGGGGAAGCAATAAACTCACAGAATGTGAAACCCTGAACAGACCCAACAGGAACACCCATGAAAGAAAAAAAAAACACACAGAGCTCGACCCCCACTTTTTTTAAAAGATGAGTTAAAGTACATGTGTCAAACACAAGGCCCGGGGGTCGAATCTGGCCCCCCAGGCTATTTCATGTGGCCCTTGCACCTCTCCTGCTGAAACCCCCTCATTGTTGCCCTCACCTTGTTTCAGCAGTCAGTAGCAGGGCGGAGGATAGAACTCCTCCACCAGATCCTACACTTCACCATGCAGCCACGGAGAGGCTCATATCTGCCCCCCCCTCTTTTCCCGCCTCATAAGTCTGTAGCAGAGAGAAGGACAGAACTCCTCCATCAGATACTGCACTTCTTCATGCAGCCATTGAGAGGCTCATATCTGCCCGCTTTCCCCATCTCAGAAATCAGCATCAGAGAGAAGGACAAAACTCCTACTACAGATCCTGCGCTTCGCTGTGCAGCCACACTTTCTCGCTATCTTTCCTGGTCTCAGCATTCAGCAGACTCTAGCCCTTCTCTGGTCCTCCTCCAGGCTCTGCACTTTCTACTTCCCAGTTCTGCCCCTAGCTACACAGGTACTTCCCAGTTCTGCAGCATGAGGTACACAGAGGGTGCACTGTGATGTAAGGGAGGTTGGGGGACTTTTGACTTCTGAAGGCGGGGGGTGGGGTTCTTGAGGTACACTGGACATCTAGTCTTACAAATACAACTGGCCCTGGGCAACCATAATGCTGATGTATATATAAAAGTTGAAGTATATATAAAATCTAGGGCTGTTACTGATTACAACTGATTAAAATGTTTGCGCACATACAGATCCAACTACTTTTAGCTGATCTCCTTGCATTGCAGCTCTGCATTAGTCAGTGGTAAATGTGGTATACACTATATACAATCACTCGACACTAGTTGGGTTCCACAATCCATGACTTAACTTCACAGTTCACACAAATACATTTTAAATTACAACTGTAGCACTGATGTAAGTAATTTTTTTTTTCCACAGTAGCGTGACAATCCCTCCACCTCCGGTCTAACTAATTACTCTCACCTTATGGCATGTCATGCAAGCGGGTATCAAAAGGGCTAACACGGACCATAAACTTCTCTCATGTCTCCTTAGATCTCAGCAAGGATGCCAGGTCATGGGTAGAAAGAAAAGATCTAAGTGCTCATCGCTTAAGTATAAGATTTAATTTTTGTGTTCAAACACAAACTACTCACATAAAGATGATAAAAACACAGCATGTAAAGCCGACAGTTGTGTTAGTTAAGTAGGGCAGCAGCGGGTGATGTCATGCATAGCTCCTCCCTCGTACGCGTTACATTCAATCAGAACTTCAATGTCACCGGACTCCTCCCCCTTCCCTTCGTTAGCAGACGGAGGCACTTGGGGAAGGGGGGAGGAGTCCAGTGACGTTGATGTCTGTGACGTCACAAGATCTCCGACGGAACTCCCTGAAGACCCAGAAGCCAGCGGAGAGGTGAGTACTGATCAAAAGAATTTTGATCGATCAAAAAAATGAATCGATTAATCAAGGAATTAATCTTTAATTTCCACAGCCCTAATAAAATACCAACATTTTTTGTAGTTTGTCTTTAAAATACGTTAAATACTAAAAGTACATCCACTCTCAGACAATTTGAGGGTTCCAAACATGGATGCAAATGATATTAAGTATGCATTGATGTCTGTTTACTTTTGCTGGGATAAAAATTTAAATTTAGCTGCTTTTTAATTATGTCGTTTATTTTCCATCTCCTTCCTTTAGGCAGGAATGCTTATCATATGAGATTAAATTAATGAAAGCAGGGGCTCCATTTACATACTAGTTTCATTTCTTTTTAATTTGACGGGACCTAAAATGTTCTATATTTAAACATTTGCTTTATTACTATGGTTTCAAGATTGCATGGTGAAATTGAACTTTAAAGGTGCATTCCAGTCAATATATAAAATTAAGATCTACTAAAATAAAATCATGTTCAAAACATACAGTACTTTAAGGCTGCTTTCACACTGGGGCGGTATTCAGGCGTTACAGCGCTAAAAATAGCGCCTGAAAAAAACCGGCCCCTTTCACTCCAGTGTGAAAGCCGGAGGGCTTTCACACTGGAGCGATGCGCTGGCAGGACGGTGAAAAAAGTCCTGCTAGCCGCATCTTTGGAGCGGTGAAACCGCTCCTACCCATTGAAATCAATGGGACACCGCGGCAATACCGCCGGCAAAGCGCCGCTGCAGCGGCGCTTTGCGGGCGGGTTTAACCCTTTTTCGGCCGCTAGCGGGGGTTAAAACCACCCCGCTAGCGCTCGCAGACCGCCGCTAAAGCGCCGCTAAAAATAGCGGCGCTTTACCGCCGACGCCGCTCCCGCCCCAGTGTGAAAGCAGCCTAAAAGTGAATTATAAAATGCTGATTTGTGCTTCTCTATTTCATAGGTAATGTGTAGCAGTAGTACACCAAGTCATCCACTGGGGGCACTGTTTTCCAATCCTAAAGTGTCAAGCACTGCCCAGTGCTTATCAGTTGGGTCTACTCACCCTGCACGTGGGGTAGGGTTGCCACATTTTCTTCAAGCCAAACCCCAAACACTTTAGCAGCGCACAACAAATATTTTTACATTTTTTTGTCGTATATTAAATTCATTACCCCTGTACAATGCATTGCACTACAGCTTTTTTATGTGTTTTTAAGTATTACCATGCATATTTCTGTATGTTGTGGTCGTTCAGGTGCTTATCTAATAGTTTTTTTAAACTATAAATGCTCCCTGCTGAAACCGCTGCCTGTGGAAGGGAATTCCACATCCTTGCTGCTCTTACAGTAAAGAACCCTCTATGCATTTTACAGTTAAACCTCTTTTCTTCTAATTTTAGTGAGTGGCCACGTGTCCTATTAAACTCGCTTCCGCAGAAAAGTTTTATCCCTGTTGTGGGATCCCCAGTATGATATTTGTATATTAAAATGATATCCCCTCTCAAGCGTCTCTTCTCCAGAGAGAATACGTTCAGTGCTCGCAACCTTTCTTCATAGCCAAAATCCTCCAGTCCCTTTATTAGCTTTCTTGCCCTTCTCTATACTCGCTCCATTTCAAGTACATCCTTCCTGAGGACTGGTGCCCAGGACAGCATACTCTAGGTGAGGCTGGACCAGAGTCTTGTAGAGCAGGAGAATTATCGTTTTATCTCTTGAGTTAATTTCCTTTTTAATGCATGCCAATATTCTGTTTGCTTTGTTAGCAGCAGCTTGCATGACATTGCTGAGCCTGTCATCTACTAGGACCCCCAGGTCCTTTTCCAGCCTAGATTCCCTCAGAGGTTCTCCCCCCCCCCCCCCCCCCAGTGAGTAGACTGCATTCATATTTTTGCCACCCAAATGCATTATTTTATATTTTTCCACATTAAACCTCATTTGCCATGTAATTGCCCACACCATTAATTTGTTCAGATCTTCTTGCAAGGTTTCCACGTCCTGCAGAGAGGTATTTGCCCTGCTTAGCTTAGTATCTTCTGCAAATACAGAGATTGAACTGTTTACCCCATCCCCCAGGTCAATTATGAACAAAATAAATAGGATTGGTCCCAGCACAGAACCCTGGGCGGACCTGATAGTGAACTCTTCCCAGACCATCTCTACTGGCGTCTACATAAAGTTCATAAAGCTTGCCAGGGTCAGCATAGGCCAGAACCGGAGCTTCAGTGAGACTCTTCTTTAGGTGCCAAAAGGCCTCTTCACACTGATAAGTCCATTGATCTTGTACTGATTCTCCTTTCCCATGACAGCCAGACCTCTTCTCTTGGGACTCATTCTCTCCTTCTCCTGTAGCCACTTGTAACAGTTCATTAACCACTTCCCGACCGCCGCACGACTATGTACGTCGACAGAATGGCACGGGCAGGCATAAGGGCTTACATGTACGTCCTTGCCCGCCCGGTGCCTGCGGCGGTCGGTATTCGTTCGGGAGCGATCCCGGACGAGGGGACGGCCATTCATTCATGGCCACCCCCTCGCGATGGCTCCCGACGAATGAAAATGCTCCGTGACATCACTTCCTCTCCTGTAATGTAAACACAGGAGAGGAAGTGATGTAATCTCTCCTCCGTGTCGGTATTTATCGTTCCGACACCGAGGAGAGAGGATCGGTGAGTTGCACCAACACGACACTACACAGTAGAACATGCCAGGCACACTCACACCCCCCCAATTACCCCTGCCCCCCCAGTCACAGTGACACCAATGTCATTTTTTTTTTATTTTTTTTTTATTTTTTTTTTTTTTGCATTGGTGTCATTTGTGACTGTAATAACTGTTAGGGCAGTTAGGGTTAGCCCCCTTTAGTTCTAATGTACCCCTCTAACCCCCCAATAAAGGTTTAACCCCGTGATCACCCCCCGTCGCCAGTGTCACTAAGGCTGGGTTCACATTGCAGCGGTTTATGAGGACGAATGTGATTCGCACCGCACTGCAGTGCAAATCACATCCGATCTCTGTGCGATTCGAGTTCAGCCATACAGATAGTATGGCTGAATTCGCATCACACCCGCCGCAAATTCGCACGGGACCCTTTTTTTGGTCCGCAGCAGAATCGGATCGCATGGGTGTTCACACCATGCGATCCGAGTTTGCAGATCGCACTGCGATATGCGAACTGATCTGGGGGTGTCATTAACATTTCACTGACACTCCCAGCAGTTCGCATAGGGCAGTGTGAACTGCCGCCGGGAGGCATGCGATGCGGGAACCCTCCGCGGATTCGTGGCGTTCCCGCATCGCTCCAGTGTGAACCCAGCCTAATAAGCGATCGTTTTTCTGATCGCTGTATTAGTGTCACAGGTGACGCTAGTTAGGCAGGTAGGTATTTAGGTTCGCCGCAGCTTTTTATAGCGCCAGGGACCCCCATATACTACCGCATAAAGCCCCCTGATTGCCCCCTAGTTAACCCTTTCACCAGTGATCACCATATAACTGTTACAGGTGACGCTGGTTGGTTAGTTATTTTTTTATAGTTTCAGGGCACCCGCCATTTATTACCTAATAAAGGTTTAACCCCCTGATCACCCGGAGGGTGTCATTTGTGACTGTAATAACTGTCAGGGCAGTTAGGGTTAGCCCCTTTAGTTCTAAGGTACCCCCCTAACCCCCCCCAATAAAGGTTTAACCCCGTGATCACCCCCCGTCGCCAGTGTCACTAAGGCTGGGTTCCCATTGCAGCGGTTTATGAGAACGGATGTGATTCGCACCGCACTGCAGTGCAAATCACATCCGATCTCTGTGCGATTCGAGTTCAGCCATACAGATAGTATGGCTGAATTCGTGTCGCACCCGCCGCACCCGGCGCAAACTCGCACGGGACCCTTTTTTTGGTCCGCAGCAGAATCGGATCGCATGGGTGTTCACACCATGCGATCCGAGTTTGCAGATCGCACTGCGATATGCGAACTGATCTGGGGGTGTCATTAACATTTCGCTGACACTCCCAGCAGTTCGCATAGGGCAGTGTGAACTGCCGCCGGGAGGCATGTGATGCGGGAACCCACCGCGGATTCGTGGCGTTCCCGCATCGCTCCAGTGTGAACCCAGCCTAATAAGCAATCGTTTTTCTGATCGCTGTATTAGTGTCACAGGTGACGCTAGTTAGGCAGGTAGGTATTTAGGTTCGCCGCAGCTTTTTATAGCGCCAGGGACCCCCATATACTACCGCATAAAGCCCCCTGATTGCCCCCTAGTTAACCCTTTCACCAGTGATCACCATATAACTGTTACAGGTGACGCTGGTTGGTTAGTTATTTTTTTATAGTTTCAGGGCACCCGCCATTTATTACCTAGTCTCACTAGTGTACCCCTAAATTTAGGGGTGTCTACTTTCCAAAATGGGGTCATTTGGGGGGGGGTTTGTGCCATCTTGGCATTTTATGGCCTTCAAAACTGTAACGCCCTTAGAAAGCCTGAAGGCGGTGCTTGGTTTTCGGGGCCCCGTACGCGGCTAGGCTCCCAAAAAGTCCCACATATGTGGTATCCCCGTACTCAAGAGAAGCAGCAGAATTTATTTTGGGGTGTCATTTCACATATGCCCATAGCATGTGTGAGCAATATATCATTTAGTGACAACTTTGTGAAAAAAAAATAAAAAAAAATTAAAGTTTGTAATTTTCCCGCAACTTGTGGCAAAATATAAAATATTCCATGGACTCAAAATGCCTCTCAGCAAATAGCTTGGGGTGTCTACTTTCTAAAATGGGGTAATTTGTGGGGGTTTTGTGCCATCTTGGCATTTTATGGCCTTCAAAACTGTAATAGGTAGTGAGAAGTGAAATCAAAAATTTACGCCCTTAGAAAGCCTGAAGGCGGTGCTTGGTTTTCGGGGCCCCGTACGCGGCTAGGCTCCCAAAAAGTCCCACATATGTGGTATCCCCGTACTCAGGAGAAGCAGCATAATTTATTTTGGGGTGTCATTTCACATATGCCCATAGCATGTGTGAGCAATATATCATTTAGTGACAACTTTGTGTAAAAAAAAAAAATAATATTCAATGGGCTCAACATGCCACTTATCAATTTCCTTAGGGTGTCTACTTTCCAAAATGGGGTCATTTGGGGGGGTTTTGTACTGCCCTGCCATTTTAGCACCTCAAGAAATGAGATAGGCAGTCGTAAACTAAAAGCTGTGTAAATTCCAGAAAACGTACCTTAGTTTGTAGATGTGACAACTTTTGCGCAAACCAATAAATATACAATTATTGACTTTTTTTTTTACCAAAGACATGTGGCTGAATACATTTTGGCCTAAATGTATGACTAAAATTGAGTTTATTGGATTTTTCTAATAACAAAAAGTAGAAAATATAATTTTTTTTCAAAATTTTCGGTCTTTTTACGTTTATATCGCAAAAAATAAAAATCGCAGAGGCAATCAAATACCATCAAAAGAAAGCTCTATTTGTGGGAAGAAAAGGACGCAAATTTTGTTTGGGTACAACATTGCATGACCGCGCAATTACCAGTTAAAGCAGCGCAGTGCCAAATTGTAAAAAGACCTCTGGTCATTTACCAGCAAAATGGTCCGGTCTGAAAGTGGTTAAGGGGCCGAGCAATCCTGGCAAAATTTGCTGCAAATCTTCAATAATAGGAGCAGAATACCAGGAATGATCTAAATTCTGTCACTGTCCTTGACCTAGGCCATGTAGCGACAGCCTCCAATTTCTTCGGGTCCGTGGCAACCTCTCCTGCAGAGACAAAATGACCCAAGTACATAACAGAAGTCCTATAGAACTGGCACTTTTCCAATGACAGTTTCAATCCCTCTTTGTGGAGCCTTTTAAAGACTTTCTCCAGCTGGGCTTCATGCTGTTCTAACTTTCTCCTAAACACGATAATGTCGTCCAGATACACTAGTGCCTCTATTAAAGCGGTGTTCTACCCGCAAACTTTTTTTTTTTTAAGTCAGTAGCTAAAAACACTCTAACTGCTGACTTTTAATACACACACATTTACCTGTCCAGGGAGCCCGTGATGTCGGCCCCTCGAGGCTGATCCGTCCATCGGATCGTCCATCCGGATCGGATGCAGGCGCCGCCATTCTAATGGAAACCGGCAGTGGACCCTTGCGGTGCTTTGTGAATGGCCAGCTGTCTTCTGGGACACACCGGTCCCAGAACACAGTAGGGGGCTCGCCCCACAGAAAGAATATGACATCCTGCGCCGCACACCAGATGGATTGGGAGTACTTCATAAAAAGGTAGAATAGAGTAAAAACATATTTTTTTAATATCCCAAAAGGAGGGATGGATAGGTGGTCTTTCGTTTAAGACCAAACGTGGGTGGAACTCCGCTTTAAGTTCATGTCACCTACTGTTCTTTCCATCAATCGCTATAAGGTTGCTAGGGCCCCCAACAATCCTTGAGGCATCCGGCTGAACTCACAGAACCCCCAAAGGGCAAATTAATGCAGTCTTCTCTCTGTCTTCTGAGTGCAGGGAGATCTGATAGTACCCACTCTTCAAGTCAAGTACACTGAACCACTTGGCTCCAGTAAGACACTGGAGAGCGTCTTCAATGCGAGGGGTTGTGTACTGATCAGGAATAGTGCAGAGATTCAAAGTCCGGTAGTCAATGCACATGCATAGTGACCCATTCTTCTTCCGCACCACCACAATAGGAGACACATAGAGGCTTCTGGACTCTTGAATGACCCCCGATCTCTTTAACTTGGCCAACTGCTCTCGAAGATCTTCTAGGTCACTGAGAGGTATTCTCCTAGCTCACTCTCGAAAGGGTTTGTCCTCTTGTAACCGAATTTGGTGCTGAACGCTTTTGGCACATCCCACATTAAAATCGTCCTTCGAGAAAATCTTCTCCCATCTAGCCAGCTGTGACTTCATTCTTTGCTGCCATGCAGGGGGTAAAGCTTCAGTACACTGCTGGAAGTCCTTCTGCATCTGCTGACAACTCTCTCCTCCAGCAGGCTCTTCAGGAAGCACAGGGGTGGCTGCACATACTCATCCTACTAGCATAGTGCCCCTAACATAATCAGATGATCTGTAACATTCCGAAGACGAATTGCCACCTTCTTTCCAGTTTAGGACAGGTCCTTGGTGGGGTCCAACACCGGGACCATCTCTAATCCAATAGCTTGGGCCAGTTTCTAGCACAACATAGGGGCCGGGTTGGTCACAGGTGAACTTGACTGTAGCCTACAGATGAGCAACTTCTCCAGGCTGCAATACTCTCTCCCTGGTTTCCAGCTTCCACAGATGCCCTACCCCCTTGGCAGGGGCACTCTGTTCTTTGACCACACTTTGGCAAGCTTGAAGTAGCTGAGGGTGGATCTTGTTGGGGATGGAACCATCTTCTCCCAATACAGACAATAACAGTCTTCTCACCAAGTCAGTGTTCGTCCCTTACGAAATAGAATTCCTTCTGGACCCTGGTGTCCTGGGGCACACAAGTGCCAATGTATTAAATGCTTCCACTTTCCCAACAGCTGCTGGTCTGAATGCTATCTGGATGGGGATATACCCATCATATGGGCATTTGGCAGTTCCAATTCCCCAAATCTCTAGTTCTTTAAGCACATTCCTCTACGCAAGCTTCAAGTATTTGTCATAAAAGTCTCTGTATAGGAGTGTGACTTGAGCCCCAGTATCTAGCAGGGCCCTAGTGTAGATACCCTCCACTTTTACAGACACAATTGGGGATGGCCCCACTAACTTCTCTGGGAAGCTCTCTAGGTTATTTCCAGTAAGGTTGGGTCTGTAATCTTTCTTTGGTGTACTCTGAGAGGACTTAACAGTGGCCCTAGAAGGTAATAAGACATTGACCCCCTGTGCCCCCCCCCGACCAGTTACTTGACTGCGAGGGGGACAAAGATGCCAACCCCAGACCTTTCTTCTGTCGTCCCTTTTTAGCCTTCCTCCTTTTTCCAATCCTGGAACTTGTAGGGATTCCCAGTTGGCTCCTTCACTGAGACCCCTGAAAGTTTCCGGCCGTCTGATTTGAGAATAACTTTAGTAACACTTTCATGAGTTCTGAAAGAAGTTCAGCATTTCCTTCCCTCTGTGGGCAGTGTGCCCTGAAGTGTCCTGGTTCCCCACACTGGAATCACTTCTGGATGTTGAGCCTTTCAGCCTGAGCTTTTGCTTGGGCTTCCATAACATACATCAGGGTCTGTTGCATCTGCTCTTGGACTTGAGCTCCTGTGGAGACAACGTAACAGGGCTAACTTTGGGTGTAGATTGCGCCATGGGAGACTTGGGGCACTCCCCCTTGTGTTCCTTTCAGCAACAATCGGCTCACGATTGGGTGATTTGTCCTAGCCCCTTGCAGAATTCTTTCAAGTCTGGCTTTATCAGCTTCCACAGGATCAATCCCTTTTTCAGGATAATTTGATGCAAAATGCAATCCACTCTGACAACACAGTAAGACGACCTCTCCCCTCGACACTGATGGGTATGTTAAAATTTATACACCAGATTAGGTTTTTTGCCTCTCTTCCATAGACTGCACACAAGGCCTCAATGTAGTCCATAGCCACACAGTCTGGTTTTCCCATCTTGAGGCTATGAATAACATCAACTGCTGGACTCCAAAGACTTTCAATGATTTGTTGTCTCTTCATCAGCTCTGGTACATTCCAGTGTTCTATTGCCTGCATAGCTTGATCCATCCAACTGTAAAACTCTTCCTCTGCTCTTGGATTGGGAACGCGGCAGAGAAGATTTGCAGCTTCTGATACCGCTGGTTAGCAGAGATAGTGTGACTTTTTATCAGGCTCTCGACCAATCGACCATGTAGAACGAAGCTGGGGGCATTCCAGCCATTGAACCATCTGTGGTTGTGCCATCTACAGTTGGACCAACTGTAGTGTCCAGAACTGGGCTCTCTGACTGCAACTGGGGGGAGTCTTTATCCAGGTCACCTATCGGCAGCAATGGGATCACTTGAACATCCAGGCCTTCCGCCAGACTCACGCAACTTCTCCAGGATTCAGCTGGAACACTCTCCCGCCATTCCAAGAGAACGTACATACATTCGTCATCATATTCATATTTTAAGTCTAGAAAATAAGACCCTTGTTCTGGGAGAGCTTTCCTCATCAACTGTCGCACCTCCTTATCAAACCACCTGACTCCAGGCAATTTCAAGATGGTGGTTAGCTACAATTGGCTTCCATGTTCTTGACACCAGTCAGTGGCAGAGACTGAGTCCATTTTCTTTTTAATCCTGGACACGTCATCTGGCTTGCTAGAACGTCCCAGATGGGGTATCTCGTGGGACCTCCAAATGTATCTATACCCTCATAAGGGCTGCTAATAGACTCTATACCCCACTAGTTGCCCCGACTCTGCAAATACTCCATCACCTCTGACACCCTGAGTTCAGTCATCTAACCAACTGTATGAATAATAAGAGACTCACACACTATCAGTGAAATAGTTCAAATTATTTACTGTATTAATGAGAACACAGAAAATTGTGAACACACACACTGCAAATGGTAAAAGGTATTTTTATTTGAACACTATAACTCTATTTGTGAAAGGCAAACTTAGTAATTTAAACCCTCCAGTGGATAATAAAACACAGAGTACACAGTATGATTTGAATACAATTAGACCTTACCCAAATCACAGAAAACTTTGTGAACAGGTCAGCAGAAAGGGGGTGGGGGGACTCGCACTTTATTTCCTAGGTCAGACTCACTACCTTCTGTTTCCTCAAACCACAGGCCATTAACAGTATTACAACCTGACAGACAATACAAAAACAATTGTGTTAGATTTGGCTGGCTCCTTTAAATAAAGTTTCAGAGAAATAGGAAAAGACCCTCTGTGCTAAAATAACTTTAGTCACTTGAGCAGATGAAGAGAGGGTAAACAAAAGAGTTAAAGTGCTACTCCTTGCAATCCAGAAGTCTTCGGCTAGCTTTGTAATCATGTGATCAAAGAGATCCTTGGCAATAGGGCATAAGAGATTTAGTGGATCTGGAGTGTATCCTTATTTTACTTTAAACTCTTCCGGTATGATTTTAACTGTGTGGTATCCAGTCATAATTAGTAGCAAAGGTGTGAATAGGCATAGATGTTTGCATACAGTGTCCTGAAAAATATATGAACTAGCTTCCAGTGGCACCACAAGTACCAGAAAACTGGGCAGAGCAAATACAGTGGGGATCGAATGTGTGGGCACCCCAGGTAAAAATGTGTATTAATGTGCATAACGAAGCCAAGGAAAGATGGAAAAATCTCCAAATGGCATCAAATTACAGATTAGACATTCTTAAAATATGTCACAAAAAGTTCGATTTTATTTCCATCATTTACACTTTCAAAATGACAGAAAACAAAAAAATGGCGTCTGCAAAAGTTTGGGCACCCTGCAGAATTTATAGCAGGCAGGTACTCTTAGTGCTAATTCAAATAGAAAAAGTCTCTCACCAGTAGGAAATCCAGAGAATAGCCATTCACAGCTGGATTCTCACCCTTATTGGATAGTCCCTCTCTCACCAGGCCTAGCAGCCAACAGGGTGCTTCAATCAGATACATCTCTGCCAAAGACTTGCTATAGAACACTTGAGTAAAACTGAAAGTTTTTAGAACACCTGGAGAACCCTCGTATGGTACCAGCATCTTGCAGCCGGTCCAGCGATACCACATGAGACCAGATTCACTTGGGGTCTTTCAACTTGTCCAGGCTCTTATTGAGAAGCCAACCTTTGTGTGGCCTTCTCCCGAAGAGTCTTCCCCTGGATACCTTCACAGTTGAGACGGCACCAGACCACCTTCAAATCCTTCTTTCAGTTTCTTTGCCTCACGCTAGTTAGCCCAGAGACCTGTAGTCAGGTGGATCCGCACCCCAGGCCATGAGAGTCCTGGGGGCTGGTCAGGAGGACCAGGACCATCAGCCAGAAAGCACTTCTGGACCGGAACCCCGAAAAAGGTGATGTCAGCACCTTAAGTACCTTCTCCCAGAATGCGCAGCAAGAGTGACACTCCCACTGGGCTGGTTTCGAGAGAAAGTAAACCCTTAATGCACCCAACTAGACTATGTTCTGGACCCTGCCAGGGACGACAGCACCACCCATGTTAGGCAGAACACCATGCAGTCCAGCCAGACTGGTACTAAGGTCAAAATTTTGAATAATTAAACCCAAAACCAAACTGCGGTTCCAGGAAAAAGTTAAATGACAAAACACATAGTTCTCTTCAGGAGTCGGCGCTACATTTGTTTTTCCGCACCGCATACATTTGTTTTTGGCCCATTGGCCATCTTCAGTGCAGGGAATAAAAATCTTGAGAATGACTTACTAAAGTCAAATATGCTGTGCACTGCAAAAAGCCCTCCAGTATTCAGATTGGAATAGATTACTAGTTCACTACTATAATATTAGGGGGCACCTGTACTGTTCTGGATGTGCAGTTAGGACTCTCCCATTTGTGGTGCCCTCTGAATGGTGATTCTCACTTGGATTGCTTTTTAATGAGCACAGACGGCGAGGAGGCATTCTATCGCCTCCTCAAAGCCTGATTTAATCCTGTAATTCCCCACTACCGTGCAATAAACTCATGCATTGAACTCGGCATAGCTCCATTGAACTTTATGGGCGAGTTTTACAAGCGCTGCCACTTGTCAAACTCTGCACCCCAAGTTGAAATGGCTCTTTAGATGGGTGACCAGGGAGCGGCAAAATCACAGCTCAGAGGCCCATTTTTACCACCTTCCGGCCAGCCATCTAAAGAGAGCCCTTGGTCACTGAGGTGTAAAGGAATCATTTACATGGTTCTACCCGCTGTCCTGAAATATGGAATAACCTTCTGATTTTTGTAATGAGACGTAAATCATTTTTCCCATTCTAAAAAAGCTCTACTGTGCTAGAAAATGGAAGATGAAAAAGAAAGTGGATATGTTTTCTGTAATTAATAAAAAAGAATGAATACAGTAAACCACAGGCTCAATTCACTATAATACAGTGATTTTTTTTTTGTCCTAGTCTCCATTATTTTCAGCAATGACAATCAGTGAGAATTTTACCTCTTACTGACCATGTAATGCAAACACTATATTGTCAAAAGTATCGGGACACCTGCCTTTACATGCACATGAACTTTAATGGCATCCCAGTCTTAGTCCATAGGGTTCAATATTGAGTTGGCCCACCCTTTGCAGCTATAACAGCTTCAACACTTCTGGGACAGCTGTCCACAAGGTTTTGGAGTGTGTCTATGGGAGGAACACGTCCTTACATCAGGTGCCCCCAATGGAGTCCATCCTTACATCAGGTGCCCCCAGCGGTGTCCTTCCTTACATTAGGTACCCCCAGCGGAGTCCCTCCTTACATCGGGTGCCCCCAGCGGAGTCCCTACTTACATCAGGTACCCCAAGCGGAGTCCCTCCTTACATCAGGTGCCCCCAGCGCAGTCTCTCCTTACATCAGGTGCCCCAGCAGAGTACCTCCTTACATCAGGTTCCCCCAGCGGAGTCCCTCCTTACATCAGGTGCCCTCAGTGGAGTTCCTCCTTACATCTGTGCCCCATCAGCGGAATCCCTCCTTACATCTGTGTCCCCATCAGTGGAGTCCCTTCTTAAATCTGTGATCCCATCAGTAGAGCCCCGTCTTACATCTGTGTCCCCAGCAGAGCCCTTACTTACATCTGTGTCCCCAGCGGAGCGCCTCTATACATCTGTGTCCCCAGTGGAGTCTGTCCTTACATCTGTGTCCCCAGCAGAGCCCCTCCTTACATCTTTGTCCCCAGTGGAGCCCCTCCTTACATCTGTGTCCCCAGCAGAGCAGCAGGGTCCTCCTCACATCTGTGTCCCCAGCGGAGCAGCAGGGTCCTCCTCACATCTGTGTCCCCAGAGGAGCAGCAGGGTCCTCCTCACATCTGTGTCCCCAGCGGAGCAGCAGGGTCCTCCTCACATCTGTGTCCCCAGCGGAGCAGCCGGGTCCTCTATAATCCTGCCTCAATAATTCCCCCTGTCTATCACCTTTCTGTGTGTTGTCTGTGTCCCCGGCAGCACAGCAGTCCTTCAAGCTGCCTCTGTGCTAGCTTCTGGTTTTCTCCCTGTGTTCAGTGGAGAGGGGAGGGGCCTCCCCTTTCCACTGAACACAAGTGGATTAGTCCTCACGGTGGCCATCTTTTCATAGCCCGCTGGAAGTGACTTTGTTCTCACTAGGGATGAGCTTCGTGTTCGAGTCGAACATACGTTCGACTCGAACATCGGCTGTTCGTCCGTTCGGCGAAGTCCGAACATTTTGGTCCGTTCGCGCCAAATTCGTGTGGCGCTCACGGCCCACAATGCACTGCGATGGCGCAGTGCATTGCTGGCTCATGATTGGCCAAGCATGCACTGTGACCCCGCATGCTTGGCCAATCGCAGCGCCAGCAGCGAGGAGAGCCATGATTGGCCACAGGCAGGATGTATATGGGGGTCCCTGGCGCTATATAAAAACCTGACGGGGAACCTTACTATGATGCCCCGTACACACGAGCGGACTTTTCAACATCCAAAGTCCGTCAGACCGAGTCCGTCAGACTATCCGATCGTGTGTGGGCTGCAACGGACTTTAGCTTCGCAAAAGTCTGACGGACTTTAGAAATGAAGCATGCTTCAAATTTTCCCGACGGAACTCCGCCGGACCCGGTCCCCTTCGAAAAATTTGCTCGTGTGTGTGCTACTCCGACGGACTAAAACCGACGCTAGGGCAGCTATTGGCTACTGGCTATGAACTTCCTACGTCGAATCCAGTCGTACGTCATCACGTTCGACTCCGTCGGAGTTTGGTGTGATGGTGTGTGGTCAAGTCCGTTCGGTCGAAAAGTCCGCCAGAACTCCGTCGGAACTCCGGCGGAACTCCTTTGGAGGTCTGTCAGACTTAATCCCTCTCGTGTGTACGGGGCATTAGTCTTCTCCTCGTAGTCCGGTCAAAAAGACCGCCCCGAGGAGAATGACATCACTTCCTCCTTCCTGTGTAAACAATACACAGGGGAGGAAGCTTCTCATTGGCCAGGAGCGATCCAGAGGGGGTGGCCGAAAACCAACGGCCATCCCCTCATCACGGAGCGCTCCTGGACCGAATCGGACCGCCGTAAACAGCGGGAGGGGGTCCGATCGGACCCCCCACCCGCTGGAAGGCAATCACGTAAATCTACGTGATTGTGCCTGCCTGTGCCATTGTGTTGACGTACAATGGCAATACGGCGGTCCTGAAGTGGTTAACAGGGACATGTAATTACAATTCTTGATATAATATTTCACAGGAGGGCCCCTTCCTGTGCCCACCCAGAGTAACGGTGAGGACTTATATTGTTGTGGCACCAGCACCACAACCACCAAAGGTCAATTTTTCTACCACTGTTCAACAATGGCATGTAATTACAATTCTTGATATAATCGTTCACAGCAGGGCGCTCCAGCGCCCACCAAGAGTCACTTTGAGGGCTTACAATGTTGTGGCAAAACCAACACCTTGTTCCGCCATTTCTGCAGAGCATATAGGGCAGGCCCCTACTTTCAAACATCCAGTTTACAAACATATCCTACTTGCAAACGGAAGGAGACAACAGCAAGTGAGATGAAAAAAGATGGAAACAAAACAAATTATACAGGGGTGATAACCCTTCCCTATGTTTTCCAAAAAGCTTAAAAATAGTTTTTTTGACTGGAGCTACACTTAAAAAATGTACCAGTTGAAAATTACAAACAGATTCAACTTAACACAACAAACCTACACAGTCCCTGTCTTGTTTGCACCGCCTGTATACTGCTGTTCTGAGTATATAGGGCCTGGGGGGCCACACGCATTTCCTTTTTTTAATATGGGTACGGGGTTCCCCTTAATATGCGTACAAGACCCAAATAGGCTGGTAATGGGCAGGGAGGGCTACCCATGCCATTTTTCTGAATGATTTTCAACCATATTGCAGGAACCAGATATAACATTAAAACCGCAAGCAGTTTTAAATGGTGTTATTTCCGTTTAATGTCATTTTGTGCAGGGACTGTTCTAAACACGGGAAACACGTGGCACTTCACAGGCATACTACAGACACCCCCCAGGCACCATATTTAAAGGAATATTTCACTTTTTTTTTCACTTTAATAGTCATTAAAATCAGTGCTCCCGCCAAAACTGCCATTTTTAAAAACATTTTAGGCATTGACCCTGGGGCAGGAGCCAGGTCCCCAAACCCTTTTTAGGACAGTATCTTGCATATTAGTTGTTAAAATTAGCACTTTTAATTTCGAACGTTCGAGTCCCATAGACTTCAATGGGGTTCTAAAGTTCGTTCGAATTTGGGGTCCGTTCGAAAGTTCTGGTGCGAACCGAACCAGGGGGTGTTCGGCTCATCCCTAGTTCTCACACTGAGAACAAAGCACCTAGCCAGGCGGATGGTGCTCGGCTCCATCAATTGCACTGCTCCAAATCTCGTCAATGAAGTGCCGCGTCTGCAATCTCGTGATTGTACTGATGGGGCACTTCCCATAGTGCACTGGGTCTGGCGCCTGAACACAGAGCACTTAGTTAAAGGACATTTTTTTTTCTTAAAGGGGCAGTTTAGAAAAAAAAAATTGTGTGACTGCAGCAGGGGGGGGGGGGGGGGGGCGGCTCTCAGGTGTCCCCTGTGGATGGGCAGCCACTGTGGGCAGTCATGTTGGAACAGGAAGAGGCCATCCCCAAACTGTTCCCACAAAGTTGAAAGCATGAAATTGTCCAAAATGTCTTGGTATGCAGAGTTCCCTTTATTGGAACTAAGGGGCCAAGCCCAACCCCTGAAAAACAAGCACACACCAAAGTACCAAAGAAGTGGTTGAAAAGTCCAGTTATTTCTTCTTGGTCGCAGTAACCGTGACAAGTAGCTAATGTTTCAGGAGCTTCATGGAGCCTCTTTCATCCGGGGTTGTAAAGTTAACAAGCAGATAACCAAAAGCAGGTGTCTTGGAATGGATTCCTGTTTAACCACTTGCTTACTGGGCACTTAAACCCCCCTCAGTCCCAGACCAATTTTCAGCTTTCAGCGCTGATGCACTTTGAGTGACAATTACGCGGTCATACAACACTGTACCCAAATGAAATTTTTATCATTTTTTTCCCACAAATAGAGCTTTCTTTTGGTGGTATTTAGTTACAGCTCGGAGTTTTATTTTTTGCTAAACAAACAAAAAAAGATGCAAAAAAAAAAAAAAAAAAAATCATGTTTTAATAGTTTGTTATAAAATTTTGCAAACGGGTCATTTTTCTCCTTCATTGAAGTGCGCTGATTAGGCGGCACTGATAGGCTGCATTGGTGGGCACTGATGGGCTGCATTGGTGGGCACTGATGGGCTGCATTGGTGGGCACTGATAGGCTGCACTGGTGGGCACTGATAGGCATAGTTAAGGCGGCACTAATAGGCACAGATAAGGCGGCACCGATGGGCACAGATAAGGCGGCACTGATGGGCAAAGATGGGCACAGATAAGATGGCACGGATGGGTGGCACGGATAAGTGGCACGGATGGGTGGCACGGATGGGCACTGATAGGTACCACAGATAGATGGGACTGATGGGCACTGATAGGTGGCACTGATAGGTGGCTCTGATAGGTGGCACTGCTGGGCACTGATGGGCGGCACTGCTGGGCGGCACTGCTGGGCACTGATGGGCGGCACTGGGGTGCAGCACCTTTGAGGCAGATTTTGGGTGGCACTGTGGGTGGCACTGCTGGGTGGCACTGTGGGCACTGCTGGGTGGCACTGTGGGCACTGCTGGGTGGCACTGTGGGCACTATGGGCACTGCTGGGTGGCACTGACAGGGGGGCACTTACTTTATTTCAGGATGGCACTGCGGGTGGCAGGTGGGCACTGGCAGGGGGCAGGTGTCCGCTTGAATTGCTGGCCGTGATCGGGACTGATGTCCCGAACACGGCCGCCGGCGATCGGCTTTTTTTTTTTCTCCTCGCGCTGTCAGCGCGAGGAGGAATACTAGCCGATTACCGGCTCCGTTTTATCACATGATCAGCTGTCATTGGCTGACAGCTGATCACGTGATAAGGGGTCGGGATCGACCCCTTACACGGATCGGTGATCAGGCGAGTCTCACGGACTCGCCGATCACAGAGCGCGCCGCGCGCGCCCCTCAGGGGGCGTGCAGGCCGCTCGTATCCGGGACGACGTCAATAGACGTAGTCCCGGAAATGTGGGTCCGCGCTGTTTCCGTCATTTTGCAATAGCGCGGATCCCAAGTGGTTAAAGACTTGCCCAGGTCATGGATGGACTGGACTGGCTGTAAGACACAGTATTTAGATTTCATACCTGGCTGATCCTTGTGAAAGTACCGTAGTAGCCATCACTACTACAGTGATCCTGGCTGTCTTCAGGATTCTATGCCGAGCAGCAGATCTGCTACATAGAAAACACAGGGGGTTGCTCACTTAGTATGGGTGCCATTCAAGGAATGCCTATTATTTTTCTCAATGAACACAATGCCTTCTCTTATTGAACAAGTTGGAGATTATATCATTGCTGCCCCACCTCTCTCTACCTGGTTCAAGCAGAGAACACTTTGCATTCATTAAGAGGTATGGAATATGTTGAAGGCTGGCCGCAGGCCAGCCTGTATTTGTAGGAGGAGCCTGAGAGGGCTATTTAAACCTCCTCCTCTGTCAGGGCCAGTGTCGGTAGGTTTTCTGGGTGGTAGCATGTAATTTCAGAGCTGCGGTCCCCCCCCATCCCTGGGTCCACACTGGCTTATGGAGGCCACCCTGCCGCCCCCCCTTTATTTATTTATTTTTTCAGCCCATGTTCCAGCATGGAGGGGGGTGGCAAGCTGTCGGCAGTGGCTTCTCCCAGCGTTCAGGCATGGGGATGGGGACAGTCCAATCACTTATTAACTGATTATCTGATTATCTGACTCATCTGAGAATCTCTTCTCTCACCCTACAGGTATGTGCTAACTGAACCATCTCCACCCAAAAACTGAAACACTGCTATCTGCTTTCATGTTTGTCTTTAAAAATGCTGGTATGTTGTCTTTGCTCAACAGTCTGTAGCCCTGTCCACATTACAATGTTTTATTATCTGCCTTGTCTTACCCAAAATTATGGCCCCTCTAACTTTAGTGCCCTCTTGCTAGCCTGTTTCTGAAGTTAGAATTTAGCCCTGTTAACCATCCAAGCTTTATTACCTCCTGATTGATAATTGAAATCCACCCACACCCCACTCCTATCAGTATAAAGCTAAGCTTCACTTTGGGGGAAGCTATTGCTGGGGGCCTTTCGCCAAGTGGGGGGGATTTCAATAAGTGGAAGCACTTCTGACTCTGCACTTCAGCGAATGCACAAAGTGAAGGTGCACAAGAAAATACTTTGAAAAACACTGCAAAGACAGCAGGTGAACTCGTTTAACCCTTTAGACCCTTTCTCCTTATAACATGCATTCTCTACTACTCCTTCTGACAGCTCTGTCCTCTATACTAAAATTATCTCAACTCCACCCCACTTCTCCCCCCCACAGCATATATATATCACCCTCACTTCTGTCCTCTCCTTATTACTGCACCCACCAACTCCTGCTAATTCTAAATCCACACACACTAAAAATCTCCAAGACCCTGGGCCATGTCCCTTCATATAAATCTCACTCCCATATTGCCTCCCTCACCCTCCTGCTTCTCCTAACCTCTGGAGATATATCCCCAAACCCCGGACCTCCATCATTAAACTGTTCCCATCACCCTGCACCCTCTGGCAGCAGCCGCAATCAACACAATTTAGTTCCCATTTCTATTCTTCCCAAGACCAGCCTCCCTTTCTCTTGTGCCCTTTGGAACTCCCGCTCTGTCTGCAACAAACTCACCTCTCTACATGACATCTTTATCGCCAACTCATTTAACCTACTTGCCATCACCGAAACCTGGCTCCACGAATCAGACACTGCATCTCCTGCGGCCCTATCCCATGGTGGTCTTCTCTGGACTCACTCCCCCAGATCCAATGGACATAAGGGAGGAGGTGTTGGAATCCTTCTAGCCCCACATAGCACCTTCCAGGTACTTCAGCCACCTCCCTCTCTGTCACTCTCTTCTTTCGAAGCACACTGCATTCGTCTCTTCACTCCAATTTCATTAAGAATAGCCGTGATCTACAGGCCCCCTGGACCAGTATCAACATTTCTTGATGACTTCTCTGCCTGGCTGCCCTACTTTCTTTCTTCTGAAATCCCCACAATCATTCTTGGGGACTTCAACATCCCTATTAATTCTAACACCTCTGCTCCTTCCAAACTTCTCAGCCTAACCTCCTCCTTTGACCTGAAACAGTGGATACATGATCCTACTCACTCCGAAAGGCAATATCCTTGACCTTGTTTTCTCTCACTTTTGCACTCCATGCAACCTCTCTAACTATCCATTCCCTCTCTCTGATCACCACCCTATTAGTTTCACTCTCTCCCTCTCCTTCACCTCCTCTCCCGCCAACCGCATTAAAGTTACCCGCAGAAACCTACGTCATCTCAAGCCTTCTCTTCTCTACTCTGCTATTGACAACCTCTACGACAAAATCTCACCCCTATCCTGCACCAACCTAGCCACTTCTGTCTACAACACTTCACTTCTGGCCTCTCTGGACTCACTGGCCCCCCTCACTACACACAGAATTAAGCCCCGACCCCTTCAACCTTGGCAAACAGATGCCACTAGAAGTCTGAAAAAACTTAGTCGTGCTCATGAGCGCCTGTGGCGCAAGACCAAGTCTCAGAGAGATTTCAACCAATATAAATCTGCCCTCCAAAATTACAATTCTAGCCTCCTCTCTGCCAAGCAGAACTATTTTATCACTCATCAGCAACCTATCATCCCGTCCCCGTCAACTCTTCTCTACTTTCAACTCTCTACTTCATCCTCCACCACCTCCACCCGCCAACTCACTCACCGCCCAGGAGATTGCTAATCACTTCAAACAGAAGATTGATACAATTCGCGTGGAGATTTCTACTGTTCTGATACCCTCCACGCTTTACACATCATGCCCACAGGCACAATCATTACTTCCCTCCTTCAACCCCACCACTATAGACGAAGTTGCTAAACTACTTGGTAATTTCCACCTTACCACCTGCCCTCTAGATCCTGTTCCCTCACAAATGCTGCGTTCACCGTCTGACTCTATGCTACACTCTCTAACTCACATCTTCAATCTCTCCCTCTCTTCTGGCATCTTCCCCAACTCTCTAAAGCATGCATTTGTCAAACCCATACTTAAAAAACCCTCACTGGACCCATCCAATCCTAACAACCTACGCCCCATCTCCTTGCTCCCCTTTTTATCCAAACTACTCGAACGTCTGGTCTACAACCGACTGAGTGACCACCTCGCTGATAATAGCCTTCTTGATCCCCTTCAGTCTGGATTTCGTCCTCAACACTCCACAGAAACTGCTCTCCTAAAACTAACAAACAATCTACTAACGGCCAAAACCAAACGACATTATTCTGTACTCCTCCTCCTGGACCTCTCTGCTGCCTTTGATACGGTTGACCACCCCCTCCTTCTCAAAAAACTCCACACCTTTGGTCTCCGTGACCTTACTCTACGATGGTTCTCTTCCTACTTATCCAACCGCACCTTTAGCGTTTCTTACAACTCTACTTCCTCCTCTCCTCTTCCTTTCTCTGTTGGGGTCCCCCAAGGGTCTGTTCTTGGACCACTCCTATTTTCAATCTATACCTCCTCCCTGGGTCAACTGATAGCCTCCCACGGCTTCCAATACCACCTCTATGCTGACGACACCCAGATCTATTTCTCTACCCCTCAGCTCACTCCCTCTGTCTCCTCACGTATCACTAATTTACTATCAGATATATCAGTCTGGATGTCACACCACTTCCTCAAAATCAATCTATCCAAAACCGAACTTATAATTTTTCCTCCCCCATATGCCCCTTCCCCTGATCTCACTGTCAAAATTGATGGCACAACCATAAGCCCATCCCCACATGCCAAGGTTCTAGGTGTAGTCCTGGACTCTGAACTCTCCTTCAAGCAACACATCCAATCACTGTCCAAACCCTGCCGCCTCAACCTCCGCAACATCTCCAAAATACGCCCCTTTCTAACCAATGAGACAACAAAGCTCTTAATTCACTCGCTGGTCATCTCCCGCCTCGACTACTGCAACTCCCTTCTCATTGGCTTACCTCTACATAGTCTATCACCTCTTCAATCCATTATGAATGCCGCTGCCAGACTCATCCACCTTACCAATCGCTCGGTGTCTGCTACTCCTCTCTGTCAATCCCTCCACTGGCTTCCGCTCAGCCAAAGAATTAAATTCAAAATACTAACAATTACATACAAAGCCATCCACAACTCTGCCCCCAGCTACATCACTAGCTTAGTCTCTAAATACCAACCTACTCGTCCTCTTCGTTCCTCTCAAGACCTCCTGCTCTCTAGCTCCCTCATCACCTCCTCCCATACTCGCCTCCAGGACTTTTCCAAAGCCTCCCCAATCCTATGGAATGCCCTACCCCAATCTGTCCGCTTATCTCCTACTTTATTAGCTTTTAGACGATCCCTGAAAACACTTCTCTTCAGAGAAGCCTACCCCACCCCCACCTAACTGTATTTTCTCCATCAGCTCATCCCCCACAGTTATTACCTTTTGTTTCAACTTGACCCTCCCTTCTAGATCGTAAGCTCTAACGAGCAGGGCCCTCTGATCCCTCCTGTATTGATTTGTATTGTAAGTGTACTGTCTGCCCTCATATTGTAAAGCGCTGCGCAAACTGTTGGCGCTATATAAATCCTGAATAATAATAATAATCTCTCCTGCTCTAAATGTCCCCACAGCTTCGTGGGGACAGCCTGCAGCCCTCCTGGTGAGGGGAGGTGGAGGTAGTCGGCCGCCCGCTGTTCTCCTCGTGGGGGGAGGGAGGTGATCGGCCGTGCTGGCTCCCCCTCCCCCATATGCAGTGCACCTGACCGATTCTCCTGGCGGGGGGAGGTAATCGGCCGTGCTGGCTCTCCCTCGCCCTCCCCCCCACACCATGCAGTGCACCTGCCAATTCTCCTGGCGGGGAAGGGGGGAGGTAATTGGCCGGTCTGGCTCCCCCTCACCAGCTCTGCTCTCCATGCTTCATTCCCACAAGGGAGCCGCACGCCTGGTGGGTCTCGGGTGCAGTGGGGAATGGAAGATTGGTGACTTGTGGGATGCAGCACTGGACGAGTTTTCTCCCGTTATGGGGAGAGGGGGTCGGCTGGCTCCGCCCACCGATTCTCCTGGTGAGGGGAGGTGGAGCTAGTCGGCCGCGCCGGCCCCCCCTCCCCTCACTTATGCTGTACACCCGCCGATTCGGCCGTCCTTCGCCTACACTCTCCCCTCCCTCAGCTCTCCAGCGGGCAGTCCGCTCGGTATTCCTGCCGGGGGGAGGGGGGTGATCGGCCGTCCTTCGACCACATTCTCCCCTCCCTCAGCTCTCCTGCGTGCAGTCCGCCCCTCCGGGGAGGGGGGTGGGCGGTCGTCCTCCGCCTTGCGATCTCCCCTCGGCTCCGGGTGGCCAGTGTGCAGCCGCCTGGCGCTCAGGGGGGGGGGGTTCGTCCGCCTCCTCGCACCTGCTTTCCTGGGCCCTTCTATACATCACAGTGCACATCCTTTCCCTTGAGCTGCCTACAATTGTATGTTTTTTAACTCTTTTCTACTTGACTTGTCTATTCATACCAGATGTGTTGGGACAACATTGAGTGGCTATTCCAATACAGTCTTTGCAAGACAAGGAGAAATGCCTGGTCTCTTATATGCCGGTTCACACCACCTGATTGGCTAACTGACACCACCAGTCAATTAAGATAGATGTCCAGAGCACCCCACCCGATATATCAGATGTCAACAGCACCACACCATCAGATGGGTGCTCGCCGATTCTCCTGGCGGGGGGGAGGGGGAGGTATTCGGCCGCGCCGGCTCCCCCTCCCCCCTCACATTTGCAGGGTACCCGCCGATTCTCCTGGGGGGGAGGGGGAGGTATTCAGCCGCGCCGGTTCCCCCTCCCCCCTCACATATGCAGGGTACCCGCCGATTCTCCTGGGGGGGGAGGGGGAGGTAGTCGCCGGCTCCCCCTCCCCCCTCGCATAAGCGTTTTCATCCGGCCATCTACAACTATCATATCATTGGAAACAGTGAGTGTGCCAATTGGGATTTTCTGTTCAATATAGATTGTGGGTCTTCACATACTGGCTAAAATACCAATATTTAACAAGAGGTAAGTCGATAGTATGACTAGTAGTAATGTACAGCATTGCAGATCATTCCATCTTCTGGGTCTATTCTTATTGAAGTCCTGTGTATGTGGGGGCAATAAAGAAAAAAAAAAAAACGCAAGCAGTACATCTCTGCAAACATACACTTCCCCCATGTTTTATCCCGTAACCTCTTGCCGACGGTATACAGCGTATGTGCGGCAGCAAGAAAGTTGACTTTAATGCCCAGCCGCCACATACACTGTATTTCCAAAAGTGTTGGGACGCCTGCCTTTACATGCACATGAACTTTAATGACGTCTTGATCCATGGGATTCGGTGTTGAGTTGGCCCGCCCTTTGCGGCTATGACGGCTTCGACTCTTCTGGGGGGGCCATCCGCGGGGGCTGGGGGTGTGTCTGTGGAAGTGTTTGGCCATTCTTCCGTAGGCGCATTTGTGAGGTCAGGCATCGACGTTGCACAAGACTCTCGTCCATTCTCGAGATTCTTGTTCTAAATCATACCAAAGGTGTTCTATCGGGTTGAGGTCAGGACTCTGTACAGGCCCCCCCACCTCCTGAGCTCCACGTGATGGGTCCCCCCGCCCTGAGCTCCACGTGGTGGGCCTCCTGAGCTCCACGTGGTGGGCCTCCTGAGCTCCACGTGGCGGGTCTCTCCCCCTTCCTGTGCTCCACGTGGCGGGTCTCTCCCCCTTCCTGTGCTCCACGTGGCGGGTCTCTCCCCCCTCCTGAGCTCCACGTGACGGGTCTCTCCCCCCTCCTGAGCTCCACGTGACGGGTCTCTCCCCCCTCCTGAGCTCCACCTGGTGGGCCTTCTGAGCTCCACATTGTGGGCCCCCCCCCGCCTGAGCTCCACGTGGCGGGTCTGCCTACCAGCCTGAGCTCCACGTGGCGGGTCTCCCTACCCACCTGAGCTCCACATGGCGGGTCTCCCCAACCGCCTGAGCTCCACGTGGTGGGTCCCCCCCCCCCCGCCTGAGCTCCACGTGACATTTCTGTCACAGTGCTAAGTCTAGCATTTCTGTCACTGCTTTTCTGTCCCAGGATTTCTGTCATGGTGGTCTGAACCAGGATTTCTGTCATGGCGTTCTGAACCAGGATTTTTGTCTTTGCATTTCTGGCTCTGCATTCAGTCTCGGCGTGTTTTCAGGCTTTGCATTTCTGGCCAGGATTCTGCTGTTGCGTCGCTGTCTGTTTTTCTGTTATAGCATTTCTGGCCCAGGATTTCTGCCATTTCATTTATGCCTCAGCGTTTCAGTCTTGGTTGTTGCTGTCATTGCGTTTTGCCTCTGGTTCTGTCACTACGTTTCTGCATCAGCATTAAGTTTCAGCATTTTCTGTCATGGTTTTCTTCATGGCATGTTGTGTTTCTGTCATGGTTTTCTTCATGGCATGTTGTGTTTCTGTCTCAGCGTTTTCTGTTTCAGTGTTTTCTGTTTCAGCGTTTTCTGTCTCAGCGTTTTCTGTCTTTGTGTTGCTGCCAGCATGCCTGTCTTGGTATTTCTGACTTGGTGTTCAGTCTCAGAGTTTCTCAGAAGGGCGTTGTTCACTCATGGCATACTCCGGTAGTCGTTCGTCCTTGTTGATTGTCATGTCCCATCGTGTCTGTGTCATGTCTGTACCTGGGCCAGGTATCTAGGGCTCACACGTCAGGATCTGTCACGTCTATAGATCCATACGGGCTGAGGTTTCGTTTATTAATTGATTGTTGTCCACAATCTTCTTGCCCGTATATCATACGTCATACGTTGCATGTTCATTCATCACATCTATACGACTACCCACCATTGCCCATGGGTACACTAGCCCTGAGTTTTCAGTTAATTACCTGTCTCTGCTGCAGGTTACTTGGGCTCACTTACCATTTACATGTGGGTGGGGGGGGGTCCGTCCGTCAGGTTCTTTTACGCGCAGTGATCTTGACTTTTCTGCTCATATTTCATTCTTAGTTAGGCAGGGGGGTATTTTTGTTCTCATGTCTGGTTGTCTGTCATTCTCTAGTTTGTGTTTTCATGTCGGGGCCGTCTTGGCATCCATACCGATATCATCCATGCTTGCTATCACGTCCTTCAGCCTGGCCATTGTTGGGGCTAGTTGATTGGTGCTGATGTCTTGTCACCACTGGGCTCACCCTTGGGTCAGAAGCAGTCGTAAAAATTTTCCTTCAGTTGATGTCCTGTTGTGTTGAGGCCCTGGTTACTGCCCAGGGATGTATAGTCTCTCTCAGAGTGTTTGTTAAGCCACGTTCCCGTGACGGGCCTTGGGGGGGGTAGGTTGGGCTGATGTCATAATGGTTTGGATTCCACTCTTGGCTCTGTTCTTGTTTGAACTTATTGCCTGGAGTTCCACTTAGGGACATCAGTCCAGTCGTCTTTTCCGATCCCCAGCTTGTTCCAAGTAGGGGTGGTTTAGGTATGTCTGTATCAGGCCATGGGGACTATTTCCCCGGTTTGGCCCTCCTTGGTTCAGGATGCTGTCCCAGCTGTTGGGTTCAGGCTGTAGCATGACCCGATCGTATCTGGTGGGACCTGGGTCCTGCATCCGGTATGGTTTCTCCAGGTTGGCAGTATTATTGCCATGGTGCATGGGCTTTATCCGCTTACTCCATCACATCCATCAGGTTTCCAGCTTTTTACACTCCTGCTAGTGGTCTTTTTGCCACTCACCCTCTTGGGGGGGTATGTCTCTGGGCTATTTCACTGGTGTTCATTGGGGTATTTCGCGATCTTTTGCAGGGGTTTCCTCGGGCCAGGCCTTGTTCCATTCCCCTCTCGTATCCTCTCATTTCACAAGCAGTTCATTCTCGGGTCTGGGTGTTACGGGCATCCGGCTCAATTCAATCTTTCAGGGGATGTTCAGTTGGGTTTAGGGTAGTGTCACAGGTTCGATAGGGGGTTCCTTCTCATCGCCAAGTCAGGAGTCGGTGTGTTCTTTTGCCATTGCAAACACTTTCCAGTTACTTGCTGGATACGTACTGCTGCCGTCCGGGAGCACACCTTTATCCGTGATGGTTCTTTACCTTCCCTTCTTCACCTAAATTTTGTGTCTTTTTGCCCTCTTCTCAGGCATACTGACCAGCTAGGCCAAGGCACACCTCAGGCCTTGGTTTTTAGGAGTATCGCATTTCCCGCTTGAAGACTCTGACTACAAGTTGAAGGCTGGCCGCAGGCCAGCCTGTATTTGTAGGAGGAGCCTGAGAGGGCTATTTAAACCTCCTCCTCTGTCAGGGCCCACCCACCCGTTCCCCAGTTTCATACATTCTCATAGTATTTTGTTCTTATTCTTACATTCAGGGTATGCCCTCTTCTCAGGCATACTGACCAGCTAGGCCAAGGCACACTAAGCTAACGCACACACTGCCCCAGTGTGAAAGGGGTCTTAATGCGATGTAAACACTTACACATACCCAGTGCGGTGACTGGTCACCGGTGATAGACACTGGACACCAATGTAAGGAGGCCATCTCCTATTGACTACCAATGTAAGGCTGGGATCACACTTTTGCGAATTGGATGTGGGTTTCCCTGCATCCAATTCTCATAACAGGAGACTGTGACTGGCTCTCAATGAAACTGGATCACATATCTTGGGGGCGGCTGCGGAGCAGATTGCACAGAGGTCCTGTGCGTCTTTGGCTCAGTTTCAGGTCTGAATTTAGGCAAAAATTCAGGTCCGATTCACCCCTGAACCGGAGAACAGGGGCAGGTACGGTGCCCCCGCTGTGAGCTGCATCTGAATTAAGTGTGAACCCAGCCTAAGGGAGCACTACCATGACCATCAATGTTAGGGGTACTTCTTTCACTCTTAACCAATGTAAGAGGGACGGTGTCCTGATCACTAGCAATGTGTGGGGTGGCTGACCACCAACGTTAAAGTGGATGTAAACCCTTACATATACCCAATAAAGTGACTGGCTTCTGGTGAAACCCAGAGATTAAACAAATCCTCCTACATACTTTGTACCCGTCTATCTGCAGTCTTCTCTTAATCTGTTCAAAGTGCTGAACTTATAAAGCTTGTCTGCGAGTTCAGAAAAAAGAGGGCAGAAAGCTAAAATGACACATTGCAAAGCTCAATGAGGAGAGTTCTGAGAGCTGATTGGAGGGAAGAGACACACACCCCCCTCACACAGCTCACAGGAACAGTGCTGTGGTTGCAATCTGATGGAAGTCACTCCCTGTCACCATTTTTCTCTTACTGTCAGGAAAACTTGTCAGAAGTGACTCAGGCCGATAGCACAGGAACGAAGCAGCAGACAGAAATGACACTAATGGCGCATACACACGGTCAAATTGTCTGGCGTACTTAGTCCTCCGAAACGCATTTCACCGGACAATTCGATCGTGTGTGGGCTTCAGCAGACTTTCTCAGCGTAAAGTCCGGCGGACTTAGAAAGTATTTTTGCAGTCCAATCTTTCCGCCGGACTTGGGTTTCAGCGGACAATACATTTCGTCAGTGTGCTAGTCTGGCGGACTAAGAATGACGCATGCTCAGAAGCAAGTACGAAAAAGAAGCTATTGGCTACTGGCTATTGAACTTCCTTTTTCTAGTCCCGTAGTACATGCTGTACATCATCGCGCTAGCAAGCGCCGGACTTTCTGTGTGTCCGTGTGTGGCCAAGTCCGTTCTGTAGAAAGTCCGCCGGACTATGAGCCGGATTGTTTGCCGGACTAAGTACGCCGGACAATTTGATCGTGTGTACGCGGCATTAGTGTTCTTAAAGAGGATCTTCACTGCATACAAGCACAACAAACCAAAAAAAAACACCCCTGCCCCCTAGCATTTCTGACTCTTGCCATCTTGAGTAAGGGCAAATGATTCATGTAACATTTACTTCCTGGATTCCATCTGCCGTTAGCTCAAGCATTCATGCAGGTGAGAGTGTGCTTAGTTGAGAAAAACCCTCCTCATTTCCTCCCCTCCTGAAGACTCCTGGCATTTGCCTAGGCAAGAAACTAGGAAGTAACTGAAGAAATAATTTTTTATTTTTTTTTAAAACAAGAAATTGTGATAGACTTTTCTATGTATTTACTAGGACATGCAGCATGGGGATTAAAAATAATCAATTGTAGTGGATTAACTCAGACAAGTACACACCATAGAGTGATTTGCTTTAATAATATTTCATGTCTGAGGTTTACAATCACTTTATGTGTCCTATAAATCTCACCTTGCCATAGGGTTGCCACCTTTTCTTCAAGTAAAACCCGAACACTTCCCTTACACTGTAAGGTGGGACTCTGCAGACTCTAATGTAAGGGAGAACTCTGGGGATGCTCTGGGAACCATGATGTAAGGGGAAACACTGAGTACTCTGATGTACGGAGAGGACTCTGATGTAAGGGGGAACACTGTGGCCTCTGGTGTAAAGGGGAACTGTGATATAAGGGGTGCTCTGAGAACCCTAATTTACCTTAGTGTACTCACTCAGAGGCAGGAGAGATAACGTGGGACTTCAGTCACAGACAGGGATGGATGGGGAGCTCACTCACCCCTTGACAGTCAGCACCTCTCATCCTGATGTATCTGAGGCTGCTAGACTTCAAATTTACAGGCCCCACTTTCCTTTTCTGAGGCACAGTGCTGAGGATTGGAGTGTGGGCAGACACAGAGGGGTAGGCGTGGGGGAAAGAGGAGCAGATCAAGCCCTCTCTCCTCTCCCATCTGTATGTTGGGGATGTTAGTGCTGGCTTTGGGCAGTGTGAAAGAGTGTAACAGACACTCTCAGCTTAGGCAACTGGAGTCAGCAACCCTGCTGGGAGGCCATAGTCCAGTCTGAATAATGTGTCCGGGTTTCAGGCAGTTTGAAACCTGGACACATGATTCCAAACCCGAACTGTCTTGGTGAATCCTGGACAGATGGCAACCTTACCTTGCCAGCAGGGTAGATGGAGGAATCTATCACTGCTGGCCATCGCATATAAACAAAGCAGGCTTAAAGCAGTTGTAAAGTCAGAATTTTTTAGAATGCATTATTAAAAAAAAAAAAAAAAAAAAAAAAAAACCTTCTCTGTGCAGCAGCCCCCCTAATTACTAGAGCCCATCTTGATATAGCAAATATTGCAGGAGAGTCTCAGCTGTCCAGGACTCTCCTTCCTCCTTGACTGAGACAGCAGTGTGGTGCCATTGGCTCACGCTGCTGTCAAAGTCAGTGAGCCAATGAGGAGAGAGTGGGGTGACCCAAACCGAAGCTCCATGTCTGAATGGAGAGCTAGCAGGGGACCCAAGAGGAGGATCTGGACTGCTCTGTGCAAAACAATTACACAAAGCAGATAAGTATAACATGTTTGTTATTTTTAAATGAAAAAAACTGAGACTTTAATATCACTTCAAATAGTTTTATTTTCAGAATAGATCAAATTAATCCACTGACAAGAACTATAAAGATATACATTTTTATTATTTCCTGAAATGAAAAAACATACAAAAAATATAATAAAAAAAATAAAAAATAAACAAATAACAAAGCAGTGTTCTTTCTGCACTTAAGAAATTTGTATATCCTCATTCTTCCAGCAGTGGCAGTAAGCAGTCCTTCCATTATGCTGAAGGGGTTTCCCATGATCACCATCCAGTGTTGTAATACTAAAGGGCTTGTTCACATGTCCATTGAGCTGCATTTTGCTGCATTTTGCTGCACACCTCCACACATGTATAGTATGAGCAGGACCCATAGGAAACAATAGTTTTCTGTATGTCCTGTTCATTAACATCATGCATGTGTGTTGTTGTGTAGTAAACGGACACGGTGTGAAGAAGCTCTGTGCTGGTTCACACATAGTACGGTGATTGGCATTTTTCTGCACCGGAAGAACGCCAGTCACACAGTTATCTATGTGGCCAGTGCACAATGCGATGCAGCCTGGAGCAGCAGTAAAATGCAGACATTCTGGTTGTATCGTAGAGCACAGGAAAGCACTGCATGTCACTGTACAACAGCTCATCACACTGTACCGCTCTACTGTGACATGAATGATGTGTCACTTTGTGCGCTTCACGTAAGGTTTACATAAAAAAAAAGAAGAAAAAATATCCATGTGATGCAGTAAAACGTGCATCACTCCACCTCCTACCGCTGGCTCATTGCGATAGCTGCTTGCGCACACAAAACAGCTCCAGTTTTATGTGTGTGCAGCAACGTTTTTAACCCCTTTTCAGCCACTAGCAGGGGGTTAAAACTGCTCCGCTAGCAGCCGAATAGCGCAGCTAAAATGACGGTAAAGTGGCGCTAAGGATAGCGACGCTTAGTGCGGCTCAGTGTGAAAGGGGTCCAACTCAATAAAAATATTTTTTTATTGCAATCTGTCCCAAAAAAAAAAAAGTAAAAAATATATGCTGAAGCATGGGGGTAATCCACCCCTAATGTTAGGGGCAAATTGCCCCTCTATCCCTGCCCCCATGCTTTGGCATATATGCTCTTCTTTTTTTTTTTTAGCCTGTGGGCTGAATGAAAAAAAAGTTTGATCAGTGGTATGCCCACCATTAGATTAACGCCCTGCATCCATCCACTTCTAATGATGGGCAAACATGCACCATTTTTCTTTTGCAATTGTGGTGGTGAAATCACCTCCTACAGAGCTGGAGTTGCTGATTTTTGTATCGTAAGAGCAAACCCCCTTGCTGTCAAAATAAATAAATTTGTGCTGCAGCTGAATGGCGTACCTGAAAAGCAAACAATGGTAACAATAAAATATTAACTCAATAAAACAACTATTTTTATTGCAATCTGTGCCAAAAAAAGTAAAAGATATATGCCAAAGCAATGGGGGCAATCAACCCCTACTGTTAGGGGCAAATTGCCCCTCCACCCCTGCTTCAACATATATGCTCTTTTTTTTTTTTTAAACTGTGGTGGTGAAATAACCTCCTACAGTACTGGGGTCACTGTTTTTCTTATCATGAGAGCAAACCCCATTGCTGTCAGAATAAATAAACCCATGCTGCAGCTGCATAGCGTACCTGCAAAGCAAATAATGGTTAGCAATAAAACAAAGTAACATTACAGTATAACAGTTAGACATACCATACCTGAAAAGCAAATACAACATTACAGTTAAGCATAAACTACAGTAACAAAAGAGAGAGAACAATAGAGAAGAAAAATAAAATTACAACAATTTCTGGCTATCTTTTTTTTTTTTTTTGCACTTTTATTTTAAATGTAAGTGTTCCAGATTAGGATCTCTCAAAATGTGATGGCCATCTTATCTTTTGAGACCCTGTGTTAGTGTGCCATAGGACTGTGCAGTGCTGTACCCTACACAAATACTTCACTAGTGTGTGGTAAGGACGGAAACAGTCACCGATGCAGAGACCACATTAGTAGGACAGGAAGGAAAATAATAGCGTGTGTCACACCTATATTCAGGTTTTCTGCAGACACAACATGTTTGGGGTGCTCTTTGGGCCAGGGTAACCCACAAAGGACTTCTGGAAAGTGCTTCTCATGCAGCCAGGTCACTGCATTTGCATTGGGAAGTTGGGCCCCAGCACCGTCTGGAAACAGAAGGGCTGTGATGATCTCTTCTTGGAATTTTAGGAAGGGTCCAGTTCGTTCTGATGCTTTGTATAGCACATAAGCGTTCATCAGAGCCAATTGAAAAAAAATATACAGACATTTTTTTATACCAGCATCTGGCCTTACAATTAAGTACAGCGTCATCATCTTGTTGTTGGAAGTCCAGCCCTCCTATGTTAAAGTTGTAATCGCGGACACAGAGGGGCATCACAACAACACCAGTCGCCGTTGTAATTTCAACTGCCGTATCTGCGTAAAGGGAGGACAGAACAAAAACATTCCGTGTATCCCTCCACTTCACTGTGAGTAAAATATTACATCTCAAGCAGGCTCTCTCCCCCCATCTAAGTCGGGATTCTACAAGCCATTGGTGAAGCCCCAAAAAATAAATCACACAGTGCAACATGTGACAATTCCACAATCAAAAAGGTGACTAAAAAGTGGCACGCTTGTGCAAGTGTCCACGTATAAGGGGTACCCCTATCCGAATAAGGGTGACACCAAGTCCCAAACAATCTTGCCAGCGCTCCCTATGTAGTCTGGGCAGTTGGCACTACTTTGGTTAGTGTAGTAATGTCCTCTCTCCTCTCGCTGGAACCGAAAAGGGCTCCACGAGAGGAGGTGACATCACTTACTCTCCCTGTGTCTACATTACACAGGCAGATGACAGTCACTCATTCGCCAGAACCAATCACCAGGTCCAGGCCAGAAATCAATGGCCTGGGCCTGGAGACTGATCGGTTCTAGAACTAATCTGTTTGCTGTGGGTGTGCACACCCGATGTACAAGGAAGGCGATTTGGCCAGGAGAGCCAACCTGCCACAGTACAACTTCGGTGGCTGGTCCTTAACTGGTTAAAAATATATCCGATTTAAGTATTAAGTGTTCTTAACCCAAAAAAGTGATTTTTATCAATCTCAGATTCCTACAAATCCGACTTCCTTGTGTGGGCTCTGGGGAATGGGCTTTGGACTTTAAGCTATGGTCTTTGGGATTTGCAGTGTACATGACTGCAACTAACGTGCACTGCCAAACAGACATGGGGGGGAAGAAGGGGTGTGGGGGCATTAACTAGTGGATGTGGATGGATTTTTACTGAATAAAAAGATAGTTTACGGTAAAAAAAAAAATCAGACCTCCTCCTCCCCTATAGCCAGCCAATCACACTCCTTTGTACGATGTTAACCACTTGACCACTGGGCACTTAAACACCCTTAATAACCAGACCAATTTTTAGCTTTCGGTGCTCTCACATTTTGAATGACAATTACTCAGTCATGCAACACTGGACCTATATGAAATTTTTGTCCTTTTTTTCACACAAATAGAGCTTTCTTTTGGTGGTATTTAATCACTGCTGGGTTTTTTATTTTTTGTGCTATAAAAGAAAAAATACAGAAAATTCTGTAAAAAAATGAATTTTTCTTCGTTTCTGTTATAAAATTTAGCAGATTAGTAATTTTTTCTTCATAAATTTTGGCCAAAATTTATACTACTACATATCTTTGGTAAAAATAAGTACAAATTGGTGGATATTATTTGGTCTTTGTGAAAGTTATGGTGCCAATATCTGAAAATTGATCACACCTGAAGTACTGACGGCCTATTTCAATTCTTGAGACCCTAACATGCCAGAAAAGTACAAATACCCCCCAAAATGACCCCTTTTTGGAAAGAAGACATTCCAAGGTATTTAGTAAAAGGCATGATGAGTTTTTTGAAGTTGTCATTTTTTCCCACAATTCTTTGCAAAATCAAGATTTTTTTTTACTTTTTTTTTTTTTTTCACAAAATTGTCATATTATCAGTTTATTTCTCACACAGCATATGCATACCACAAATTACACCCCAAAACACATTCTGCTATTACTCCCGAGTATGGCGATACCACATGTGTGAGACTTTTACATAGTGTGGCCACATACAGAGGCCCAACATGCAGGGAGGGCCATCAGGCGTTCTGGAGCACCCAGGACAATTCTGACATTTCTCTCCTACATGTAAAAATCATCATTTATTTGCTAGAAAATTACATCGAATCCCAAAACATTATATATGTTTTTTTAGCAAACACCCTGGAGAATACAATGATGGTCGTTGCAACTTTTTATCTCGCACGGTATTTGCGCAGCAATTTTTCGAATGCTTTTTTTGGAAAAAAAAACTGTTTTGTGCTAAAAAAAAAAAAAAACACAGTAAAGTTAGCCCAATTTTTGCATAATGTGAAAGATGAAGTTACACCGAGTAAATCGATACCTAACATGTCACTCTTCAAAATTGCACAGGCTCGTGGAATGGCGCCAAACGTCGCTACTTAAAAATCCCCATAGGCGACGATTAAATTTTTTTTTTACGGGTTATATGTTTTGAGTTACAGAGGAGTTCTAGGGCTAGAATTATTGCTCTCGCTCTAACGTTCGCAGCAATACCTCACATGTGTGGTTTGAACACCGTTTTCATATGTGGGCGGGACTTACGTATGCGTTCGCTTCTGCATGCGAGCACATGGGGACAGGAGCGCTTTAAAAAAAAAATTATAATTTATTGTTCATTTTACTTTATTTATTTTAGTTTGACATTTTTTTCCCCAAAAATACATTTTTTGATCACTTTTATTCCTATTACAAGGAATGTAAACATCCCTTGTAATAGGTATATGGCATGACAGGTCCTCTTTACAGTGAGATATGGGGTCAATAAGACCCCGCATCTCATCTCTAAGCTGGGAAGCCTGAAAAAAAAAAAGATTCTGGATTTGATCGTATTGGCGAGTCGGTAGAAGTACCGGAGGGCGGCGGGAGGGGGGGGGGTGTCTATGGCTGGGTATTGCAGGGTATCACCGACTATGGCTGGGTATGGCTGGGTATTTCAGAGTATGGCGTTGCAGAGTATTGCGTTGCAGAGCATTGCAGGATATTGGAGGGTGTTGCAGAGTGTTGCACGGTATTGGCAGGTGTTGCAGAGCATTGCAGAGTGTTGCAGGGTATTGGTGGGTGTTGCAGAGCATTGCAGAGTGTTTCAGAGCATTGCAGAGTGTTGCACGGTATTGGCGGGTGTTGCAGAGCATTGCAGAGTGTTGCAGGGTATTGGTGGGTGTTGCAGAGCATTGCAGAGTGTTGCACGGTATTGGCGGGTGTTGCAGAGCATTGCAGAGTGTTGCAGAGCATTGCAGGGTGTTGCAGAGTATTGCAGAGTATTGCAGCGTAATGCAGGGTATTGCAGAGTATTGCAGGGTATTGCAGCGTAATGCAGAGTAATGCAGAGTATTGCAGAGTAATGCAGAGTATTGCAGGGTATTGCAGGGTATTGCAGGGTAATGCAGAGTAATGCAGAGTATTGCAGAGTAATGCAGAGTAATGCAGAGTATTTCAAAGTAATGCAGGGTATTGCAGAGTAATGCAGGGTATTGCAGAGTAATGGCAGGGTATTGCAGAGTAATGGCAGGGTATTGCAGAGTGTTTGCAGGGAATTGAGGGGTTAATTTTCGGTGAGCAGCGATGTGGGCACTGCAGATGCAGCCCACATCGCTGCTGACACCAATCTCTTCCCCCTCCGCTGTTCCGATCGGTACAGAGAGGGGGAGGGAGGAACCGGCGTCATAACATGACGCCGGTTTGTTTACAAGTGATCACTCCGTCATCCGACGGAGCGATCACGTGGTAAACGGCCGCTATGAGCGGCCGTTTACCGTGATCCGTGATGCGCCGGGTCCTGTGGACCCGGCGGTCACGGATGCTCTCGAGTGCGCGCCCCAGGGGGCGCGCGAGAGCGGAATTCTGGGAGGACGTCATATGACGGCCTCCCACAGTTAAGAAACCGCCCTGAAGCCGTCATTCGGCTATAGGGTGGTTATTAAGTGGTTAAAGAAGTGGCACGAAACTCTGGTTTAAAAAATATATATTCAATTTAAGTATGTATTCTTAACCCCAAAAAAGTGATTTTTACTGATCTCAGACTCCAAATCACCATTTATGTTTTTCTGATCTAACTGCTTGAAATGGGTTTTGGGATGCAGGCTGCGGGTTTTGGGCTACAAGGTTTGGGCTGCAGGCTAAAGGAGAGGTATGGGAGTTAATGGAGAATGACAGAAGAAGGCAGGAACATACAGAGACAATTTCATAAAACATACTTTACAAGGACATTAACTAGACTGTCTATCTTATCTATAAAATCTATCTACCTACCTTTTTTATAAACAAGACTAAAAACATGCATACTATCTTATCATATCACTATCTTATCTATGCATACAAAATATATTTTTTCAAACAAACAGAAGCGAGAAGAAAAGGGAGAGGTTCAGGGGTTAAATGGGGGATGTGATAAGGAATAAGAAACATACAGCAAGAAACAATTTCATGACAAATAATGTACATTATAGTACATTGATTATAATATCTTGTTTCTATAAAATCTATACAGGAACAAAATACATACTGTACATACTATCATATTATATATCACTATCTTACCTATATTTACCAAAAAAAAAAAAATTTTTTTTTTTGTATTTTTTATTTTTTTTAATTTTAAACAAGCAGAAGTGAGGGGAAATGGAGAGGTTTAGGAGTTAACAGCAGATGTGACAAGGAATCAGAGACACACAGATAAGAAATTATTTCACTAACAATAAGTCTGGGTTCACACTGCTGCGGTGACGAGATCGGATGTGATTCGCACCGCACTGCAGTGCAAATCACATCCGATCTCTGTGCGATACGAGTTCAGCCATACAGATAGTATGGCTGAATTCGCATCGCATCCGGCCCAAACTCGCACAGGACCCTTTTTTTGGTCCGCAGCAGAATCGGATCGCATGGGTGTTCACACCATGCGATCCGATTCCTGTCCGAGTTTGCAGATCGTACTGTGATATGCGAACTGATCTGGGGGTGTCATTAACTTTTCACTGACACTCCCAGCAGTTCGCATAGGGCAGTGTGAACTGCCGCCGGGAGGCATGCGATGTGGGAACCCACAGTAGATTCGCAGCGTTCCCGCATCGCAGCAGTGTGAACCCAGCCTAAATGACAGAAACATTAAGTAGTGGATCTGTATGGATTAATAAAAAATGATATATTTAGTGCCATGAACAAAAAAAGAACACCCGGCCTCCTCCTCCCCAATAGCTGGCAAATCACACTCCATTTTTGTTGGATGGTAAAGGAGTGATGCTAAACTCTGTTTTAAAAAAATATCCAATTCAGATATGTGTTCTTTACCCAAAAAAGTGATTTTTACAGGTTTCAGACTCCTCCAAAACTCCATATTCTTTTTTTTGTGATCCGATTTCCTGGGCCATGGGCTTTGCACTGTACATGGAGCAGTGTACATAACTAACGTGCACTGCTTGTTCAAAACGAAGAAGTGAAGGGGGAAATGAAAGGCGTGGGAGCTCATGGAAGATGTTATAGTACATGGAAGCAGAAAAAAAAAGGAAAGAAAAGAATTAATGAAAAATAGATAACAGGGCCATCTCTTAGTGGATGTGTATGGATTGTTACTGAAGAATAGGAATATTAGGAATTAAGAATATTAAGAATAGGAATAAATAAATCTAACCTCCTCCCCCCTTAGGCTCTATTGAAACTATGAAATATGTTAACATCAATGCATTTTTTGCCTCTGCGTTTTTGGAAAGGGTCAGGGACTTTTTTCCTGCAAAATGCAGCATTTTGCATGTAAAAGACTTAAATGGGCCCACATCCAAAAGGCAAGTACCATGTTTTTACTGCAATTTTGCAGTGATTTTACCAGACCCTTATCCGAGCATGCAGCCCGGCAGGCCAGGAAAAGGAGGAGACGAGTGGAAGAAGAAGCAGCGGGAGAAGCCCAGAGGAGGAAGATGCGGAAGAAGATGGAGGAAGACCAGAGGAAGAAGCAGAGAAGAAGAAGATGATATTTTTAATAAAAGACTTGTCAAAAACTGTCTACTGTATTATTTAATACTACACTACTTTATTGGTGAATAAGTAGGGGTAGTGTACCTAGGGTTGCCACCTGTACGGGAATGACCTGGACAGTCCGGGTTTTGACACTTGTTTCTGTCCTCCTGAAACCCAGGCACAGCAGCACACCTCCAGTCTCACGGATGACTGGAGCCAGCATGGGGACTCAGCAGGGGGTAGCCTTCAATGCAGTTGCTGCAGTTTCACTCACTCTCTCTCTCACACACCCCCCCCCCCCCGCCCAGATGGTGACGTGAGCAGGAACGCAGAGAGGAGTATCCTTCACTGCTTCACTCTCTTCTCACACTCTTCCCCGCCCTCGCAAGCGGCCACAGTGTGAATGCTCAGCTGTGCTAAGACACATCCAGTGATGATCTTTCAGAGGAACCCATGGGAGACAGCCACTCCACCACCCAGCTCTGCCCCCTAACACCGGCCCTGTCCCCAACTTCCCACACACATCTTTTAGTGTCCCCAGCGACAGCCCTTACTCCTGCCAGTAAGTCTCTCTCTAATGGAGGTCTGCAGGGGGGCACACTGATACAAGGGGGCTCTTGAGCTAATGGGAGGGTCTTTAAGGGGGGGTAATGTAAAGGGACTCTAATCTAATGGGGGTCTTTAAGGGGGGGTGGCTGATTAACCACTTTCAGACCGGACCATTTTGCTGGTCAATGACCAGAGGTCTTTTTACAATTTGGCACTGTGCTGCTTTAACTGGTAATTGCGCGGTCATGCAATGCTGTACCCAAACAAAATTTACGTCCTTTTTTCCCACAAATAGAGCTTTCTTTTAAAGGTATTTGATTGACTCTGCGATTTTAATTTTTTGCGATATAAACATAAAAAGACCGAAATTTAAAAAAAAAAAATGATATTTTCTACTTTTTGTTATTAGAAAAATCCAATAAACTCAATTTTAGTCATACCTTTAGGCCAAAATGTATTCAGCCACATGTCTTTGGTAAAAAAAAAAAAAGTCAATAAGTGTATATTTATTGGTTTACGCAAAAGTTGTCACGTCTACAAACTAAGGTAAATTTTCTAGAATTTACGCAGCTTTTAGTTTATGACTGCCTATCTCATTTCTTGAGGTGCTAAAATGGCAGGGCAGTACAACCCCCCCCCCCCCAATTACCCCATTTTGGAAAGTAGACACCCCAAGGAAATTGATAAGAGGCATGTTGAGGCCATTGAATATTTTATTTTTTTGCCTCAAGCGATTGAATAATGACAAAAAAAATGTTGTCACTAAATGATATATTGCTCACACATGCCATGGTTATATGTGGAATTGTACCCCAAAATACATTCTGCTGCTTCTCCTGAGTACGGGAATACCACATGTGGTCGACCTTTTGGGAGCCTAGCCGCGTATGGGGCCCCGAAAGCCAAGCACCGCCTTCAGGATTTCTAAGGGCATACATTTGTAATTTCACTCCTCACTACCTATCACTACCTATCACAGTTTTGAAGGCCATAAAATGCCAAGATGGCACAAAACCCCCACAAATAACCCCATTTTAGAAAGTAGACACCCCAAGCTATTTGCTGAGAGGCATGTTGAGTTCATGGAATATTTTATATTTTGCCACAAGTTGCGGGAAAATTACAAACTTTATTTTTTTTTCACAAACTTGTCACTAAATGATAGATTGCTCAAACATGCCATGGGCATATGTGGAATCACACCCCAAAATGAATTCTGCTGCTTCTCTTGAGTACAGGGATACCACATGTGTGGAACTTTTTGGGAGCCTAGCCGCCTACAGGGCCCCGAAATCCAAGCACCACCTTCAGGATTTCTAAGGGCGTAAATTTTTGATTTCAAGCCTCACTACCTATCACAGTTTTGAAGGCCATAAAATGCCAAGATGGCACAAACCCCCCCCAAATGACCCTATTTTGAAAAGTAGACACCCAAAGCTATTTGCTGAGAGGCATGGTGAGTAATTGGCAGCTCTCATTTGTTTTTGAAAATGAAGAAAAAAAAGAAAAATGTATATTCTTTTTCTTTTTTTCAATTTTCAAAACTTTGTGACAAAAATCAAGGTCTGCAAAATACTCACCATACCTCTCAGCAAATAGCTTGGGGTGTCTCCTTTCCAAAATGGGGTCACTTGGGGGGATTTTGTGCTATCTAGGCATTCCATGGTCTCCGAAACTGTGATAGGCAGTGAGGAATGAAATCAAAAATTTACACCCTTAGAAAGCCTGAAGGTGGTGCTTGGATTTTGGGGTACCGTACGCGGTTAGGCTCCCAAAAGGTCTCACACTTGTGGTATCCCCATACTCAGGAGAAGCAACAGAATGTATTTTGGGGTGTAATTTCACATATAACCATGGCATGTTTTTTTCCCGCAACTTGTATCAAAATATAAAATATTCCATAGACTCGACATGCCTCTCAGCAAATAGCTTGGGGTGCCTACTTTCTAAAATTGAGTCATTTTGGGGGGTTTTGAACTGTCCTGGCATTTTATGCACAACATTTAGAAGCTTATGTCACACATCACCCACTCTTCTAACCATTTGAAGACAAAGCCCTTTCTGACACTTTTTGTTTACATGAAAAAATATTTTTTTTTCCAAAAAAATTACTTTGAACCCCCAAACATTAAGTATTTTTTTTAGGCAAAGGCCCTACAGATTAAAATGGTGGGTGTTTTTTTTTTTTCACATGGTATTTGCGCAGCGATTTTTCAAGCCTTTTTTTGGGATAAAAAACACACTTTTTTAATTTTAATGCACTAAAAATCACTATATTGTCCAAATGTTTGATGAAATAAAAAATATGATCTTAGGCCGAGTACGTGGATACCAAACACGACATGCTTTAAAATTGCGCTGAAACTTGCAGTGGCGACAAACTACATACATTTTTAAAAGCCTTTAAACGCCTTTACAGGTGACCACTTTAGATTTACGGAGGAGGTCTACTGCTAAAATTAGTACCCTCGATCTGACCTTCACGGTGATACCTCACATGCATGGTGCAATTGCCGTTTACATATGACGCCAGACCGACGCTTGCGTTCGACGTTGCGCCATAGCAGGGGGGGACAGGAGGGTGTGATTTTTATTAATTATTTATTTTGCTTTTTTTTATTTTATTTTTAAACTGTTCCTTTGATTTATATATTTTTTTTTATCATTTTTATTGTTATCTCAGGGAATGTAAATATCCCCTATGATTGCAATAGGTAGTGACAGGTACTCTTTTTTGAAAAAATGAGGGTCTATCAGACCCTAGATCTCTCCTCTGCCCTCAAAGCATCTGACCACACCAAGATCTGTGTGATAAAATGTTTTCCCAATGGCGCTGTTTACATCCCGCGAAATCTAAGTCATGAAATGCTCGCAGCTTTCCGGTTTCTTAGACCATAGAGATGATTGGAGCCATTCTGGTCTCTGATCAGCTCTATGGTCAGCTCGCGGAACCACCGGCTGCATTCTCAGGTTCCCTGTTGGGAAAGGAGAGCCTGAGAAAACCATGGAAGACGGGGGGGGGACATTCCCTCCCACTGCTTGTAAAAGCAGTATAGAGGCTAATTAGCTGCTAGGATTGCTTTTACATAAAAGCCGAACGCTGGCTGAAAAGAATGATACCAAGATGATACCTAAACCTGCAGGCATCATTCTGGTATAAGTACTCAAAGTCCAGCAACATACCAGTACGTTGCTGGAACTGGTTGGGCATATATTGTAATTTTTTTTTTCATGCAGCCTGTGGGCTGAACGAAAAAAAAATATTGATTGGTGGGTATGCCCACCATTAGAATACCTCCCTTCATCCACCCACTTCTAATGGTGGGCATACATGCACCATTTATATATGCCGAAGCATGGGGGCATCCTCCCGCAACAGTTAGGAGCAAATTGCTCCTGCACCCCTTCTGCCCCCATGCTTTGGCATATATGCTCTTTTTTTAACTGTGGTGGTGAAATCACCTCTGACAGTGCTGGAGTCACGGCTTTATGTATCATGGGAGCAAACGCTGTTGCTGTCAAGATAAATAAATCCGTGCTGCAGCTGAATGGCTTTCCTGCTAAGCAAATGATGGTTAACAATAAAACAACAATAAAACAAAGTAACATTACAGTATAACAGTAGAACTTACCATACCTGCAAAGCAAATACAAAAAAAATAGCAAAAAATAACACATTTAACGCAACCTGTGCCTAAAATATATATATCCTTATCAATAGGTAGTGACAGGTACTCTTTTTTTGAAAAAATGAGGGTCTATCAGACCCTAGATCTCTCCTCTGCCCTCAAAGCATCTGACTACACCAAGATCTGTGTGATAAAATGTTTTCCCAATGGCGCTGTTTACATCCCGCGAAATCGAAGTCATGAAATGCTCGTAGCTTTCCGGTTTCTTAGGCCATAGAGATGATTGGAGCCATTCTGGTCTCTGATCAGCTCTATGGTCAGCTCGCGGAACCACCGGCTGCATTCTCAGGTTCCCTGTTGGGACAGGAGAGCCTGAGAAAACCATGGAAGATGGGGGGGGGGGGGGGTCATTCCCTCCCACTGCTTGTAAAAACAGTCTAGAAGCTAATTAGCCGCTAGGATTGATATTACATAAAAGCCAACCGCTGGCTGAAAAGAATGCTACCAAGATGATACCTAAACCTGCAGGCATCATTCTGGTATAAGCACTCAAAGTCCAGCAACATACCAGTACGTTGCTGGAACTGGTTGGGCATATAATGTAATTTATTTTATTCATGCACCCTATGGGCTGAACGAATAAAAAATATTGATTGGTGGGTATGCCCACCATTAGAATACCTCCCTTCATCCACCCACTTCTAATGGTGGGCATACATGCACCATTTATATATGCCGAAGCATGGGGGCAGCCTCCCGCAAAAGTTAGGAGCAAATTGCTCCTCCACCCCTTCTGCCCCCATGCTTCGGCATATATGCTCTTTTTTTAACTGTGGTGGTGAAATCACCTCCGACAGTGCTGGAGTCACAGCTTTATGTATCGTGGGAGCAAACGCTGTTGCTTTCAAGATAAATAAATCCGTGCTGCAGCTGAATGGCTTTCCTGCTAAGCAAATGATGGTTAACAATAAAACAACAATAAAACAAAGTAACATTACAGTATAACAGTAGGACTTACCATACCTGCAAAGCAAATACAAAAAAATAGCAAAAAATAACACATTTAACGCAACCTGTGCCTAAAATATATATATCCCTATCAATAGGTAGTGACAGGTACTCTCTTTTGAAAAAATGAGGGTCTATCAGACCCTAGATCTCTCCTCTGCCCTCAAAGCATCTGACCACACCAAGATCTGTGTGATAAAATGTTTTCCCAATGGCGCTGTTTACATCCCGCGAAATCGAAGTCATGAAATGCTCGTAGCTTTCCGGTTTCTTAGGCCATAGAGATGATTAGAGCCATTCTGGTCACTGATCAGCTCTATGGTCAGGTCGCGGAACCAGCGGCTGCATTCTCAGGTTCCCTGTTGGGACAGGAGAGCCTGAGAAAACCATGGAAGACGGGGGGGGGGGGGGGACATTCCCTCCCACTGCTTGTAAAAGCAGTCTAGAGGCTAATTAGCTGCTAGGATTGCTTTTACATAAAAGCCGACCGCTGGCTGAAAAGAATGATACCAAGATGATACCTAAACCTACAGCCATCATTCTGGTATAAGCACTCAACGTCCAGCAACATACCAGTACGTTGCTGGAACTGGTTGGGCATATATTGTAATTTTTTTTTTCATGCAGCCTGTGGGCTGAACGAAAAAAAATATTGATTGGTGGGTATGCCCACCATTAGAATACCTCCCTTCATCCACCCACTTCTAATGGTGGGCATACATGCACCATTTATATATGCCGAAGCATGGGGGCATCCTCCCACAAAAGTTAGGAGCATATTGCTCCTCCAGCCCTTCTGCCCCCATGCCTCGGCATATATGCTCTTTTTTTAACTGTGGTGGTGAAATCACCTCCGACAGTGCTGGAGCCACAGCTTTATGTATCGTGGGAGCAAACGCTGTTGCTGTCAAGATAAATAAATCCGTGCTGCAGCTGAATGGCGTACCTGCTAAGCAAATGATGGTTAACAATAAAACAAAGTAACATTACAGTATAACAGTAGGACTTACCATACCTGCAAAGCAAATACAAAAAAATAGCAAAAAATAACACATTTAACGGAACCTGTGCCAAAAATATATATATCCCTATCAATAGGTAGTGACAGGTACTCTCTTTTGAAAAAATGAGGGTCTATCAGACCCTAGATCTCTCCTCTGCCCTCAAAGCATCTGACCACACCAAGATCTGTGTGATAAAATGTTTTCCCAATGGCGCTGTTTACATCCCACGAAATCGAAGTCATGAAATGCTCGTAGCTTTCCGGTTTCTTAGGCCATAGAGAGGATTGGAGCCATTCTGGTTTCTGATCAGCTCTATGGTCAGCTCGCGGAACCACCGGCTGCATTCTCAGGTTCCCTGTTGGGACAGGAGAGCCTGAGAAAACCATGGAAGACGGGGGGGGGACATTCCCTCCCACTGCTTGTAAAAGCAGTCTAGAGGCTAATTAGCCCCTAGGATTGCTTTTACATAAAAGCCGACCGCTGGCTGAAAAGAATGATACCAAGATGATACCTAAACCTGCAGGCATCATTCTGATATAAGCACTCAAAGTCCGGCAAAAATACCAGTACGTTGCTGGAACTGGTTGGGCATATATTGTATTTTTTTTTTCATGCAGCCTGTGGGCTGAACGAATAAAAAATATTGATTGGTGGGTATGCCCACCATTAGAATACCTCCCTTCATCCACCCACTTCTAATGGTGGGCATACATGCACCATTTATATATGCCGAAGCATGGGAGCAGCCTCCCGCAAAAGTTAGGTGCTAATTGCTCCTCCACCCCTTCTGCCCCCATGCTTCGGCATATATGCTCTTTTTTTAACTGTGGTGGTGAAATCACCTCCGACAGTGCTGGAGTCACGGCTTTATGTATCGTGGGAGCAAACGCTGTTGCTGTCAAGATAAATAAATCCGTGCTGCAGCTGAATGGCGTACCTGCTAAGCAAATGATGGTTAACAATAAAACAACAATAAAACAAAGTAACATTACAGTATAAGAGTAGAACTTACCATACCTGCAAAGCAAATACATAAAAAATAGCAAAAAATAACACATTTAACGCAACCTGTGCCTAAAATATATATATCCTTATCAATAGATAGTGACAGGTACTATTTTTTTGAAAAAATGAGGGTCTATCAGACCCTAGATCTCTCCTCTGCCCTCAAAGCATCTGACCACACCAAGATCTGTGTGATAAAATGTTTTCCCAATGGCGCTGTTTACATCCCGCGAAATCGAAGTCATGAAATGCTCGTAGCTTTCCGGTTTCTTAGGCCATAGAGATGATTAGAGCCATTCTGGTCTCTGATCAGCTCTATGGTCAGCTCGCGGAACCACCGGCTGCATTCTCAGGTTCCCTGTTGGGACAGGAGAGCCTAAGAAAACCATGGAAGAGGGGGGGGGGGGAGGACATTCCCTCCCACTGCTTGTAAAAGCAGTCTAGAGGCTAATTAGCCGCTAGGATTGCTTTTACATAAAAGCCGACCGCTGGCTGAAAAGAATGATACCAAGATGATACCTAAACCTACAGCCATCATTCTGGTATAAGCACTCAACGTCCAGCAACATACCAGTACGTTGCTGGAACTGGTTGGGCATATATTGTAATTTTTTTTTTCATGCAGCCTGTGGGCTGAACGAAAAAAAAATATTGATTGGTGGGTATGCCCACCATTAGAATACCTCCCTTCATCCACCCACTTCTAATGGTGGGCATACATGCACCATTTATATATGCCGAAGCATGGGGGCATCCTCCCGCAAAAGTTAGGAGCATATTGCTCCTCCACCCCTTCTGCCCCCATGCCTCGGCATATATGCTCTTTTTTTAACTGTGGTGGTGAAATCACCTCCGACAGTGCTGGAGTCACAGCTTTATGTATCGTGGGAGCAAACGCTGTTGCTGTCAAGATAAATAAATCCGTGCTGCAGCTGAATGGCGTACCTGCTAAGCAAATGATGGTTAACAATAAAACAAAGTAACATTACAGTATAACAGTAGGACTTACCATACCCGCAAAGCAAATACAAAAAAATAGCAAAAAATAACACATTTAACGGAACCTGTGCCTAAAATATATATATCCCTATCAATAGGTAGTGACAGGTACTCTCTTTTGAAAAAATGAGGGTCTATCAGACCCTAGATCTCTCCTCTGCCCTCAAAGCATCTGACCACACCAAGATCTGTGTGATAAAATGTTTTCCCAATGGCGCGGTTTACATCCCACGAAATCGAAGTCATGAAATGCTCGTAGCTTTCCGGTTTCTTAGGCCATAGAGAGGATTGGATCCATTCTGGTTTCTGATCAGCTCTATGGTCAGCTCGCGGAACCACCGGCTGCATTCTCAGGTTCCCTGTTGGGACAGGAGAGCCTGAGAAAACCATGGAAGACTGGGGGGACATTCCCTCCCACTGCTTGTAAAAGCAGTCTAGAGGCTAATTAGCCCCTAGGATTGCTTTTACATAAAAGCCGACCGCTGGCTGAAAAGAATGATACCAAGATGATACCTAAACCTGCAGGCATCATTCTGATATAAGCACTCAAAGTCCGGCAAAAATACCAGTACGTTGCTGGAACTGGTTGGGCATATATTGTATTTTTTTTTTCATGCAGCCTGTGGGCTGAACGAATAAAAAATATTGATTGGTGGGTATGCCTACCATTAGAATACCTCCCTTCATCCACCCACTTCTAATGGTGGGCATACATGCACCATTTATATATGCCGAAGCATGGGAGCAGCCTCCCGCAAAAGTTAGGTGCTAATTGCTCCTCCACCCCTTCTGCCCCCATGCTTCGGCATATATGCTCTTTTTTTAACTGTGGTGGTGAAATCACCTCCGACAGTGCTGGAGTCACGGCTTTATGTATCGTGGGAGCAAACGCTGTTGCTGTCAAGATAAATAAATCCGCGCTGCAGCTGAATGGCGTACCTGCTAAGCAAATGATGGATAACAATAAAACAACAATAAAACAAAGTAACATTATAGTATAACAGTAGGACTTACCATACCTTCAAAGCAAATACAAAAAAAAATAGCAAAAAATAACACATTTAACGCAACCTGTGCCTAAAATATATATATCCCTATCAATAGGTAGTGACAAGTACTCTTTTTTGAAAAAATTAGGGTCTATCAGACCCTAGATCTCTCCTCTGCCCTCAAAGTGTCTGACCACACCAATATCTGTGTGATAAAATGTTTTCCCAATGGCGCTGTTTACATCCCGCAAAATCGAAGTCATGAAATGCTCGTAGCTTTCCGGATTCTTAGGCCATAGAGATGATTAGAGCCATTCTGGTCTCTGATCAGCTCTATGGTCAGCTCGCGGAACCACCGGCTGCATTCTCAGGTTCCCTGTTGGGACAGGAGAGCCTAAGAAAACCATGGAAGACGGGGGGGGGGACATTCCCTCCCACTGCTTGTAAAAGCAGTCTAGAGGCTAATTAGCCGCTAGGATTGCTTTTACATAAAAGCCGACCGCTGGCTGAAAAGAATGATACCAAGATGATACCTAAACCTACAGCCATCATTCTGGTATAAGCACTCAACGTCCAGCAACATACCAGTACGTTGCTGGAACTGGTTGGGCATATATTGTAATTTATTTTATTCATGCACCCTATGGGCTGAACGAATAAAAAATATTGATTGGTGGGTATGCCCACCATTAGAATACCTCCCTTCATCCACCCACTTCTAATGGTGGGCATACATGCACCATTTATATATGCCGAAGCATGGGGGCAGCCTCCCGCAAAAGTTAGGAGCAAATTGCTCCTCCACCCCTTCTGCCCCCATGCTTCGGCATATATGCTCTTTTTTTAACTGTGGTGGTGAAATCACCTCCGACAGTGCTGGAGTCACAGCTTTATGTATCGTGGGAGCAAACGCTGTTGCTGTCAAGATAAATAAATCCGTGCTGCAGCTGAATGGCTTTCCTGCTAAGCAAATGATGGTTAACAATAAAACAACAATAAAACAAAGTAACATTACAGTATAACAGTAGGACTTACCATACCTGCAAAGCAAATACAAAAAAATAGCAAAAAATAACACATTTAACGCAACCTGTGCCTAAAATATATATATCCCTATCAATAGGTAGTGACAGGTACTCTCTTTTGAAAAAATGAGGGTCTATCAGACCCTAGATCTCTCCTCTGCCCTCAAAGCATCTGACCACACCAAGATCTGTGTGATAAAATGTTTTCCCAATGGCGCTGTTTACATCCCGCGAAATCGAAGTCATGAAATGCTCGTAGCTTTCCGGTTTCTTAGGCCATAGAGATGATTAGAGCCATTCTGGTCTCTGATCAGCTCTATGGTCAGCTCGCGGAACCACCGGCTGCATTCTCAGGTTCCCTGTTGGGACAGGAGAGCCTAAGAAAACCATGGAAGATGGGGGGGGGGGACATTCCCTCCCACTGCTTGTAAAAGCAGTCTAGAGGCTAATTAGCCGCTAGGATTGCTTTTACATAAAAGCCGACCGCTGGCTGAAAAGAATGATACCAAGATGATACCTAAACCTACAGCCATCATTCTGGTATAAGCACTTAACGTCCAGCAACATACCAGTACGTTGCTGGAACTGGTTGGGCATATATTGTCATTTTTTTTTTCATGCAGCCTGTGGGCTGAACGAAAAAAAAATATTGATTGGTGGGTATGCCCACCATTAGAATACCTCCCTTCATCCACCCACTTCTAATGGTGGGCATACATGCACCATTTATATATGCAGAAGCATGGGGGCATCCTCCCGCAAAAGTTAGGAGCATATTGCTCCTCCACCCCTTCTGCCCCCATGCCTCGGCATATATGCTCTTTTTTTAACTGTGGTGGTGAAATCACCTCCGACAGTACTGGAGTCACAGCTTTATGTATCGTGGGAGCAAACGCTGTTGCTGTCAAGATAAATAAATCTGTGCTGCAGCTGAATGGCGTACCTGCTAAGCAAATGATGGTTAACAATAAAACAAAGTAACATTACAGTATAACAGTAGGACTTACCATACCTGCAAAGCAAATACAAAAAAATTGCAAAAAAAAACACATTTAACGCAACCTGTGCCTAAAATATATATATCCCTATCAATAGGTAGTGACAGGTACTCTTTTTTTGAAAAAATGAGGGTCTATCAGACCCTAGATCTCTCCTCTGCCCTCAAAGCATCTGACCACACCAAGATCTGTGTGAAAAAATGTTTTCCCAATAGCGCTGTTTACATCCCGCGAAATCGAAGTCATGAAATGCTCGTAGCTTTCCTGTTTCTTAGACCATAGAGATGATTGTAGCCATTCTGGTCTCTGATCAGCTCTATGGTCAGCTCGCGGAACCACCGGCTGCATTCTCAGGTTCCCTGTTGGGACAGGAGAGCCTGAGAAAACTATGGAAGAGGGGGGGGGGGACATTCCTTCCCACTGCTTATAAAAGCAGTCTAGAGGCTAATTAGCCGCTAGGATTGCTTTTACATAAAAGCCGACCGCTGGCTGAAAAGAATGATACCAAGATGATACCTAAACCTGCAGGCATCATTCTGATATAAGCACTCAAAGTCCAGCAAAAATACCAGTACGTTGCTGGAACTGGTTGGGCATATATTGTATTTTTTTTTTTTCATGCAGGCTGTGGGCTGAACGAATAAAAAATATTGATTGGTGGGTATGCCCACCATTAGAATACCTCCCTTCATCCACCCACTTCTAATGGTGGGCATACATGCACCATTTATATATGCCGAAGCATGGGAGCAGCCTCCCGCAAAAGTTAGGAGCAAATTGCTCCTCCACCCCTTCTGCCCCCATGCTTCGGCATATATGGTGGTGAAATCATCTCCGACAGTGCTGGAGTCACGGCTTTATGTATCGTGGGAGCAAACGCTGTTGCTGTCAAGATAAATAAATCCGCGCTGCAGCTGAATGGTGTACCTGCTAAGCAAATGATGGTTAACAATAAAACAACAATAAAACAAAGTAACATAGCGACTCCTTTTATGTAGTAAATGTCTGGAGTCTACACCCGAGAGCTGGTAGCTCAATCAGGTTGAATCGCCTTCTTTTCGGTAGTAAATGTCTGGAGTCTACACCCAAGAGCTGATAGCTCAGTCAGGGTGAATCGCCTCCTTTTCGGTAGTAAATGCCTGGAGTCTACACCCAAGAGCTGGTAGCTCAGTCAGGGTGAATCGCCTCCTTTTCGGTAGTAAATGCCTGGAGTCTACACCCAAGAGCTGGTAGCTCAGTCAGGGTGAATCGCCTCCTTTTCGGTAGTAAATGTCTGGAGTTTACACCCGAGAGGTGGTAGCTCAATAAGGGGTGAAGTGACTCCTTTTCGGTAGTAATTGTCTGGAGTGTTCATTTGAGAGGTGGCTGTTGAATCACAATGAAGCAACTCCTTTTCTGCGGTAAGAGCCTTAAATATGTTTTTTTCTAGGCATCATCAACTTTAAATAGAAGATAGCACAAACATATACTTCTTGGTATACATAAGGGCCAGTTCACACCACATGCAGTCCAGTGTGTTATTTTTGCATCAAAAACGCATGAAAAGTAGGTTATATGGTTTTCAATGGCATAGTTCACACCAGTGCCTTCAGTTTCAGTGTGTTCCAGCTCCAGAAAAGAAAGTAGAACATGCTGCATTTTTTCTGCACTAGACTGTAGTGGAACGCTGTAAAACACATCAAAAATGCACCGGAATGCACTGCAACGCATTTGTCCTTATTTAAGGTTAAAAAAAAAAGAGGAGGGGGAAAAAAGAACTGGACTGCATCAAAAACGCACATGCAGGAAAGAACCTGGAATGCATCTGGACTGCGTTTCTATGTTGTGAACTGGCCCTAACCCCATGTTGTTTTCAGGGGACCTGAAAGAGACTATTATAATACACGTTGGATTACCTGGATTTGGTCTCCATTTTCATCAATCCCCCGGACATAAATAACGAAATGATATCCGTAAAATGTACCATAGAAATGAAATGGGATGAATGTCCGACACAAAGGACAAGTCGGGTTCAGTACAAATCCACCTGCGCACACAATCAGAATGGAATATGTGAGAACATATCAATTGCACAGAGTCCTCTTCACTATACTCACCGAGGCAGATGGAACAGGTAGGCTGATCCATTGCCGGTGGTCTCTGGGGAGGCTCTTGCAGTGCCGGTGGTCTCTGGGGAGGTGGTCTCTGGGGACGCTCCTGCAGTGCCGGTGGTCTCTGAGGCACTGGGTGCTGATCCCTGTAGTCTCCATCCTGTTGTCTCCTCCGAAGCTGTGCTCGTGTGCGATGGGCGATCGGTGACTCTCCTCCCTCCTGGCGTGATCGCCTTCCACGGGTCCGTGAGGGTCGTGGCATCTTAGTGGCGGTGTAACTGAAAAAACACAAAACCTAAAAATATTAATTATAATATATACATATATACAATAATAATATGATAATAGCAAAAAATGTAAATAAAAACGCAAATAATTGCAGGAAACACAATCTGACAATGTGAAAATTAAGTGTGAACCTTGCTCTATGATAAATGAAGAATTAGTGATTAATACGAGCTGCTCCCCTCAAAGTGTAGACAACACTGACTTGAGTAATATTTATCAGTGATGGGGGGCGCTATTAATAAAGTGCTGATCATACCAACTGACACTTTTCAGGCCTGGAAACTTTGACTGGGAATACCTCGGTCATGTAACACTGTAGCCAAATAAATGTTATATCATTTTATAGATTTTACATATAATGAAACTGTACTATGGTCATTTTACCATTTCAGCCCCGGAAGATTTTACCCCCTTAATGACCAGAGTATTTTTTGCAATTCGGCACTGTGTCGCTTTAACTGACAATTGCACAGTTGTGTGACCTTGTACCCAAAAAAAATGTACGTCCTTTTTTTCCCACAAATGAAGCTTTCTTTTGGTGGTATTTGATCACCTCTGCGGTTTTAATTTTTTGCGATATAAACAAAAAAAATTACAATTTTGAAAAAAAAAAAAGGAGTGATATTTTAAATTTTTTGCTATAATAAAATATCCCCAAAAAATATTTAAAAAAATATATTTTTTTTCTCAGTTTAGGCCGATATGTATTCTTCTACATATTTTTGGTAAAAAAAAATTGCAATAAGCCCTTGTACACACGGTCGGAGATTTCAACAACCAAATCCATCGGATTTGTCCGAAAAATCCGACGTAATTACCTTATTTCATTACGACGGGACTACGTTCACGCTAGTAGCCAATAGCTTTGGTGTAGGAATTTGATCTGAGCATGCATGGCACTTTGTCCGATTGGAATTCTCTACACATGATCGGAGCATTTTGTTGGACAAGTTGGAAAACTTGGTCCGTCGGATACTCCAACGGAAAAAGTCCGATGGAGACCACACACAGTCGGAATATTCCGACAAAACGGTCCGATCGGACACATTCCGTCGGAATCTCCAACCGTGTGTACAAGGGCTAAGTGTATATTGATTGGTTTGCGCAAAAGTTATAGCATCTACAAAATAGGGGATAGATTTATGCCATTTGTATTATGAATGTTTTTTTTTCGGGATTTTTATCAGGACTGCGACAATGCGGAGGACAGATCAGACAATTTTGACACTATTTTGGGACTACTGACATTTATACAGAGCTAAAAATAGCCAATGATTACTGTGTAAATGTCACTGGCAGGGAAGGGGTTAACACTAGGGGGTGATCAAGGGGTTAAATGTGTTCCCTCACCGTGTTCTAACTGAAGGGAGTATAGGCTACCTAGGACATGAAATCACTGATCCCGATGACAGGGAGCAGCAGATCCCTGTCAGGTCACTAGGCAGAACATGGAAATGCCTTGTTTACATTTCCCCATTCTGCCTCTCCTTGTCACCATCACGGGCCACCGGCGGACATCAAGTCCGAAGGACCCATGGGCACGGGCCACCATCCCGGGACTATGAAGGGACATATGGTTACGACCTTTTTCACACCTGTGCCATTCTGCCGATGTACATCGGCGCCTGGCGCTTGGAAAGCAGTTAATTGTTGTGTATGCTGGGCATAATTCTCAGTATCTGTTCTTATTCTGTATGTATGGACCATGCACAGTACAACTTCTCTTGTCTCATATGCTGGGTGTAATTCTTAATAACTTATTATTGTATGTGACTTTATACTGTGTCACTGAATGCCGTCATCAGGGTTGTTCCATGGCTCTCCTATGGGGGGGGGGGGGGGGCAGGAAGCAGGCAGATTGGACAGTGGGGTGGGTAAGAGCAATTGCAGAACAATGCCCTCTGCAGCAACTTAAAGCCGTTTTCTTCCTCTCTCACTCTCGCCAGCTTTCAGCTGCTCGAAGGAGAGACACAGACAAGGATGATCCAGGGGGTGATAATTTTTACCCAGATTTCAGTTGTGCCCCCTCCCCAGCCCTTCCTTCGATGTGATGCCCGAGTGGCTGCTGATCTCCCCCACCATCGCCCGCTCTCAGATCCAGGAAAGGGGAATGGCATCCTGGAGCAGTGAGAGGAGAAGTGGCAGAGTGGGGAGATGGCATCGGACTGTACACACACACACACACACACACACACACACACACACACACACACTTTGATTACCGCCCCCCAAGGGCTGCTCCTCTCCCAGCAGCAGGAAATGTGGATAGGGGGTTGTAATCAAACTGTGTGTGTGAAGTCTAATGCCATCTAAAAGCGATCCTCTCTCATGTGCTGGAGGAGTGCTGTAGTGACAGGAGAGGGTGAAGGGGGAAGGTTACAGGGAAATTGTACACAATGAGGGGGGAATAATAGTTTGTGCATTTATGGAGAAGGGGGATGGGAAGCTATCTGTGCTGAGAAGTGTAATCAGGTTTGGGGGGGATATAATTTCTAGAAGGAGGAATTTGGGATATGTACTAGGAGGAGAGTTTGGGGGGGATTTGAGCTGGGGGGGGATTAGGGAAAATGTGTGTACTAGAAGGCGGTGGGAATTTCTGCTAAGAGGGGGGAATTTGTGCTGGGGGGGGGGGGGGGGAGCTGGATAGTCACCAATCCGTGATCTGAAAGGGTCAACTTTTATTGATCGGTGGGCACTGATAGGCAGCATGGATGCCAGTCAGTGCTGGCTTTCATTGATGTCCACTAATAGGCATTAATGGACATCACTGAAAGCCAGCACTGACTGGCATCACTAATGGGCACTGATTTCTGGCTGTGGTGGGCACTGATTGTTGGCACTGGTGGGCATTGATTACTGGCACTGGTTAGTACTGGTTGGTATGGGTTGCTGGCACTGGTGGCGCTCTAATGTAACATCTCTCACTGTCCCCTGAGAGGAAATGCCACTGATCTTCTCTCCTCATCACACACACTGTCAGTGTGAGGTGAGGAGAGCAGATTACTGGCACTTCCTTGTTTACATGTGACCGGCTGTGATTGGACACAGCCGATCACATGATTAAAGAGCCGTGTCAACTTAACTGCATCTTCTTGACGGCACAGAAGTGGCCGTTCGGGGGCGCCATCATATTACGCCCACCCAGAATGAGAGCTGCACCATCCTGCCGTCATTTGGCGGTGGGCGGGCGGCAAGTGCTTACTGGGCACTTAACCCTCCCCGACCAATTTTAAGCGCTGATACACTTTGAAAGACAATTGCAAGGTCATACAACACTGTACCCAAATGATCATTTTTTTTCACACAAATAGAGCTTTCTTTTAGTGGTATTTAATCACAGCTGGGATTTAAATTTTTTGCTAAACAAACAGAAAAAAAGTAAAATCTTGAAAAAAAAAAAAATCATGTTTCATAGTTTGTTATAAAATTTTGGAAACGGGTCATTTTTTTCCTTCATCGATATGCGCTGATAGGCTGCACTGATGGACACTGATGGGTGGCACTGGTAGGTGACACTGATGTGCAGCACTGTTGAGGCAATGATAGGGGGCACTGATGGGCACTAGTAGGTGGCACTGTTGTCTACTGCTAGGTGGCACTGGCAGGTGGCACAGGTGGGGACTGAGGAGCTGGCGGCAGCTCTCCATGATCATCCCTCTAACAGCCGCCGGTGATCAGCTTTTTTTTTTCTCCTCACTCTGTCAGTGCGAGGAGAAAAATAGCCGATTACCAGCTCTGTTTACATCGCATGATCAGTTGTCATTGGCTGACAGCTGATCACGTGATAAAGGGTCGGGATTGACTCCATACTCCGATTTGTGATCCAGCGAGTTTCATAGACTTGCTGATCACAGAGCGCACCCTGCAGGACAGGTAGGGCCCCTGCCGGGTAGGGTGTCCGGGGGGCCATCGGCCAGGTAGGGTGTCCGGGGGCCACCGGCCGGGTAGGGTGTCCGGGGGGCCACCGGCCGGGTAGGGTGTTCAAGGGCCCCTGCCGGGTAGGGTGTTCGGGGGGCCCTGTCATCTCTAATGACAGCTCTGATCCTGAGTGTGAAAAGTGATCTCTCTTCCCTCAAACCAGAAAGGAGGAGAGAACACACACACACATGGATCCAGCCAAAATTTTGGGGCCCCTTACACAACCAGTGATGAGGACACAGAGGGGCCCCAGTGATGAGGACACAGAGGAAACCTTCTGGCATGTCCTATACCCATTGGTTCTCTGTGGCAAACTGAATATCTTTGATTTCATCTGCACAAATCCCCTCCGCTCCACCCAGTGTCGGCTGGTGAACCTGTAAATTGCACATATCTGCATTCTGCAACCTGTACATTGTACATATCTGCATTCTGCAAGTCACACATATCTGCATTCTGCAAGTCGCACATATCTGCATTCTGCAAGTCGCACATATCTGCATTCTGAAAGTCGCACATATCTGCATTCTGCAACCTGCAAGTCGCACATATCTTCCTTCTGCAACCTTTACATCGCACATATCTGCATTCTGCAACCTTTACATCGCACATATCTGCATTCTGCAAATCGCACATATCTGTAACCTTTACATCGCACATATCTGCAACCTGTACATCGCACATATCTGCATTCTGCAAGTCGCACGTATCTGCATTCTGAAACCTGCAAGTCGCACATATCTGCATTCTGAAAGTCGCACATATCTGCATTCTGAAAGTCGCACATATCTGCATTCTGCAACCTGCAAGTCGCACATATCTGCCTTCTGCAACCTTTACATCGCACATATCTGCATCTGCAACCTGTACATCGAACATATCTGCATTCTGCAAATCGCACATATCTGCATTCTGCAACCTGTAGATCGCACATATCTGCATTCTGCAAATCGCACATATCTGCATTCTGCAACCTGCAATCCCACATATCTGCAACCTGCAAGTCGCACATATCTGCATTCTGCAAGTCGCACATATCTGCATTCTGCAACCTGCAAGTCGCACATATCTGCCTTCTGCAACCTTTACATCGCACATATCTGCAACCTGTACATCGCACATATCTGCATTCTGCAAATCGCACATATCTGCATTCTGCAACCTGCAAGTCCCACATATCTGCATTCTGCAAATCGCACATATCTTCATTCTGCAACCTGCAATCCCACATATCTGCAACCCTGCAAGTCCCACATATCTAAATTCTGCAACCTACAAGTGGCACATATCTGCATTCTGCAATCCCACATATCTGCATTCTGCAATCCCACATATCTGCATTCTGCAACCTACAAGTGGCACATATCTGCATCCTGCAACCTGCAAGTCCCACATATCTGCATTCTGCAACCTACAAGTGGCACATATATCTGCATTCTGAAAGTCGCACATATCTGCATTCTGCAACCTGCAAGTCGCACATATCTGCCTTCTGCAATCTTTACATCGCACATATCTGCAACCTGTATTTCACACATATCTGCATTCTGCAAATCGCACATATCTGCATTCTGCAAGTCCCACATATCTGCATTCTGCAACCTACAAGTGGCACATATCTGCATTCTGCAACCTACAAGTGGCACATATCTGCATTCTGCAACCTGCAATCCCACATATCTGCATTCTGCAACCTGCAATGCCACATATCTGCATTCTGCAAGTCGCACATATCTGTATTCTGCAAATCGCACATATCTGCATTCTGCAACCTGCAAGTCCCACATATCTGCATTCTGCAACCTACAAGTGGCACCATATCTGCATTCTGCAACCTGCAATCGCACATATCTGCATTCTGCAAGTCGCACATATCTGCATTCTGCAAGTCGCACATATCTGCATTCTGCAAGTCGCACTTATCTGCATTCTGCAACCTGCAAGTCACACATATCTGCATTCTGCAACCGGCAAGTCACACATATCTGCATTCTGAAACCTGTACATCGTACACATCTGCATTCTGCAAGTTGCACATATCTGCAACCTGCAAGTTGCACATATCTGCAACCTGCAAGTCGCATATATCTGCATTCTGAAACCTGTACATCGCACATATCTGCATTCTGCAACCTGCAAGTCGCACATATCTGCATTCTGCAAGTCACACATATCTGCATTCTGCAACCTGTACATCACACATATCTGCATTCTGCAAATCGCACATATCTGCATTCTGCAAGTCGCACATATCTGCATTCTGCAACCTGCAATCCCACATATCTGCATTCTGCAAGTCGCACTTTTCTGCATTCTGCAACCTGCAAGTCACACATATCTGCATTCTGCAACCGGCAAGTCACACATATCTGCATTCTGAAACCTGTACATCGTACACATCTGCATTCTGCAAGTTGCACATATCTGCATTCTGCAACCTGCAAGTTGCACATATCTGCAACCTGCAAGTCGCATATATCTGCATTCTGAAACTGTACATCGCACATATCTGCATTCTGCAACCTGCAAGTCGCACATATCTGCATTCTGCAAGTCACACATATCTGCATTCTGCAACCTGTACATCACACATATCTGCATTCTGCAAATCGCACATATCTGCATTCTGCAACCTGCAAGTCCCACATATCTGCATTCTGCAATTCGCACATATCTGCATTCTGCAATCCCACATATCTGCATTCTGCAACCTACAAGTGGCACATATCTGCACTCTGCAACCTGCGATCCCACATATCTGCATTCTGCAACCTGCAAGTCGCCCATATCTGCATTCTGCAAGTTGCAAATATCTGCATTCTGCAAGTCGCACGTATCTGCATTCTGAAACTTGCAAGTCGCACATATCTGCATCTGAAAGTCGCACATATCTGCATTCTGCAACCTGCAAGTCGCACATATCTGCCTTCTGCAGCCTTTACATCGCACATATCTGCATTCTGCAACCTTTACATCACACATATCTGCAACCTGTACATCGCACATATCTGCATTCTGAAAATCGCACATATCTGCATTCTGCAACCTGCAAGTCCCACATATCTAAATTCTGCAACCTACAAGTGGCACATATCTGCATTCTGCAACCTGCAAGTCCCACATATCTGCATTCTGCAACCTACAAGTGGCACATATCTGCATTCTGCAACCTACAAGTGGCACATATCTGCATTCTGCAACCTGCAATCCCACATATCTGCATTCTGCAACCTGCAAGTCGCCCATATCTGCATTCTGCAAGTCGCACATATCTGTATTCTGCAAATCGCACATATCTGCATTCTGCAACCTGCAAGTCCCACATATCTGCATTCTGCAACCTACAAGTGGCACATATCTGCATTCTGCAATCCCACATATCTGCATTCTGCAAGTCGCACGTATCTGCATTCTGCAACCTTTACATCGCATATATCTGCATTCTGCAAGTTGCACATATCTGCATTCTGCAAGTCGCACATATCTGAGTTTTGGGGGTGAGGGTGTGTGATGGCTGCTGTGCCGCTGACCACCAAATATGAAAAATTGGGTTGTTGGGGGGGGGGGTTCAGGCTTGGGGTGTACCGGGGGGTTCCCCCGACCAAGTATGAAGGGGGGGTAAACTGTCCTGCCACGAAAATTTCCACACGTGGAAAAGCATGCGTTACCCGCTCCTCTCAGGCGAGACGTTCCACTGAGCAGCAGAGTGTGAACGTCATTTCCTGGAGTGACATCAGAAGCACCGCCCATTAGAACTGAAAGTGCAAGACTATGCACTCGCGCCGGAAGCTGTGGCGCAATCGCCCTCGCCACAGAGACAGTTTTTTGGGGCAAATGAAGTGCCGCGCCTGCAATCTTGTGATTGCATAGACGTGGGCGCTTCCCATATTGCACTGCACCCGGTGCCAGGACACAGTGCACATAAAGACATTTACATTTTTTTTTTAACCACTTGCTTACTGGGCACTTAAACCCCCCTCAGTCCCAGACCAATTTTCAGCTTTCAGCGCTGATGCACTTTGAGTGACAATTGCGCGGTCATACAACACTGTACCCAAATGAAATTTTTATCATTTTTTTCCCACAAATAGAGCTTTCTTTTGGTGGTATTTAGTTACAGCTCGGAGTTTTATTTTTGCTAAACAAACAAAAAAAGATGCAAAAAAAAAATCATGTTTTAATAGTTTGTTATAAATTTTGCAAACGGGTCATTTTTCTCCTTCATTGAAGTGCGCTGATTAGGCGGCACTGATAGGCTGCATTGGTGGGCACTGATGGGCTGCATTGGTGGGCACTGATGGGCTGCATTGGTGGGCACTGATAGGCTGCACTGGTGGGCACTGATAGGCATAGTTAAGGCGGCACTAATAGGCACAGATAAGGCGGCACCGATGGGCACAGATAAGGCGGCACTGATGGGCAAAGATGGGCACAGATAAGATGGCACGGATGGGTGGCACGGATAAGTGGCACGGATGGGTGGCACGGATGGGCACTGATAGGTACCACAGATAGATGGGACTGATGGGCACTGATAGGTGGCACTGATAGGTGGCTCTGATAGGTGGCACTGCTGGGCACTGATGGGCGGCACTGCTGGGCACTGATGGGCGGCACTGCTGGGCACTGATGGGCGGCACTGGGGTGCAGCACCTTTGAGGCAGATTTTGGGTGGCACTGTGGGTGGCACTGCTGGGTGGCACTGTGGGTGGCACTGTGGGCACTGCTGGGTTGGCACGTGGGCACTGCTGGGTGGCACTGTGGGCACTATGGGCACTGCTGGGTGGCACTGACAGGGGGGCACTTACTTTATTTCAGGATGGCACTGCGGGTGGCAGGTGGGCACTGGCAGGGGGGCAGGTGTCCGCTTGAATTGTTGGCCGTGATCGGGACTGATGTCCCGAACACGGCCGCCGGCGATCGGCTTTTTTTTTTTCTCCTCGCGCTGACAGCGCGAGGAGGAATACTAGCCGATTACCGGCTCCGTTTTATCACATGATCAGCTGTCATTGGCTGACAGCTGATCACGTGATAAGGGGTCGGGATCGACCCCTTACACGGATCGGTGATCAGGCGAGTCTCACGGACTCGCCGATCACAGAGCGCGCCGCGCGCGCCCCTCAGGGGGCGCGCAGGCCGCTCGTAACCGGGACGACGTCAATAGACGTAGTCCCAGCAATCTAGGTCCGCGCTAATGCCGTCATTCGGCAATAGCGCGGATCCCAAGTGGTTAAAGGGACATGCTTAAATATATATATATATATATATATATATATATATATATATATATATATATATATTTATTTATTTATTTATTTTTGTAACTTTTTTTTGTTGGATTGCATGGGGGGGCGGTGCTCCCTATGGACGGGCCGCCACCCATGTATCCATCCATAATCTATACACAGGACAGACCCCCGACCATTGTCCCCTCCCCCTCCTCCTGGGGGTGTAGATGAGAAGATCGGAGGGGGAGGGTTCCTCAGTGTACAGCCTATCAGCGGGGAGGAGGGATGGAGGGGCGATCGCTGTGTGTGGGGGTCCAGGCATCCTACAAGAGATGCGGGGAAGGGGAAGGTGTCCGGGGTGACCATACTAGAGCGCCCCATGCAGGCCGGTCCCGGAGCTCAGTGTCGGGACTCGCACTGGGCTCCGGACTTTATATTGGCACCTCCCCTGACAGGTTTGTAGTGAAGAGTCTCATGGGGCCCCTGGAGACACTCGGGGCCCCGCCCCCTACATCTGTCCGGCTGCCCCCCCTGGTGGCGGCCTCATTGGGAAGATTACATGGAGAATAATGACACTTACTATATATCTCCGATCAGAGCTGTGGCTGTAATCGCTGAAGATTGCGCTGTGGGGCGCTGTTGTTTTCTGTCACAGGAGATCCGAGAAAACAGGTCTTCAACGTAGCTAAGATACGCTCAAAATGGCGCGCGGCTCAGCCTCCGCGCGCCTGATGTGACTCAACGGTCAGCCCCTCAGCCAATCAGAGCGCGCGCCCTGGCTGTAAGGTTTCTAAGTACCCAGACTGGAGTCTGAAGAGAGGATTCGGATCTCTCCTCCCTCCAGCCTGCAGGTGGCAATAAAGAGCGGCCCCTGTGCAGTGAGGACAGGCTGGCCTGTGCGTGTCATGTGAGAGTCTGCAGAGCTTTGTGTCATCGCCTGAGGGGGATGTGAAATGGAGGAACAGAGGGGTACAATGTCTTACAGGTAGGTGCAGTGTGGAGACCGGGAGGGGCTGTGGCGGGGGAGGGCTGTGTGTGTCCCGACAGTGCTCTGTGTGTGAGAGAAATCCCGACCCTTGTCTGTATGTGAGAGATATCCTCCCCTCCCCCCTCTGTATGTGAGAGATCCATCACCCACCCCCCCCCCCCCCCTGTATGTGAGAGATCCATCACCCACCCCCCCCCCCTGTATGTGAGAGATCCATCACCCACCCCCCCCCCCCCCCCCCCTGTATGTGAGAGATCCATCACCCACCCCCCCCCCCTGTATGTGAGAGATCCATCACCCACCCCCCCCCCCCTGTATGTGAGAGATCCATCACCCACCCCCCCCCTGTATGTGAGAGATCCATCACCCACCCCCCCCCCTGTATGTGAGAGATCCATCACCCACCCCCCCCCCCCTGTATGTGAGAGATCCATCACCCACCCCCCCCCCTGTATGTGAGAGATCCATCACCCACCCCCCCCCCCTGTATGTGAGAGATCCATCACCCACCCCCCCCCCCCCTGCCCCCCCCCTGTATGTGAGAGATCCATTCACCCACCCCCCCTCCCCTGTTGGGGGGATCCCCCAGAATTCCCCTGTATGTGAGAGATCCATCACCCACCCCCCCCCCCCCCCTGTATGTGAGAGATCCATCACCCACCCCCCCCCCCCCTGTATGTGAGAGATCCATCACCCACCCCCCCCCCCCCCCTGTATGTGAGAGATCCATCACCCACCCCCCTCCCCCCCTGTATGTGAGAGATCCATCACCCACCCCCCCCCTGTATGTGAGAGATCCATCACCCACCCCCCCCCTGTATGTGAGAGATCCATCACCCACCCCCCCCTGTATGTGAGAGATCCATCACCCACCCCCCCTGTATGTGAGAGATCCATCACCCACCCCCCCTGTATGTGAGAGATCCATCACCCACCCCCCCCTGTATGTGAGAGATCCATCACCCACCCCCCCCTGTATGTGAGAGATCCATCACCCACCCCCCCCTGTATGTGAGAGATCCATCACCCACCCCCCCCTGTATGTGAGAGATCCATCACCCACCCCCCCCTGTATGTGAGAGATCCATCACCCACCCCCCCCCTGTATGTGAGAGATCCATCACCCACCCCCCCCCTGTATGTGAGAGATCCATCACCCACCCCCCCCCTGTATGTGAGAGATCCATCACCCACCCCCCCCCTGTATGTGAGAGATCCATCACCCACCCCCCCCTGTATGTGAGAGATCCATCACCCACCCCCCCCTGTATGTGAGAGATCCATCACCCACCCCCCCCTGTATGTGAGAGATCCATCACCCACCCCCCCCTGTATGCGAGAGATCCATCACCCACCCCCCCCTGTATGCGAGAGATCCATCACCCACCCCCCCCTGTATGCGAGAGATCCATCACCCACCCCCCCCTGTATGCGAGAGATCCATCACCCACCCCCCCCTGTATGCGAGAGATCCATCACCCACCCCCCCCTGTATGCGAGAGATCCATCACCCACCCCCCCCTGTATGCGAGAGATCCATCACCCACCCCCCCCTGTATGCGAGAGATCCATCACCCACCCCCCCCTGTATGCGAGAGATCCATCACCCACCCCCCCCTGTATGCGAGAGATCCATCACCCACCCCCCCCTGTATGCGAGAGATCCATCACCCACCCCCCCCCCCCCCCCCTGTATGCGAGAGATCCATCACCCACCCCCCCCCCCCTGTATGCGAGAGATCCATCACCCACCCCCCCCTGTATGTGAGAGATCCATCATGCACCCCCCCCCTGTATGTGAGAGATCCATCATGCACCCCCCCCCCTGTATGTGAGAGATCCATCACCCACGCCCCCCCCCCCCTGTATGTGAGAGATCCATCACCCACCCCCCCCCCCCCTGTATGTGAGAGATCCATCACCCACCCCCCCCTGTATGTGAGAGATCCATCACCCACCCCCCCCCCTGTATGTGAGAGATCCATCGCCCACCCCCCCCCCCCCCCCCTGTATGTGAGAGATCCATCGCCCACCCCCCCCCCTGTATGTGAGAGATCCATCGCCCACACCCCCCCCCTGTATGTGAGAGAACCATCGCCCACCCCCCCCCCCTGTATGTGAGAGATCCATCGCCCACTCACCCCCCCTTTCCGTTTTTCAGTGATGATTTTCCCCCCACATCCTGTGTTTGATCTCCCAGTACTGTGGGGTTTCTGGTTGGCTGACATTGCCCGTGTTCAGGGTTTGGATTGGCTGTGAAGTGGACTCCTCATCACTAATGTCAGTAGCGGCTCCTCATTCTTATCTTCATTCTGAGAAGTTTATAATGCGGCCTCCATCAGAGGCTTCACACGTGTTCAGTGACGGCACAGGCTCCTGTGGCTCCTCCATCTATCCCCCTTGTTGCTGTCATTAAAGAAAAAAATGGCTGCCAATTATTATTCTGTCCAGTCTTTGGGGTCCCTTTTTAAAGCGATTGTAAATCTTTTTTGGTTTTCAAATAAAAAAACAAAACAAAAAAAAACATGTTATACTTTTGTGTAATGGTTTTGCATTGAGCATCCTGATCCTCTTCTTCTGGGTTCCCCTGCTGGCGCTCCAGGCTCCTCCCTTCATCAGGTTACTTTCCATGGGGGCACCTGTGCAGGCTCGCTCCCGAGTTCCACTGCTGCATTGATTGACAGACAGCGTGACATGGCCCTGCCCCCACCCCAATCCCGTGTCACTTGATTTCAATCCCTCCAATGAGGAGAGAGGCAGCAGCTGGAGCCTCCGTGCACATCACTTTTTGGGGACCAGTGACCTTATTACAGTGATCAATGCTAAAAAATGCAGTTTATTGTACTAATGACACTGGCAGGAAAGGGTTTATCAGGGGGATTAAAGGGTTAAGTGTGTCCCTAGGGATGCTTTCTAACTGTGGGGGATGCTTTGACTTGGGGCCAGTTCACACCATAGAAACGCAGTCCGGATGCATTCCAGGTGCTTTCCTGCATGCGCGTTTTTAATGCAGGCCAGTGCTCTTCCCTTTTTTTTTTTTTTTTTTCCCCCTCACCTGCAAAGGAAAAGGCATAATGAGCTAGTATGTATCACATTCTAGCTCATTATGAAATGCTTACCTTAGAACGAGGCCCCGACATCTGTCCCGATCCACGCTGAGGGAGTTGACATGTTCCCTCGGCGTTTCTTCCGGGTATCGCGGCGCTGTGAGTGGCCGGAGCCGCGATCTCCTCACTCCCGCTCATGTGCGCGGGAGATGTCTTTCCGGCAGGGTCCGGCGTCTGCCGGGCTTTCAGTTGAGAATCCCCTGTGCGCATGCGCTGCTGCAGTCAGCGGTGCATTGCCGTACAGGTTTAGGAGATATAGACCTAATTTTTATTTTTTTTCCTACAGGTAAGTCTTATTATAGGCTCTCCTGTAGGTAAAAGTCCCAAATTTGACTATACAACCACTTTAACTACTTCCTGCCTGGCCTATAGCTGAATGACGGCCGGGCAGTGGTTCAGGCATCATGTCGTCCTTCAGGATAACGGCCACTATGTGCCCGTAGGGGTGGGCATTGTGGCAATTGGTGCTACACCGATCTCTAAAGAGCCTCTGGCGGAGGCTCTTTACAACGTGATCAGCTGTGATTGGACATGGCTGATCACGTGGTAAACAGGAAGAGCCGTTGATCAGCTTTTCTTCACTTCTGACAGACACAAGTAGAGCCAAGCCGATGGGCGGCTCTCCTGACGGGGGGGGGGGGGGGGGGTTCAGCGCTGATTGTTTATCAGCACAGCCCACCTCAGATGCCCACACTAGACCACCAAGGAAGCCCCCGGCATGTGGATGGCCAGGTATGTCCCCTGTGGCCATCCACATGTGAAAAAATATGCCAATCAGTGCCCACAAATGGGTGCTGTCATCTCTGTGGTACATTACAAAATAGGGATGCCCATCAGTGCCGCCTGCCCATATAAAAATCGCATAGGTGATCAAATACCACCAAAAGAAAGCTCTATTTGTGGGGAACAAAGGACATCCATTTTGTTTGGGTGCAACTACGAACCACTGCAATTGTCGGTTAACATGGCGCAGTGCTGAATCGCAAAAAGTGCTCTGGTCAGGAAGGGGGTAAATTCTTCTGGGGCTGAAGTGGTTAATGATGTACACTTGTAAACATTTGTACTTGCATTTACATGCATACAGTACTGGGTGTAAATATACACTATCAGCCCTGAATGCACAGTAGCGTGACAATCCCTCCACCTCCACTCTAACTAATCACTCTCACCTTATGGCATGGACCCCTGTGCAAACAGGTGGGTATCCAAAGGGTTAACACTGACCATAAACTTCTCTCCCGTGTCCTTAGATCTCAGCAAGGACGCCGGGTCATGGGTAGAAAGAAAAGATCCGATTGATCACCGATTAAAATTTTTGTGTTCAAACACAAACTACTCACGTAAAGATTATAAAAACACAGCATGTAAAACCGACAATTGTGTTCGTTCCGTAGGGCAGCAGCGGGTGACGTCATGCGTAGCTCCTCCCCCGTACACGGTGCGTTCAATCCGTCAGCCAATCACCGCTGAGCAGGCAGACTTTCTGAGATCTCCCAACAGGAGGATTACAAGCCTGTGTGTCCACCTCAGCTGGTAAGAGTACCTTATGTGTGCATCATTGTCAAATGTTGATTGGCACATTTACCATATGGTTGGGATTATACGTCAGTCAAGTCTTTTTGGAAGGGAGGCCTTAAAGAACTTTTCCATGTTTTTTATATATGGACTATCATATCCCATTGGGTCCTATTACCAGCGCTTTCACTTCCCCTTTATTTGCCATTTCACAATTTTGTGTGTAATAATTGATCACCGTTATTGTTTGAGCAATTTTTCATATTTGCATTTAATCTTCTTCAATTTCACTTTTTCACTGTCTGAGCACTAAATCATTTTTTGACTGGAGTTCTGCCTTAGGCTTCATTCCCACGAAGCGGATCCGTTACCTTGGAGTCCACCAGCTCAGCGGGAGATCTCTCCATTGATCTCCACTGAGCTGACGGAGACAGGTCCCTCTGCTCACTGAGCGGGGAGGGGCTTGTCGAGCGCCGCTGGTTTCTATGGAGAGATGGGATAAAAACGGACAACGTGTCTCACCCGATCCGCCAGGGACTGATCCGGACGTAGGGCCATCCGTCTGCTTTTGGCGGATCGGACCGGCGTACATGGCACCGCTGACATCCGTCCCTCCATAGACTAGCATGGAGCGCCCATTCAGGTCCGCCGTCAAAACTGACAGGTGGACCTGAGCGGTCCGACAGTGTGAAAGGGGTCTTAAAGCGGGAGTCCGCCGGGACTCCGCCTTTTTTTTTTTTTTTTTTTTTTTTTTTTAAGCCAGCAGCTACAAATACTGCAGCTGCTGACTTTTAAAATAGTGACACTAACCTGTCCAGCTTGCCCGCGATGTCGGCACCCCAAGCCGATCTCCCGATCGTCTCTCGGGTGCTGCCGCCGCCATCTTGGGTATGGGAATCAGGAAGTGGAGCCTTTCGGCTTCATTTCCCTGTTCCCTACTGCGCATGCGCAAGTCGCGCTGCGCAATAAGGACGGTCCCCGCTGCCTCTGGCATCTGTGTTTCCCAGCAGGCAGCGGGGGACTTTCGGAAAGGGGCGTCATGTATGCCCCTTTCAGCAGAGAGCTATCCCGGAAGTGGGTGCAGATACCTGTACTGTACAGGTACCTGCACCCCCCTCCTCCCCCCTGAAAGGTGCCAATTGTGGCGCCGGAGGGGGGGAGGATTCCGATGAGCGGAAGGTCTACTTTAGGGTGGACCTCCGCTTTAAAGTGATTGCAAAGTTATAATTTATGTCTAAATTTTTTAGTTTTTTATTAGAAAAACAAACGTGTTATACTTGCCTGCTCTGTACAAGTATTACACAGGGTGGTCCCGTACTACCTCTTCTGGGGGTCCCTTGCACTTTTGGCTCCTCGTCTCTGAGGACACTTGTGCAGGGTTGATCCTGAGCTAGGCTGTGTGCGTCCATTGACTTGCACGGCTCGGCCCCACCCCCTACTTCCTCATTAAATTTGACCCTTTTTTTTTTTTACTTTTAATGCAGAGACTGTATTCTGGTGGAAAACCTGCCTTTAGAACCACTTCAAGTAGTCCACGCTCTTCTGATCTAGTTTATTAATCTGTAGAAATGATATGTTATTCTTGTTAAACGTGGTTTGTAAACCCTTACAACACACTTTGATCTGCAGGTAAGCCTAGATTAAGGCTTACCTGTAGGTCCAAGAAATATCTCCTAAACCTACATGGTTTAGGATATATTTGCCGAAAGACAGGCACTGCTGTCTACGGCGCTGCGCTCTGAGAGCGGCACCGTCAACAACGAAGATGCCGCGCGTGTCGGCTTCCGTGCACATGCTCCGTAGTGTCGCCATCGTGGCTTCGCCAAATGACAGCGGTGGAGCAGCGAGACCCCACCGAGAAGATGGATGTGCCGGACTACAGGGGGCATCGGTGACATCGCTGGCTCCTGTGTCAGGTAAGTGACACATAATGGACTACTATGCGATGCGCAGTATTCCATTATGCTACAGCAACCTTCTTAATCATGGACCTCAAAATCCTACAGAAAGGCACCCCTGGTGTGCATATTTGTTTTGCGTCTAACTTTTGAAAGTTGTGATGCCGGAGGATTGGTATTATAGCTGGGCAATGAGTGCACTGGGAACCCTGAAGGAAGAGTTGACAGTGGCGGCCACTATATTCGCACCATAAATCCTAAATTTGTTTCAAGTCAAAACACCAACAGCTTTCACATCCTACACAGTACAGTTCATATTTACTTTGATAAATCAAAACTCCTCTCTCCAATTCGATGACTAAACAGACTCTGCATCTCTCAACAGGTAAAGAACTCTTCTGGACACAGAGCATGTTCATCCGCAGACACCCGATATCCCATAGGAATGCATGTATGTCCGTATTTCATCCGCGAACGGATGGATGAAATACGGACATACGGTCCGCATGTGTGAAAAGGGCCTTTTGACTGGTAAGTAGTCTGTGTTCTAGTCTGTGTTCTAGTCTGTGTTCTAGTCTGTGTTCTAGTCTGTGTTCTAGTCTGTGTTCTAGTCTGTGTTCTAGTCTGTGTTCTAGTCTGTGTTCTAGTCTGTACCACTTGCCGCCTGCCATATAGCAAAATGACGGTGGCAAAGTGGTTGTAATATCCTGACAGGACGTCATATGACGTGATCAGGATATTAAGCCGCTGCACGCCCCCGGGGGCGCTCATCGCGGCGATCGTTGTTGCGGGGTTACAGTCTGACACCCGGCAACTATGATCTCGGTGAAGAGTCTGACGGAGACTTATTACCATGTGATCAGCCGTGGCCAATCACGGCTGGTCAGTGTAAATAGGAAGAGCCGGTGATTGGCTTTTCCTTACTCGCATCTGTCAGACATGAGTAGAGGAGAACCGATCGGCTGCTCCTCTGACGAGGGGGGGTGGGGTCTGTGCTGATCGATTATCCGAGGATGCCACCAGGTATGCCCCCCTAGACTACCAGGGATGCCAATCAATGCCCATAATGGATGTAAATCAGTGCCCACAATGGACATCACTGATTGGCATGTATTATTGTTTGGCACTGATTGGCATCCATCCCTATACAGTACACTACAATGCCCATCCGTGCTGCCTATCAGTGCCACTTCATTGATGCCACATCATTTGTGCCCATCAGTGCTTGTCACTGTGGCCCCATCAGTGAAGGAAAAAACGTATTTACAAAGTTTTGTAACTGAAACAAATTTTTTTTTTTTTTTTTCAACATTTTTGGCTTTTTTTTTTGCAGAAAATAAAAATCCCAGAGGTGATCAAATACCACCAAAAGAAAGCTCTATCTGTGGGAACAAAATGATAAAAATTTGGGTTTGGAACGGTGTAGCATGACTGCGCAATTGTCATTCAAAGTGCGACAGCATGGAAAGCTCAAAATTGGTCTGGGCAGGAAGGTAAGTGCCCTGTATTGAAGTGGTTACATTATTTGTGTCTTACAACTTCACACACATTAAAATATCTCCTTCTTTAGTACTTGTTTAACCACTTGCCTACCAGGCACAAACACTCCCTTCCTGCCCAAGCCATTTTTCAGCTTACTAGTAACGACTGTTTTTTATCGTGACTGTGACATTTCGGTGCACATGGAACACTTTTGACACCTTTTTGGGACCATTCACATTTTATACAGTGATCCGTGCTATGAAAAAGCATTGATTAACCACTTTCAGACCGGACCATTTTGCTGGTAAATGACCAGAGGTCTTTTTACACTTTGGCACTGCGCTGCTTTAACTGGTAATTGCGCGGTCATGCAATGTTGTACCCAAACGAAATTTGCGTCCTTTTCTTCCCACAAATAGAGCTTTCTTTTAAAGGTATTTGACTGACTCTGCGATTTTTATTTTTTGCGATATAAACGTAAAAAGACCGCAAATTTTGAAAAAAAAAATATTTTCTACTTTTTGTTATTAGAAAAATCCAATAAACTCCAATTTTAGTCATACATTTAGGCCAAAATGTATTCAGCCACATGTCTTTGGTAAAAAAAAGTCAATAACTGTATATTTATTGGTTTGCGCAAAAGTTGTCACATCTACAAACTAAGGTAAGTTTTCTGGAATTTACGCAGCTTTTAGTTTACGACTGCCTATCTCATTTCTTGAGGTGCTAAAATGGCAGGGCAGTACAAAACCCCCCCAAATGACCCCATTTTGGAAAGTAGACCCCCTAAGGAAATTGATAAGTGGCATGTTGAGCCCATTGAATATTTTATTTTTTTGCCTCAAGTTGTCAAAGTTGACAAAGTTGTCACTAAATGTCATATTGCTCACACATGCTATGGGCATATGTGAAATGACACCCCAAAATAAATTCTGCTGCTTCTCCTGAGTACGGGGATACCACATATGTGGGACTTTTTGGGAGCCTAGCCACGTACGGGGCCCCGAAAGCCAAGAACCGCCTTCAGGTTTTCTAAGGGCGTAAATATTTGACTTCACTCCTCACTACCTATTACAGTTTTGAAGGCCATAAAATGCCAAGATGGCACAAAACCCCCACAAATGACCCCATTTTAGAAAGTAGACACCCCAAGCTATTTGCTGAGAGGCATGTTGAGTCCATGGAATATTTTATATTTTGTCACAAGTTGCGGGAAATTTACAAACTTTATTTATTTATTTTTTTTCCACAAAGTTGTCACTAAATGATATATTGCTCACGCATGCCATGGGCATATGTGAAATGACACCCCAAAATAAATTCTGCTGCTTCTCCTAAGTATGGGGATACCACATATGTGGGACTTTTTGGGAGCCTAGCCGCGTACGGGGCCCCGAAAACCAAGCACCGCCTTCAGGCTTTCTAAGGGCGTTAGTTTTGAAGGCCATAAAATGCCAAGATGGCACAAACCCCCCCCCCAAATGACCCCATTTTGGAAAGTAGACACCCCTAAATTTAGGGGTACACTAGTGAGACTAGGTAATAAATGGCGGGTGCCCTGAAACTATATAAAAAAAGAACTATCCAACCAGTGTCACCTGTAACAGTTATATGGTGATCACTGGTGAAAGGGTTAACTAGGGGGCAATCAGGGGGCTTTATGCGGTAGTATATGGGGGGTCCCTGGCGCTATAAAAAGCTGCGGCGAACCTAAATACCTACCTACCTGCCTAACTAGCGTCACCTGTGACACTAATACAGCGATCAGAAAAACGATCGCTTATTAGGCTGGGTTCACACTGGAGCGATGCGGGAACGCCACGAATCCGCGGCGGGTTCACACTGCCCTATGCGAACTGCTGGGAGTGTCAGTGAAATGTTAATGACACCCCCAGATCAGTTCGCATATCGCAGTGCGATCTGCAAACTCGGATCGCATGGTGTGAACACCCATGCGATCCGATTCTGCTGCGGACCAAAAAAGGGTCCCGTGCGAGTTTGCGGCGGGTGCAACGCGAATTCAGCCATACTATCTGTATGGCTGAACTCGAATCGCACAGAGATCGGATGTGATTTGCACTGCAGTGCGGTGCGAATCACATCCGTTCTCATAAACCGCTGCAATGTGAACCCAGCCTTAGTGACACTGGCGACGGGGGGGTGATCACGGGGTTAAACCTTTATTGGGGGGGTTAGGGGGGTACCTTAGAACTAAAGGGGGCTAACCCTAACTGCCCTAACAATTAGTCACAAATGACACCCGCCGGGTGATCAGGGGGTTAAACCTTTATTATTAGGTAATAAATGGCGGGTGCCCTGAAACTATAAAAAAATAACTAACCAACCAGCGTCACCTGTAACAGTTATATGGTGATCACTGGTGAAAGGGTTAACTAGGGGGCAATCAGGGGGCTTTATGCGGTAGTATATGGGGGTCCCTGGCGCTATAAAAAGTTGCGGCGAACCTAAATACCTACCTGCCTAACTAGCGTCACCTGTGACACTAATACAGCGATCAGAAAAACGATCGCTTATTAGGCTGGGTTCACACTGGAGCGGTGCGGGAACGCCACGAATCCGCGGCGGGTTCCCGCATCGCATTCCTCCCGGCGGCAGTTCACACTGCCCTATGCGAACTGCTGGGAGTGTCAGTGAAATGTTAATGACACCCCCAGATCAGTTCGCACATCGCAGTGCGATCTGCAAACTCGGATCGCATGGTGTGAACACCCATGCGATCCGATTCTGCTGCGGACCAAAAAAAGGGTCCCGTGCGAATTTGCGGCGGGTGCGGCGAATGGCTGAACTCGAATCGCACAGAGATCGGATGTGATTTGCACTGCAGTGCGAATCACATTCGTTCTCATAAACCGCTGCAATGTGAACCCAGCCTTAGTGACACTGGCGACGGGGGGTGATCACGGGGTTAAACCTTTATTGGGGGGGTTAGGGGGGCACATTAGAACTAAAGGGGGCTAACCCTAACTGCCCTAACAGTTATTACAGTCACAAATGACACCAATGCAAAAAAATAAAAAAATAAAATGCAATTGGTGTCACTGTGACTGGGGGGGGGGGCAGGGGTGATCGGGGGGGTAAAGGGGGGGTGTGAGTGTGCCTGGCATGTTCTACTGTACGTGTGGTGTGTTGGTGCAACTCACCGATCCTCTCTCCTCGGTGCCGGAACGCAAAATACCGACACGGAGGAGAGATTACATCACTTCCTCTCCTGTGAGGAGAGGAAGTGATGTCGTGGAGCATTTCTATTCGTCGGGAGCGATCGTGAGGGGGTGGCCATGAATGAATGGCTGCCCCCTCATCCCGGATCGCTCCCGAACGAATGCCGACCGCCGCAGGCACCGGGGGGGGCCCGATCGGGCCCCCCACCCGCGGGAAGGCAGGGACTTATATATACGCCCATATGCCTGCCCGTGCCATTCTACCGACGTATATCGTCGTGCGGCGGTCGGCAAGTGGTTAATTTGTAAATGTGACTGGCAGGGAAGGGGTTAAATGTGTCCTGGGAGTGATTCTAACTGTGGGGGGGAGGGGACTGACTGGGAGAGGTGACCGATCGGTGTCCCTATGTACAAGGGACACATCATTGGTCTCCTCTCCTCTGGCAGGATGTGGATCTGTGTGTTTACACACAGATCCACGGTCCTGCTCAGTTACTGAGCAATTGCAGGTGTCCAGTGGACATCATGGCCGCCAGGCATGCACATCGGATCCCCAGTGACGTGGCGGGCGTGCGCCACCTAGTGGCCTGGGAAGATCACGTCATATGAGGGCGGCCCAGAGCGAGAGCCCCGGTCCCACCGTCATGACAGTAGGTGGGCGGCTAGTGGTTAAAGTGGTTGTAAACCCTGGGGGGGGGGGGGACCCACAAGACAAAGGCATAATGAGCTAGTATGTATAGCATACTAGCTCATTATGAATTAATTACCTGAGAATGAAGCCCCCACAGCCATCCTCATCTCCCCGTCCGGCCAGTGACATCAGTCCCGGGGGTTACTTCTGGGTATCGCGCCTCCAGAGCTGTGATTGACCGCAACCGCAATGACGACACTCCCATGCATGCACTTGGGAGACGCTGGTAGCGGCACACAGTCTGAAGCAATGACACATAGGTGCCATTGCTTCAGTCTACACCAGTGCGCTTGTGCCGATTGTCATCAGCACATACAGGGGATATCTCCTAAACCGTGCAGGTTTAGGAGATATCCTGGGTAGCTACAGGTAAGCCTCATTATAGGCTTGCCTGTAGCATAAAGTTGTTGTAGAGGGTTTACAACCTCTTTAAAACGGAGTAGCGGCTCATACGTTATTCCGTTCAGCATAATCTGTTCAGACCAACACAAACTTCAGCAAAGATGAGGAAAATCCATTCACTTATGGGCTAATACAAACTGGCTGGGTGGCACTACTGGAAAGCAGGTTTGCTTGGAGGGTCTCGCCCCTCCCTAAAGATTCAGGGACACGTTGGACGCCCAGAAAAGCACAATGGCAGCTGAAAGCATCCAATATGTGCCCACCCCAATCTATAACTAGCTTTTACAGTAAGGTGCACATGGAAGGGGCTTGGTGTATTACAAATTAACAAACATACCCAGTACATTACCAGCTATCCTAGATTGGAGTACTTGACACTTACCTGCTCAGCTTGTCTTTGTCAGGGTTCCCCATTTACTGCATGTACTGTTCCCCACAGGTACAGATCTGTAGTGAATATAACTTTGGGTACTCAGTTTGCACTTTATTGCTAAAAGGGTCCAAGGCATATCAGTAATGTAATTATATTTACATGTTACAATAGAGTGACTGTTTGCATCTTCTAGGCAAAGTGTTGTATACGGAGTCTCAAAAATGCCAAGTACTATGACCAATGAGAATGTCCCTTAGCTTGTGATGGCTGGGCATACACTACATACATTCCATGCTCATTATACTGCTACACGTTTTGATGTTGTAATAATCACATGCTGGTGTATTTTGGTGTTTAAAGATCAACTCCGCTTTTTTTCTAACCCTTCCTTGCTATACTAAAATATTTTGGTTTGAGTGGGGCTTTAAATGATGAATAATTGACGTTGGGTCACTGTTCCATATTTTTTGAAATGCCCCCTGATACAACCTTTGTGGACAGCGGTGGGGTCATAAGTGAATAATTGTAACACTAGGAGTAGTGTAATCATTACTTTTATGTTTAAAAGTCTGATAACTAGTTTGATTATATTCCTATGATATGAATTGGTGATGTCTCTCCTATAGAATAAGGACAATGACCCGTTTAAAGATCTGCTAAAAGCAAGCGTCAAGAAGCCTGGCAGCATCAAGACCCTGGAACTGAGGGAGACGACGGTGACGCCCAGTAATGTGGGGAGGACAAGGCTTGTTAGGAGTCGGCATACGATTCTGCAGTTTCAACGGGGCTAATGAGAACATATGGCACATGCTGGTTAGAAGACCATCTGCACTAAGAAAATGGGCATTGACTGTCTCATGCTGATCCAATGACTTCAACACATTGTGGTTACCGTATTTATAGGTGTCTAACACGCACTTTATCCATTGAAAACAAAGGACAAGCTGCCTGCGTGTTATACGCTGATATTTTTTTTCCCCTTTTGGGGCAGGGATTGGGCAGCAGTGTCATGCTGGCGCCCACACCTCTCCTGGCCCTAGGTCGGCCCGCTGGTGTACTCTAAAAATGTAAGGGGTCACTGCCAGTCCCTTCACATGTGTCCTTTTTTATAGGGTCTGAATAGTGTAATTGCAGGGGCTATGTAATGTGCATGGGGGCATTGGAATTTAAAAGGGGCTGTGGAAAGTTTATTTTTTTTAAATGTCCCTCTTATCCACTTCCCATCCCACCCATAGTTATATGAAGTCCGCAAGGTGGCTCTCCTATCCCTGGCAGCCGTCATGACGTTCTTGTCTTCCCACCGGAATAGGGGCACACTCCCACCGCGTCACCAAAGAGCTGATGCGCATGTCCGCTGGACACCCACAATCGCTCGTGACAGAGCAGGAACGTAGATCTGGTGTGTGTGTAACCAGTTAGAACATGCCTAGGGAACACTGTTAACCCGTTGATCATCCCCTAGTGTTAACCCCTTCCCTGCCAGTGACATTCACACAGTAATCTGTGGATGTTTATAGTACTAATTGCTGTATAAATGTCAGTGGTGTCAAGAGTGTCCGATCTGTCCACAGTCACACTCAAAATCTCAGATCACTGCCATTACTAGTTGTTAAAGCGGGACTGTACTGTGGAAAAAAAATAAAAGCCAGCAGCTACAAATACTGCAGCTGCTGACTTTTAATAAACGGACACTCACCTGTCCCGGGGTCCAGCAATGCCGAGGCCGATCGATCTCTTGGCTGCTGCCGCCACCATTCTAGGTGAGGGAATCGGGAAGTGAAGCGCTGCGGCTTCACTTCCCGGTTCCCTACTGCGCATGCGCGAGTTGCGCAATAGGAATTGTCCCCGCTGTCTCTGGGACCTGTGTGTGTCCCAGCAGACAGCGCGCATGGACAGGAAGAGGCATAGACTCCCGTGGGAGTAAATACCTTTGACAGGTATCTGCACCCCCTCCCCCCTGAAAGGTGCCAATTGTGACACCTGAGGGGGGGAGGGTTCCGATCAGTGGAAGATCCACTTTAGGGTGGAACCCCGCTTTTAAATTGCTTCTGCTTCTGCTTCTGCTTCTTCTGCTTCTGCTTCTGCTTCTGCTTCTTCTGCTTCTGCTTCTTCTTCTGCTTCTTCTTCTGCTTCTTCTTCTGCTTCTGCTTCTGCTTCTTCTTCTTCTGCTTCTTCTTCTTCTGCTTCTTCTTCTTCTGCTTCTTCTTCTTCTGCTTCTTCTTCTTCTGCTTCTTCTTCTGCTTCTTCTTCTGCTTCTTCTTCTGCTTCTTCTTCTGCTTCTTCTTCTGAAAACTGATAGCGAAACTTATTAAATACAATTTTTAATATAGGAGATGGTCAGAGACTGGGGGACATTGTAGATGCAAGCTGCCACCTGGTTGATTAGAGCGCCGGGAACATAACGGCTTAAATTTCAATAGCTGTGTTCCCCGCCGCGTGCTGTCCTACAGCCCCTCTTTGTCCGGGCACTTTGATGGAGGGATCAACCCGTCCAATCCTTGGACGGATGATCCATCTATCAAAGTTCCACAGACAAGTGGGAAGGGCTGTATGTGATGTGGCGGGGAACACACAGCTATTGAAATGAAAGCTGTGATGTTCCCAGTGATCTAATCAACCTGGCGGCGGCAGCTCTCCTGCGCTACAGGACACCCCTGCGATGGGGCAGGCCACACCCCATTTTAGGCTCCATTATCGGATGTGTTTCTCTTTCTGCAAATTGCCATAAAGGCCGAAATTTCGGTGCATCCCAAATAAAAAATACCATAAATAAATTACCTATTTTGTAGGCGCTATAACTTCTTTGCGCAAACCAATCAATACACACTTATTGGAATATTTTTGGTTTAAAAAAAAAAAGTAGAATACGGATTGGCCTAAACTGAGCTTTTGTTGTTTTTGTTTTTTCTCTTTGGTTTGTTTATCCACTTACAGACCAGACCATTTTGCTGGTTAAAGACCAGACCGCTTTTTGCGATTCGGCACTGCGTCGCTTTAACTGAGTTTAGGCCGATACCAACTTTTCTAAATATATTTTTTGTAAAAATTAATGGCAATAAATGATTGATTGGTTTGCACAAAAGTTATAGCGTTCACAAAATAGGGGATAGTTTTATGGCATTTTTATTCATTTTTTTTTTTTTTTTTTTTTTTTTGTGACTGAGACATTATGGCGGACACATCGGACATTTTTGGGACCATTGTCAATTATACCGCAATCGCTGCTATATAAATGCAGTGATTCCTGTGTAAATGGCAGTGAAGGGGTTAACCAGTGGGTGGCAGTGTAGGGGTTAAGTGTTCCTAGGGGTGTGTTACTAACTGTTGGGGGCTGGGCTTTCATTTAGTTAACGCTGATCTCTGCTCCAATCACATGGAGCAGAGATCAGTGTCACTAGTTGGTAGGCAGAATGGACAAATGCTGTTTACAAAAAGCATTTCTTCATTCGGCCGCCCCGTGAGATGATCGCGGGTATGCCTGCGGCGATCGGGTCCCACGACCGGACTCATGGGGGTCCCGACCAGCACGGGAGCGTGCCGCCGGCGGCGTCCTCCTGATGGCAGGGCTGCAAATTTAAAGGGACGTACAGGTACGCCCATTTGCCTGCCCGTGCCATACTGCCGACATACATCGGCGTGCGCTGGTCAGGAACTGGTTAAAATGCAAAACAAACTGCAGAGGTCATCAAATGCCACCTAAAGAGATCTGTGTGTGTGTGGAATGATCAAAATCATTTGGGTCCAGTGTTGCACGAGTGTAAAATTTGTCATTCTAAGTGCGATAGCGCTGGAAGGGGTTAAAGTGCCCTGTACTGAAGTGGTTAAAATTGGGGTGCATGTTATACAGTAATTTACTAAAAAAAAGCTTAAATGAACAAGCTGAAGTTAGAAACTGGCTACCATGCACAGCTGCATAAGAGTTTGTACTCTCCAGTTTTAGTAAATCCCACTGTTTCTTTCCTTGGACAAGAATGCAGATCGGAAAGCTTCATTTCACTAGCTGCATGCAAGTACTGTATGCTGTCCAGAGACCAGAAGGCAACCTAATCCACAATGACGGCCTTCATATTTCTCTCAGTGCAGCATTTCAACAAGCTCTTGTGTATAATGAAGGAAATTGATACGCTGTTGGATATAACTAGTTGATTTTTTGTTTTAACTGGTTCACACATGGTGCTGGTGGGAATCTCTGGCCGATCCAGGTGGACTTCGTTTGACACCCTCCCAGATCCCGGTGCGATCTGTCACCGGCTACATCCACCAGATACAGACCATGACCGTTCGCTGTACTGGCTTGCTGTTGGTACCATGTGACTGCAGTAACCAATTACAGCAGGTCACATGACAGTTGTACATAATGGAAGACTTCCTTTGAAGCCATCCATTGTATACAATTGTGCTGCTAGCTGTGATCATATGGTTCAGACTGGATCAATCACAGGCCATCTGTACCCTGTGATTAGCTCAATCCCAGCTAATCACAACAAAATAAACTGCCATTGATTTAATTTGGTGACATGCTTGCATATAGCAATGAAATTCATATTCTGTATGCAAGTTAGGGGGACTTAGGGGGAAATAGGCCGTCAGTACATTTAATATATATATATATATATATATATATATTATAGTAATATAAAACTCCTATGATTAGTCAACCAGAAAATACCAGCATATTAAGGCTATCAAATCGGTACTACAAATTTTTAACATTTTTGAATGTACACTAACATTTATATTCAAAGGCTACTAAAAAACTTATAGTTTTGGCTTCAAAGAAATTTGTTTGGGGCTCATGTACATGGATGCATTTGCCCATATAGTGTAGAGAGATTGGTTTGGTTTATTTTAGTGCTTGAGGGCTCCTTGTGCTGTTTAGAACCAACCATAGGCATGAATGGGTGAAGGTGGCCGCATGTAGTTATGCGTCACTACTTTCATAAAATGACTTGCGCGCACACAGAGGCAATGTCCAAAATGCTCACTACCTGCAATCGGGATGTTGTATCTGCTTGCATGTGCCACATGCAAGAGTAGGGCCTTATACTTGCATATGGCCGCCTTCACACATTCATGCTACATGGGTGACTTTGCCCATGTGCATGAGCCCTAATACACCTTACTTTCATGTTACTTTGTGTAAATCTATAACATTACTATACATTTTCCAGCCTGAGCACACAAATGTTTGCTTCTGGTATATCCCCCAAGTCTTCAGGTGATTCCTCATTGTGAAGAGAGGCAAGGAAAATTACACGTGGTGAGAAATGATCAAATCTGCAATAAGGCATTGTAACAGTTTACACACCACTGTAAAATGCATAGATGGTATGGATGTACAGTGCCTTGCGAAATTATTCGGCCCCCTTGAACTTTTCAACCTTTTGCCACATTTCAGGCTTCAAACATAAAGATATACAATTTTAATTTTTTGTGAAGAATCACCAACAAGTGGGACACAATTGTGAAGTGGAACGAAATCTATTGGATATTTTAAACTTTTTTTAGCAATACAAAAACTGAAAAGCGGTGCATGCAAAATTATTCGGCCCCTTTACTTTCAGTGCAGCAAACTCACTCTAGAAGTTCAGCGAGGATCTCTGAATGATCCAATGTTGTCCTAAATGACTGATGGTGATAAATAGAATCCACCTGTGTAATCAAGTCTCTGTATAAATGCACCTGCTCTGTGATAGTCTCAGGGTTCTGTTGAAAGCGCAGAGAGCATCATGAAGACCAAGGAACACACCAGGCAGGTCTGTAATACTGTTGTGGAGATGTTTAAAGCTGGATTTGGATACAAAAAGATTTCCCAAGCTTTAAACATCCCAAGGAGCACTGTGCAAGCGATCATTTTGAAATGGAAGGAGTATCAGACCACTGCAAATCTACCAAGACCTGGCCGTCCCTCTAAACTTTCAGCTCAGACAAGGAGAAGACTGATCAGAGATGCAGCCAAGAGGCCCATGATCACTCTGGATGAACTGCAGAGAACTACAGCTGAGGTGGGAGAGTCTGTCGATAGGACAACAAGCAGTCGTACACTGCACAAATCTGGCCTTTATGGAAGAGTGGCAAGAAGAAAGCCATTTCTCAAAGATATCCATAAAAAGTCTCGTCTAAAGTTTGCCACAAGCCACCTGGGAGACACCCCAAACATGTGGAAGAAGGTGCTCTGGTCAGATTAAACCAAAATCGAACTTTTTGCCCACAATACAAAACGATATGTTTGGCGTAAAAGCAACACAGCTCATCACCCTCAACACACCATCCCCACTGTCAAACATGGTGGTGGCAGCATCATGGTTTGGGCCTGCTTTTCTTCAGCAGGGACAGGGAAGATGGTTAAAATTGAGGGGAAGAATGATGCAGCCAAATACAGGACCATTCTGGATGAAAACCTGTTGGAGTCTGCAAAAGATCTGAAACTGGGATGGAGATTTATCTTCCAACAAGACAATGATCCCAGACATACAGCAAAATCTACAAAGGAATGGTTCACAAATAAACGTATCCAGGTGTTAGAATGGCCAAATCAAAGTCCAGACCTGAATCCAATCGAGAATCTGTGGAAAGAGCTGAAAACTGCTGTTCAAAAACGCTCTCCATCCAACCTCACTGAGCTCGAGCTGTTTTGCAAGGAAGAATGGGCAAGAATTTCAGTCTCTCGATGTGCAAAACTGATAGAGACATACCCCAAGCGACTTGCAGCTGTAATCGCAGCAAAAGGTGGCTCTACAAAGTATTAATGTAAGGGGGACAAATAATTTTGCACGCACCACTTTTCCTTTTTTTATTAGTTAAAAAAGTTTCAAAAATCCAATAGATTTCGTTCCACTTCACAATTGTGTCCCACTTGTTGGTGATTCTTCACAAAAAAAAAATTTTCTCAAGTCATCTTCCAGGACGGCACACCTGAGAGATGAGAGGCTCCTCCCTACAGGAAACACAATCAATCGACAGCTGTTTTAAGTCCCCACCCTTCCCCTTGATCCTCAGTTTTTGATTGTGTTTCTCCCTACACAGCGAAACTGTTTGTTTTTTTCCAAATGACCCGAAGCCTGGGGCTGGTGGTCTCCCCCTGGGAGCCGGACCACAAGCCTGGGAAGCCTCTGGGTCTGGTAGGATATTCTTGTCCTTCCTGGGGGGTTCCCCTATCTTTTCCTCAGGGCGGGCAGCAGAAATTGGAAGAGCCGCCCTGAGAGCTGAAGGACCCTGGGTACAGTGGTGTACCCAGAACTTCAGGGGCCATTATCCTGTCTCCCCCTCCTTACCTGTACAGGTGGCTGTTCAGACGGGGGTGCTGGCCATCGGTTCTTTCCAGGGGGATCTTGTCCCCGACTCCTGGGTCCCCGGTAGCTCGCGTGGGCTGCCGGAGAGGGCGTGGCAACAAGCACCCGCGTCATTTTCAAACTTCGGGAAAATGGCAGCGGCGTTCTTACCCAGGAGGGAAGGCTGAGAGTCAGTAGGAGCAGGCGCCCACATCCTCCTTTCTCTAGAGCGAGGAGGCACCAGTTTACTACGGTGGATGTCTGCCTTAACCACCTCAGATATGAAGATGGGAATGAGGAATGGAAGGCTTTGCCCCCCCCCATGTATATAGACTGACTGACTGGTACAGTGCAGGACACAGCCTAACCTAGCACCTCCTTATGGGGACAGCAGTTGGGGGGGGGAGCACGTTGGCGGCTATCCTCCTTGCGTGTGGACCATAAGGATGGAAAAGCAAGCCCGCTGGCTGTGGCAAAAAGAGGAAGACGACAACGGTGAGTACTTTACTTTCCTTTTGCCATGGGAAATTATCTGCAAAATCCCCAATTCCAGCCAGAGGGTTTCTGGGCATTTGAGATCTCACCTGGGGTCTGGATTCAAATAGCCCTTAAGCTTCTGCTAAAAACACCAGCCGCAGCTCCCTCTTGCATCAGAGAAGCTGTATGGTGGACAGGTGGTGCAGAGGAACGAGTGTGCCTAAACCACCTCAGATGAGAAAGAGGTAGGTAGGCCATTGCTCCCCCTTCCCCGTGTATATACTGACTGGTGCAGTGCAGAACTTGGGGTCGGGATACAAATAGCGCAGACGCCACTGCTAAAACCACCAGCCACAGCTCCCTCTTACAGCAGAGACACTGTGGTTATCGCAGCAGTAGGTTGCCAGCCTCTCCCTACATGCCCAGTTGTGGTACATTTAGTAGGGATGAATATAGCGTACAGAGGGTACCTGGTAGATACAAAGTTACTTACAGGCCAGGTATACCACTGAACAGGTTATTAATTGGGCAGTGGTTGGTGGATTCAGAAGCTCCCCTGGTCAGCAGGTGCACTAGGTTACCGGCCCTATTAGCCCAGCTGCTAGGAATCTGAAGTTGCTTCACAATGTTTAAAAGCTGACCTAACATTCAAGGATGGGCAGAGACCAAGCTACTGTGTGGCACAGTAGGGGTTCCCTTGTCACAGATCCTCCTTTTGGGGGTTGCCTGCTATAGTTAACTTTCATAAGCTCCAACCTCCCACTCCACCTTTACACTGTGTTTATATTATAATGTAGGAGGTAAGAAGAAACTTTTTTTATTGGTTTGGGCTACAATCCACTCAGTGGCAGATCTAAAGGCGATTCACCATAGATCGCTCCCTACATCCTTTTAATTGAGGATTTTCTGTGCAAACCTATGCAAGAGCTACATAATTGATTGTTTGAAGCCTGCAAATAGCTATTTACCTCCCAGGCTAAACTGGTAACCACCTCTTCTAGAGAGGTCTTAAATTGGTCTCTAGGGCTGGGCTCATTGAGACTTTAGTTGCTAATCAGCACCACCTGGATTTGTGCTGGCTAGCGTTTGCTCAGTCTATGGAGGTAAGGTAGGACAACAACTACTACTAATAGTAGGGTGTCCAACCATTTTAGGATCTGTTCCTTCACTGGTGGTGAAGGTTTAGTATCTAGAGCCCAGGCTATGCCTATGAAATAAATTGCCTGTTGGTTATTTCATAAAGGGATAGACCATGACTCCTCATTGGCTGCACACCAGTAGACCTCAGTAGTGAAGGTTTGTGCTTGCTGGGATGTTTTTGTGGCACAGCAGAAATACACATTGAGATTTGTGACATCTCTGCTTAATAAGGACTATATTGCTGTACATCAGAAATGCACTGCACTGAAGCTTGTTTGCTGTCCTTTATATACTAAAGGTACTGCTTTGTTTGGCTACAGATCAGAAAAATACAACAGTGAAGGTATCAGAAAGGCAGCAGTGAAGTCTGATGGTCCTGATTTGCGTGGCGCTGTGCTGATTCAGACAGTGCTATTAACGGCAATGGCTGCCGAGTTTAAACATGCGATTTGACATGTTGAGTCGCATGACAAATCATTTCAATATGGATGTGCTATCTCTATTCATAGTGTTTTATTGTTGCACATCAGATTTATACAGCATTAAGGTCTGTGAGGTTTTGTGTCCTGTATTACTGCCTTATCAGAAAGGCAGCAGTGAAAATTGATGGTTCGAATTTGTTGGGCTACATAGTAGAAATACAAATTGAACCCCTGCCAGGTGTAGTACATATACTGCCTTTGGTAATCCGTGTAGCACCAAAAAGTGGTGTTGTGCTGATTTTAGCCAATGCGATTTGACATGTTGAGTCGCAAGGCCAAATCGCTTCAATATGGATGTGCTATCTCTATTCAGAATTGTTATATTGTTGCACATCAGACATATACAAGATTGAAGGTTGTCTGTCCTTTTTATGTCTTGCATATACTGCCTTATTGGCTGCATATCAGAAAGGACACAGCAGTGAAGGTTGCTTGTCTTTTTCTGATTTTGTTTTTGCTGCTCAGCTGAGAGACACATTGAGGATGGTGGCCTCTCTGCTCAGTATTGGTATATTACTACACATCAGACATACACAAAGATTGAATGTTTGTGTCCTGTATGTCCTATATTTACTGCCTTATCGTTTGTATATCAGGCTAAGCAGTGTTTCTCATGGATCTACCTTTCTGCATCTTGGGGATACACAGCAGGGGTTTGTTGGCTGCAATCCTCCAGGGAGTCACAGCATTGGGGACCCCTTACTTGTTTGACCTGAAAATTGCTATTTGTTTTTTTCCCTGCGACCTGTGTAATCTTGAGGTCTGTGGATCCAGGAATCAGGGACTGCTGGTGTCGCACAGACACAAATGGTACCCATTGGAAGCCATAGTATATGACTTCTCATGCGTCTTGCAGTCCCAAGTCGCAGGTTGGGTCGCACAGGTGTGGGAACCCTAAACTTATCTGTCCCTTCTGATTGAGGTTTTGCTACACAGCAGGAATACTCATCATGACGTTATTGTTTTATTTTGCAGCAGACCAGAAAGATTGCAGCTGTAAAGGCTGTCTGTCTTTTTCCTCAGTGTCTGCTTTTATGTTGTTGCACAGCAGAAATACTCAAGATTGAAGCTTGTTGGTGCTTTCTGTTTCAGAAAAACACAATGCTGCAGGTTGCTTGTGTCCTTTCTCAGTGTTGGTTCTATCTGAACTACACTACAGAAGTGCATGACAGAAAGGATTGTCTTGTGTTCCATATTTTTCCCTGTGGCATAGCAAAAATGCACAACACGGGAGTTTGTGTTCATATTAATCTTATAACTGTGGTGGTTTGTCAGAAATACACAACATAGAAGTTTGGGTCTTTCTGTCTTTATAGCCTTGTTTTGCTGTACATAGGTAAAGCACAACAGTAAAGGGGGTTCCTGTCCTTTCCGTATTTATATATCAGTTATGACCTAGCTAGCTGCACTAAAGAAATACGCAGCATTTAGGGTTTGCTTGAGTCTTAATGTTTTTACGTCTTGGCAGCACATCAGAAAACCAGACTATGAGGACTGTTTGTCTACGTTGAGGTTCAGATTTGGGTCTCTTCCCATATTTGATATATTGGTTTAGCTAGTCACACTCAGGCACACAACATTGTTGTCTATGCTTGTGTCCTTTCTGTCTAAATCTATTGTGCCGTGCCCACAATCTATGATCATTTTATTTGTGATATTAATAATGCATGTATCACCTTTTTGTATTTCAGCCTTCTTTTCCATGGAGGGGCCAGGAGTTCGGGCTGCAGCTGCCACATGTCAGAAAACCTTGACCACTTGCATTCAGGGATGCCAGAACCATTTCCTAGGGTTGAAGCCCTGTAGGGTTGTGGGACACTGGAGGAAGGGGATAATGAATCGCCCTGTTTAGTAAGAACTTGGAGAGTTCTGTTCAGAGGAGTATTAGGGCCTAAGGATGAAGTATAAAGATGTATACCCGATCGAATAGGTTTCGGCTCGGTGCATGGCCTTCATTTTGCCCTTTTAGCAAAACTAGACATAGCAATATGGGTAGTCTACTCCTGCTAGGGACTTTAATCTCCTGAAGAAGGCTCTCAGGCGTAAGTAAGGACATAGATTGGGGCGTGCCTTAAACCCAGGGTTCAAGCTTCTGTTAATCTATTTCCCTTAAGTAGGCTTCCCTTTAGTCTTTTGCTGACATAAAGATAAAAAGGAAGCAGTTTTATTTCCCTCAACAGGATAGTGTTAAGACAGGCCCTCTTATTGATTAATGTAGTGTCCTTGTCTTACACAGGTCTCTTATTTATCTTTTTAGTGGTTCTAAGTAGCACCTACAGGCATAATAGGCCATGGTTGTTAGATGTGTGAGATAGGCAACATTGCTAACCTACAAGTTTAACATGTTTTCTGATTCCATTTTTAAGAGCCCATTTCACCTAGATACTGCATCTGAAGCGGAAAAGGCAGGAACATCTGTGGAGCAGACCTGCAGATCAGCCGCATGATCCAGCTAAGATGCCTTCATCAAGCATATGAGCGTATGGAGTGGAGGTAAAGCTCACTGCAGAGCCAAGGTTCGCCAAGAGGGTTTTGCAGTGGCCCCACCCTAAGGTAGGCCTGAGGTACTTGTTTATCCTCTCAGGTGTGCCGTCCTGGAAGATGACTTGAGAAAAGTACCAGTTACTTACCGGTAACTGTCTTTCTGGGAAATCTTCCAGGACGGCAGGCCTACTTCCCGCCCGTTGGAGGAGGGAAAATTCTAGAACACTAGAAGGTGAGTACCTATGAGGAATGATTTCCCTTGTGAACCTGGTTCAGGAGTTACTTCTCTACAAACTGAGGATCAAGGGGAAGGGTGGGGACTTAAAACAGCTGTCGATTGATTGTGTTTCCTGTAGGGAGGAGCCTCTCATCTCTCAGGTGTGCCGTCCTGGAAGATTTCCCAGAAAGACAGTTACCGGTAAGTAACTGGTACTTTTTTATTTCTTTATGTTTTTGAAGCCTGAAATGTGGCAAAAGGTTGAAAAGTTCAACGGGGCCGAATACTTTCGCAAGGCACTGTAGATGTGGTTCTTAAACCAATAATATATATGAATTAATTAACTGACAGAATGCCACAAAATACAAAAATGGTTCAGCCCACTCAACTGGAAATGCTGTAGAAGTAAGCCACCAGACAATTTTCTAAATCTCTTGGGGTTCTCTGTTGGCGATGTCTCTGCATTAGAGTTCCTGGATCTGCATACCTGCTGTGGCCGTCATAAAGGGTTCTGCATATTTTCATGACTATAGAGAATTAAAACAACAAATGGTTTCCACCTTCTCTCTCCAGTTTAAATAAACCAAGTGGAACATGGAGTCCTTGACTTTCCACCTGGAATCCAGGAGCCAGTTATGGTGGAGATAAATAACTGGCTAAGTAATGGCATTCTCCCACGGACATACTGTTGCTGTCAGCATACAGGGACATGGCGGGATGATTTGCTAAAACTGAAGACTGCAAAATCTAGTATACAGTAGCTGTGCATGGTAGCCAATCAGTTTCTAATGTCAGCTTGTTCAATAAAGCTTTGACAAAAAAACCTGGAAGCTGATTGGTTTCTGTGCAGAGCTGTACCAGATTTTGCACTCTCCAGTTTTAGTAGCCGCCATTTTTATAAAAAAAAAAAAAAAAAATTTATTTATTTATATTTATATATATATATATATATATATATATATATATATATATATATATATATATATATTTATTTTTTTTATAAAAATGGCGGCTATTAAAACTGGAGAGTGCAAAATCTGGTACAGCTCTGTACAGAAACCAATCGGCTTCCAGGTTTTTTGTCAAAGCTTTATTGAACAAGCTGACATTAGAAACTGGCTACCATGCACAGCTACTGTATACTAGATTTTGCACTCTCCAGTTTTTAGGTTGCTTCATGACAAAGAGAAATTAAAATAAAATAACCTCCCTGGCGGTAATCCCAAATGCGGCTTGTGGTTAAATTTCCGTACCATTAGCGGCACCCCCGAGCCACACTCGGGATTGCATTGTAGAATCCTGGTCCAGGTTACTTACCTTGTCACCAGGATCCTGCTATGTCCCCTGCCTGAAGCTCTGTGCTCCAGGGGCTGGAGCCTGGCGACAAATTCAAAAGGTACAAAAAAATAACTGTACACTGTAATCTTACAGATGACATTACTGTATCAAATCATTTCACCTCCCTTTTGTCCAGTGCCCTACCTGCTCTATACATACATACACTGTTCTTTCTGCCTAGAAACTTGAGCTTGTCCATGGCAACCAAAAAGTGTCCCTTTACGTCAAAAGTGGTTTTAGACCAGCTAAAAAAAACAGCGACAGTAGATTGGAACACTTACACAATCGAGCGATAGTGAATCATGGGGAATTTTATTTATTTTTTTTGTTTTTTATAGTTGTATTATAATTATATGATTTTCATGTTTCAAACTTTATCACAACCATAAAAAATACCAGAATTTCCACTGACTAGTCAGAATAACAAACTCTCCTTTTTGGTATTTAAACCAATGTGTTTGAAAAGGCAGAGTAGATGAAGGTACACTTGCAGGCTGATAACAGACGGAAGTCTGTTGTCTCAGGAGGAACGTCGGGGATCATAGCAATAGTTGCACTGCCATATTTCGTTTTGTCAGGGCACAGTATGTGTGGTAAGTGAGAGATATATGGTTGTGTTGTGATCAATGAACTCTTGCTATCCTGTGACTTAAAGAAATATGTTTACTTGTTAAAATGATATGCAATGCAGTTTTAATTTTTCAATAAAATTCTATGTTAAAACCCACAAATATTTGTTTTCGATTTTGTTATTTATAGATACAAACACTGGATTTACCATTTTATACTGCTTACTACATAAGATACACATTAGAGCCACCAATTTGCCTCCTCTGCGACCCGAGCCCACTCTATTTTGAAGCCTATTAGAGCCTCTGGCTCTAATCAGGTGCTTAAACAAAACAAACCACAGCTGCTGTAATTTATGCACCCAGAAAGGGGCCAGATACATTAATGGGGTGGCCATGGCGGCCATGGATGGATTAATACTATGCATGAATCTATCCATTATGCATATAGGGGGGTGGTGAGAGAGGGAGCAGCGCTCTGGCACCCTCTAATTGAAGAGCTGCCACTGAATTTGAGCCATAGGCGGGTCTGATGGCACCACTTAACTCGCCAGCCTTCAAATAAAAAAAATTAGAAGAAGCTGTTGGCGACAGTGGCTGCAATCTATAAGATGCAGTCACTGTTTGGATATTTCAAGCAGCGATGGGTGCTGTGGTTGAATTTAAAGCGGATTTTCACTGCCCTCCCAATTTTTTTTATTTATTTTTTCCCTGGTGGTAAGTTCTGCACGTTTCAGATATTCACCCACTTAGCGGATCCAGTGTTCTCCACTTTCTCTTCTGGCAGCACTCGGACCTGCTCTGCTATGTTTTGTTGTGACGTCATCCAGAGGCTGCCAGCTGTTCCGGGTTCAGCTGACACTCCTGATGACACCCTGCTGGGTCCAACCCCTCCATCTTTACTGAATGAAAAGCTTTGCCTCCTGAGATATGTAACGTGCAGTAAGTGTCATGGGGGGGTGGGCGCAAACAATTCATTTTAAAAAATACATAAAGAAAAAAAGGCTCTTTGTGCAGAGGTGGGGTGGAGAAGAGGGATTACGTTTTTTAGAGGGTGAAGATTTGCTTTAAATACAATAGCTGGAGATTCCACCATCTATGCTGTTTAGCGTGGATGGAGAAATCTATGCATGTATGGCTAGCTCTGCTGTTCTGGCAGCACTGTCATAATGAAAAGTGCAGCCTGAGAAGCTGTCATGAATAGATGTTGTTTGCACTTTTAAACGGTGCTTTGTGCAGAGTTTATTAAGGAAAAGATCCGTTCAAATCTAGTTTTCAAATCTGGGGAGGAGGTGTTTTCTTATACCAGGACCTCGTAGAGGCTGATCTTACTAAACTAAAGGACCAGAATAAGGCTGCAGGCCAAGCTAAACATACATCCCTATGGAGAAACCACTGGAGGGAGCAGAAATGATGTGACATGCACTCTTTGACGTGTGGTTGATATTCTCAATTTGGACAGTGCACAATCTGGTGCAGCTCTGTATAGAATCCAATAAAATACAAAGTTTTATTGTTAAAGCTTAATTGTACAAGCTAAAGTTAGAAGCTGATTGGCCACCATGTGGAGCTGCACCAGATTTCGCACTCTCCAGTTTTAGTAATTCAACCCCAGTGTTTCCCAGACCTGCTTATTTATGTACCTAAATCCCACCAGTAGTTTGAGTTTTTTCTGGCTATTCACGGTAATATCTCCTTCTGTGTATAGGGAAGGTTACGGGAAAATCACGCACATGGACTTATAGAACACTTCTCATGACAGAGACACATAGGGGGCAATTTACTAAGAAGGCACTACACCAGTTAATACATTAATTGGTGTGCTGGTAAAGTCATTAATCAAAACATGCAAACCGGCGCACATTAACCAGTTGCCGACCGCCGCACGCCGATGTACGTCGGTACAATGGCACGGGCAGGCATAAGGACATACATGTACGTCCCTTGCCTCCCGCGGGTCGGGGGCCCGATCGGGCCCCCGCCCGGTGCCTGCGGCGGTCGGTATTCGTTCGGGAGCGATCCCGGACGAGGGGACGGCCATTCATTCATGGCCACCCCCTCGCGATCGCTCCCGACGAATAGAAATCCCCGGTGACATCACTTCCTCTCCTGTAATGTAAACACAGGAGAGGAAGTGATGTATTCTCTCCTCCGTGTCGGTATTTTTCGTTCCGACACGGAGGAGAGCGGATCAGTAAGTTGCACCAACACTCTATACACACACAGTAGAACATGCCAGGCACACTCACACCCCCCCTTTACCCCCCGATCACCCCCCCAATTACCCCTGCCCCCCAGTCACAGTGACACCAATGTCATTTTTTTTTTTTTTTTTTTTTTGCATTGGTGTCATTTGTGACTGTAATAACTGTTAGGGCAGTTAGAGTTAGCCCCCTTTAGTTCTAATGTACCCCCCCAATAAAGGTTTAACCCCGTGATCACCCCCCGTCACCAGTGTCACTAAGGCTGGGTTCACATTGCAGCGGTTTATGAGAACGAATGTGATTCGCACTGCAGTGCAAATCACATCCGATCTCTGTGCGATTCGAGTTCAGCCATTCGCCGCACCCGCCGCAAATTCGCACGGGACCCTTTTTTTGGCCCGCAGCAGAATCGGATCGCATGGGTGTTCACACCATGCGATCCGAGTTTGCAGATCGCACTGCGATATGCGAACTGATCTGGGGGCGTCAGTAACATTTCACTGACACTCCCAGCAGTTCGCATAGGGCAGTGTGAACTGCCGCCGGGAGGCATGCGATGCGGGAACCCGCCGCGGATTCGCGGCGTTTCCGCATCGCTCCAGTGTGAACCCAGCCTAATAAGCGATCATTTTTCTGATCGCCGTATTAGTGTCACAGGTGACGCTAGTTAGGCAGGTAGGTATTTAGGTTCGCCGCAGCTTTTTATAGCGCCAGGGACCCCCATATACTACCGCATAAAGCCCCCTGATTGCCCCCTAGTTAACCCTTTCACCAGTGATCACCATATAACTGTTACAGGTGACGCTGGTTGGTTAGTTATTTTTTTATAGTTTCAGGGCACCCGCCATTTATTACCTAATAAAGGTTTAACCCCCTGATCACCCGGCGGGTGTCATTTGTGACTAATAACTGTTAGGGCAGTTAGGGTTAGCCCCCTTTAGTTCTAAGGTACCCCCCTAACCCCCCCAATAAAGGTTTAACCCCGTGATCACCCCCCGTCGCCAGTGTCACTAAGGCTGGGTTCACATTGCAGCGGTTTATGAGAACGGATGTGATTCGCACCGCACTGCAGTGCAAATCACATCCGATCTCTGTGCGATTCGAGTTCAGCCATTCGCCGCACCCGCCGCAAATTCGCACGGGACCCTTTTTTTGGCCCGCAGCAGAATCGGATCGCATGGGTGTTCACACCATGCGATCCGAGTTTGCAGATCGCACTGCGATATGCGAACTGATCTGGGGGTGTCAGTAACATTTCACTGACACTCCCAGCAGTTCGCATAGGGCAGTGTGAACTGCCGCCGGGAGGCATGCGATGCGGGAACCCGCCGCGCATTCGTGGCGTTCCCGCATCGCTCCAGTGTGAACCCAGCCTAATAAGCGATCGTTTTTCTGATCGCTGTATTAGTGTCACAGGTGACGCTAGTTAGGCAGGTAGGTATTTAGGTTCGCTGCAGCTTTTTATAGCGCCAGGGACCCCCATATACTACCGCATAAAGCCCCCTAATTGCCCCCTAGTTAACCCTTTCACCAGTGATCACCATATAACTGTTACAGGTGACGCTGGTTGGTTAGTTATTTTTTTATAGTTTCAGGGCACCCGCCATTTATTACCTAGTCTCACTAGTGTACCCCTAAATTTAGGGGTGTCTACTTTCCAAAATGGGGTCATTTGGGGGGGTTTGTGCCATCTTGGCATTTTATGGCCTTCAAAACTGTAACGCCCTTAGAAAGCCTGAAGGCGGTGCTTGGTTTTCGGGGCCCCGTACGCGGCTAGGCTCCCAAAAAGTCCCACATATGTGGTATCCCCGTACTCAGGAGAAGCAGCAGAATTTATTTTGGGGTGTCATTTCACATATGCCCATGGCATGCATGAGCAATATATCATTTAGTGACAACTTTGTTAAAAAAAAAAAAAAAAAAAAAAGTTTGTAATTTTCCCGCAACTTGTGGCAAAATATAAAATATTCCATGAACTCAACATGCCTCTCAGCAAATAGCTTGGGGTGTCTACTTTCTAAAATGGGGTCATTTGTGGGGGTTTTGTGCCATCTTGGCATTTTATGGCCTTCAAAACTGTAATAGGTAGTGAGAAGTGAACTCAAAAATTTACGCCCTTAGAAAGCCTGAAGGCGGTGCTTGGTTTTCGGGGCCCCGTACGCGGCTAGGCTCCCAAAAAAGTCCCACATATGTGGTATCCCCATACTCAGGAGAAGCAGCAGAATTTTTATTTTGGGGTGTCATTTCACATACGCCCATAGCATGTGTGAGCAATATATCATTTAGTGACAACTTTGTGTAAAAAAAAAAAAAAATTTTTTTTTTTGTCATTATTCAATCGCTTGAGGCAAAAAAATAAAATATTCAATGGGCTCAACATGCCTCTTATCAATTTCCTTAGGGGGTCTACTTTCCAAAATGGGGTCATTTGGGGGGGTTTTGTACTGCCCTGCCATTTTAGCACCTCAAGAAATGAGATAGGCAGTCGTAAACTAAAAGCTGCGTAAATTCCAGAAAACGTACCTTAGTTTGTAGATGTGACAACTTTTGCGCAAACCAATAAATATACAATTATTGACTTTTTTTTTACCAAAGACATGTGGCTGAATACATTTTGGCCTAAATGTATGACTAAAATTGAGTTTATTGGATTTTTCTAATAACAAAAAGTAGAAAATATCATTTTTTTTCAAAATTTGCGGTCTTTTTACGTTTATATCGCAAAAAATAAAAATCGCAGAGGCAATCAAATACCATCAAAAGAAAGCTCTATTTGTGGGAAGAAAAGGACGCAAATTTTGTTTGGGTACAACATTGCATGACCGCGCAATTACCAGTTAAAGCAGCGCAGTGCCAAAGTGTAAAAAGACCTCTGGTCATTTACCAGCAAAATGGTCCGGTCTGAAAGTGGTTAAAGCGCAAATAACGATAATAAATACCTGCGTATGTAAACTGCAACTGACGCTAGGGTAACTGGTTTTCTCATTGATAATAGAGCATGCCCAATACAATTGGTTAATTTCATCTAATTGGATGTGTCTTGTTAGGCAATTAGTAGGTGACATCTAACTTGAGAAGGTAAGGATGATTTTTTTTACACAGAATTTCACAGCTGCTATCTTGTGATTACAAGAGTTATGACAGAAGAATGAGACTCGGTTCACACTGGTGTGATGTGAGAACCCTGCGAATCCAGTGGGGGTTCCCGCATCTCACCTGAATCGCACACTGGTTCACAATGAGGTGTACGAACTGCTGGGGGAGTCAATGTAAAGTTAATGACACCCCCAAATTGGTTCGCAGATTGCAGCGTGAACTGTGCAATGGTTCTGGAATGGGATTGCATGGGTGTGAACACCCATGCGATCTGCTTCCAGTGCAGACCAAAATAAATGACCTGCACCAATTTGGTGTGAATGCCATGTGATTTCAGCCATACAATTTTTGTATGGCTGAAATCGCATCGCATGTGATCTTCACAGCAATGCGGTGTGAATCACATGCAATGTCTGGCATCGCACCATTGTGAACTGGTCCTGAATGCAATCAAGAACTTACAACTGCCTTTACAAACAGATACTGTTACAATAGCAAAATTTATAGCAAGGGTCCCTTTAAGGCCAGAGTGGGGGAAACCCTGCAATAGTAGATTTTCCATTAGAATATTTGAAAAATTCCCAAACTTGTAACACAAGCGGCTTATCTTTCACCCTGAAACAACTATGCAAAAGGTGTTGAGATTCCCAGGCAGCAGTGAAAACCTATTGGAGGATTAAATCTTGCTTCACTCCACCCAAAAATGGAGAATTGGTTTTGTATGAAGTGGCTCTTTGAATGGCCCCTTTAGATCAATTTTTGACAAGTGATAATCGCACACTATTCTGATCAGGACCAGGAGCAAGGAAAAAAGCAGTCCATTGATACACCTGATAACACATCCTGTCATGAAGAATAAGGTGTCATTAGAGCAGATCAGATTGCATGCTGTTATTGTACGGCTCTGTGTGAAATGGGTGTCTGTATTTACATCCAGAGAATGTGCCAAATGTCAGTGCAATGGCTGCAGTTATGGCAAACCGAGCAATTCAATACCTGCATGTTCAAAGGATGAACAGTTTATCGTTTATCCAACTGCTAATGAAAGTCTTCTAAATTGAAATTTTTAGATATGAATCATTACATTTAAACTTTTAGTATGAAAGGGGAAAAAGTATAGCTCTCATTTAACCACTTGCCCTCCGGAAGGTTTACACCCCCTTCATGACCAGGCCATTTTTTGTGGTGCAGCACTGCGTTACTTTAGCTGACAATTGCGCAGTTGTGTGCCGCTGTACACAAAAAAAAAATGTCCCTTTTTCCTACAAATAGAGCTTTCTTTTGGTGGTATTGGATCACCTCTACGGTTTTGTTTTTTTTGCGCTATAAACAAAGAAAAGAGTGACAATAAAAAAAAATGATATACATATAGCTTTCTACTGTAAAACACATCCAATAAAAGTAATGTAAAAAAACCTAAGTTTTTCATTAACTTATGTATTCTGCTACATGTTTTTGGTAAAAAAAAAAATAAATCACAGTAAGGGCCGGTTCACACAGCGGGCGATGCGAGGCGACACGACTCGCCTCGCCTCGCTCCCGCAAGTCGCCCCCGTTCTGTACAATGGGACCGTTCTGAGAGGAGCGACTCGAGTCGCTCCGACTCAGAAAAAAGGTTCCTGTACTACTTCTGGGCGACTTGCATTGACTTCTATACAGAAGTCCTCTGCAAGTCGCCGCTGAGGTCGCCGCAGGTCGCGGCGAGGCAAGTCGGAGACGCCTCGCCGCGCCTGCAGTGTGAACCGGCCCTAAGCGTATATTGATTGGTTTGCACAAAAGATATAGTTTCTGCAAACTATGGGATAGTTTAATGGAAGTTTTATTTTTAAAATTATTATTTTTACTAGTAATAGCAGTGATCAGCGACTTATAGCGGGACTGCAACGTTGCGGCAGACAAATTGGACACTAAGGGGTTGATCTACTTGTATAGGCAGGGTTGCTATTAAATTTATTTGCCACGTGATAGTTGTCTTGGCCAATCGCTAGGAGGTCAATTGACTTTGGCTTCATTCTGGAATTGCTGCACTTTTCTCTTCTGTCACTAGGTCATCGGGTATCTGGTGATATGGAAATGAGGGACACCTATCAGCAAAAGTAGACAGGCATAGGACACACCCCTTGCCACACCCCCTTAAAGGAGAATTCTACAAAAAAGTTAAACCCAGAAGTGCTTTTATTTTTTTATTTTTTTTATTTTTTTTTTTAAATCACTCATATTCCTTTTATATTGGCTTTTGGAATTTACAAATGCAGCAATTTAGAAATCAAATGAGAGGTTTAGTGATTTGATAGATAAATAGTGCATTTTATACACAACTATATAGATCAGACCAAAATGAGGGACAAATGAGGAGGAATGAGAGACAGATGGACATTGCTTCAAATCAGGGACAGTTGGGAGGTATGCATAAGACAGGGACATTGCAAGGACAGATTAGGAATGAATGGGGTGTCTCAGCCAATGGGCAGAGATTTTCTTGGGTCCCTTGGCCTGCTGGGAGAGCCTATTTATTTGGATGGAGTCCAGTGTTGCCAACCCACCAAGTGAAATTTACTGGCAAGATGCCTAAAAATTACAAATGACGACAATTTTTTTTTTTACTGGCACATTTAAAAAAGTACCTAAAATGGCTGTTTGGGTGCTAAACTGGCAACTTTTAATATTTAAACTATAAACATGTAGCTAGTGCTATTAGCAATGAAAGTTAAACAAAAGTCAAAAACCAAATTTCTCTATTTACATGAGGGTCAGGTTAATATAACACAGCCAGCAGAGTTCCCCATTACAGTGCAAGGGAGAACTCTGCGAACCTTGATGTAAAGGGCGATGCCATAGATCATGATCGAAGGGGGAACTCTGATGCTCTGCGCTTCCATTTACATCAGAAATTCCCATTTACGTAAGGGTCTGCAGCATTGTCCTTTACATCCGGGTCTGCAGAGTTTACCTTGCACTATGATGCCACGTACACACGATCAAACTATCCTCAATCCGGCCGTGTGTGTGCTAGTCCGCCGTACTTTTGAAATGAACGGACTTTCCTGCACACGGAGAAAAGTCCGTTCATTTTGAATCAGATCCAGGTAGACGAGACTAGTGCAGGAGATCAATGTCGCCGCCTTCGGCGGCGAGATTGACACGTCGCTGACCCCGCGACGTGTCACTGGGACTGTAACATCATAATGGGCGGGGACATCACCCGGTGACCCCGCCCATTGTCCCTATATAAGTCGCCGCGCAACACGTCCCTGTCATTATGGCCAGAGACAGCGACGAGTCAACATCTCTAGGAAGAAGAAGAGAAGAACAGAAGGTGGCGATGACAGAAGACCGGGCCACGGCAGGTAAAAGAGCTGGAAGAAGGCGCGGAGGCTCGGCAAGAAGAACCGAAGAGGGGGGCAAGACCCCCGAAGTCGGAAGAAGACCCCCGGACGGCGGTGACGAAGAAGAAAGCTGGGCTCCTCCGCTAGTGAAAGAGCTAGTAAAAGAGCAGAAGATAGCGGAGGAGTCCGGCAAGAAGACCCCCCCAAGACGGAAGAAGACCACCGAAGCTGTGCAATAAATAATTTTAAAAATATGTGGTGTTTTTTATTTTTACACTTTTTTTTTTTTCCACAAGTGAATGGGTAGGGGTACATGGTACCCCAATACTCATTCACATAGGGTGGGGGGCTGGGATCTGGGGGTCCCCTTATTAAAGGGGGCTCCCGGATTACAATAAGCCCCCCGACCGCAGACCCTGACAACCAAAGGCCAGGGTTGTCGGGAAGAGGCCCTTGTCCTCATCAACATGGGGACAAGGTGCTTTGGAATGGGGGCCCGTAAGGCCCCCTTTCCCCAAAGCACCCCCCCATTTTGAGGGCACGCGGCCTGGTACGGCTCAGGAGGGGGGATACTCGCTCGTCCCCACCCCCTTTCCTGACCGGCCGAGTAGCATGCTCGCATAAGGTTTGATATGCACCTAGGGGGGACCCCCACACCGTTTTTTTCGGTGTAGGGCTTCCCCTTTAAGTGCATACCAGTTGACGGGGCCAGCGATGTATCAATCTCGCCGCCGAAGATGACATTGACTTCCTTCACTAATCCTGGCTACCTGAAGCCGTGTTCAAAATGAACGGACTTTCCTCTGTGTGTGGGCAAGTCCGTTCATTTCAAAAGTACGGCGGACTCCCGCCATAGTCCGGCCGTGTGTGGGCAAGTCCGCTCGTTCGGAAAGTCCGGCAGACTTTCCGGCAGTTTGTCCGCCAGACTAAGCCTGCCGGATAGTCTGATCGCGTGTATGCGGCATAAGAGGAAATACTGAACTCTGATGTAAAGGGGAACATTGTGAATTCTAATGGGGGGGGGACTCTGGGGACCAGAGATTACCTTCCGCAGTTAAGGGGGGGGAGGGTTACTGATATAAGGGCTAACCTTTATTTCAGTTCCCCCTTACATTATTGTGTTCACGCCCACCCCCCCTTTTTACATCAGTGACCCCCTCCTCAGACTGACCTCCTCTCAGGTGCACCGTGCAGGGCTCAGTCAGGCAACTGCAGCTTGAGGGCTCTGTTTTTATCTGATAGTCTCCGCTACACAGTCCACACGCATCTAACTTCTCTCGTGATCCCCAATCTGGCAGCACTCCCACTCTTGACTCCAGGCTCCTCTTCAGAGACTGCAGGCATTATACAGGAGATGGTCAGAGATTGAAAACATGGTACAGAAGATGGTCAGTGATTGCAGACATAATACAGGAGATGATCAGAGACTGCAGACATGGTACAGGAGATGGTAAGAGACTGCTGCCATGGTACAGGAGATGGTAAGAGACTGCAGACATGGTACAGGAGATGGTCAGAGACTGCAGACTAGGGATGAGCCGAACACCCCCCGGTTCGGTTCGCACCAGAACTTTCGAACGGACCCCAAATTCGAACGAACTTTAGAACCCCATTGAAGTCTATGGGACTCGAACGTTCGAAATTAAAAGTGCTAATTTTAACGGCTAATATGCAAGATACTGTCCTAAAAAGGGTTTGGGGACCTGGCTCCTGCCCCAGGGGACATGGGTCAATGCCTAAAATGTTTTTAAAAATGGCCGTTTTGGCGGGAGCACTGATTTTAATGACGATTAAAGTGAAAAAAAAGTGAAATATTCCTTTAAATATGGTGCCTGGGGGGTGTCTGTAGTATGCCTGTGAAGTGCCACGTGTTTCCCGTGTTTAGAACAGTCCCTGCACAAAATGACATTAAACGGAAATAACACCATTTAAAACTGCTTGCGGTTTTAATGTTATATCTGGTTCCTGCAATATGGTTGAAAATCATTGAGAAAAATGGCATGGGTAGCCCTCCCTGCCCATTACCAGCCTATTTGGGTCTTGTACGCATATTAAGGGGAACCCTGTACCCATATTAAAAAAAGGAAATGCGTGTGGCCCCCAGGCCCTATATACTCAGAACAGCAGTATACAGGCGGTGCAAACAAGACAGGGACTGTGTAGGTTTGTTGTGTTAAGTTGAATCTGTTTGTAATTTTCAACTGGTGCATTTTTAAAGTGTAGCTCCAGTCAAAAAAACTATTTTTAAGCTTTTTGGAAAACATAGGGAAGGGTTATCACCCCTGTATAATTTGTTTTGTCGTCCATCTTTTTTCAACTCACTTGCTGTTGTCTCCTTCCATTTCCAAGTAGGAGATGTTTGTAAATTGGATGTTTGAAAGTAGGGGCCTGCCCTATATGCTCTGCAGAAATGGCGGAACAAGGTGTTGGTTTTGCCACAACATTGTAAGCCCTCAAAGTGACTCTTGGTGGGCGCTGGAGCGCCCTGCTGTGAATGATTAAAGAATTGTAATTACATGCCATTGCTGAACAGTGGTAGAAAAATTGACCTTTGGTGGTTGTGGTGCTGGGGCCACAACACTATAAGTCCTCACCGTTACTCTGGGTGGGCTCAGGAAGGGGCCCTCCTGTGAAATATTGCATCAAAAATTGTAATTAAACGCCCCTGTTAAACAGGGGCAGAAAAATTGGGCCTTAGGCACTGGTGCTGGTGTCACCACACTGCAACCTCTCCCATATACTCTAGTTTGATTGCAGGAATTAGCCCTGCTGCAAAGCATTGCATCAAAAATTGTACTTAAACGCCCCTGTTAAACAGGGGCAGAAAAATTGGGCTGATGGCATCACCCAGAACCAGAAATGTTCTTCCAACATATCAGCGGAGGAGGAAGAGGATAGACAATCAACATAACAGGACAGTCACTCAGCATCAGCATAGGCAGTCTTGAAGGGATGTGATATTTCAAAAAAAATTATTCTGTTACATCAGCTTCAGGTGCTTGGTAGCTGTGGGTGATCCAAGACTGATTCATCTTGATGAAGGTCAGTCGATCAACTGATTCGGTGGACAGGCGCACCCTGTGATCGGTAACAAAGCCACCAGCAGCACTGAAGGTGCGTTCCGAAAGAACGCTGGATGCAGGACAGGCCAGTAGCTCAATTGCATACTGTGCAAGCTCTGGCCAGTGATCCATCCTCAAGACCCAGTAAGCCAGAGGATTTTCGGTGGGAAAGGTGTCCAAGTCTGACCTTGCCCCTAGGTATTCCTGCACCATGTAAATCAGACGCTGGCGATGGGTGCTGGAACCGATCATACCTTGGGGCTGCGGACTAAAAAATTGTCTGAAAGCATCAGTCAGACGGCCACCTTCTCCACCGCTCCTTCTGACCGATGCCTCAGCAACACATTGTCCAGGACCAGGAGTTTGTAACCTCCCAGTCTCTGGGAACGCGTTGCACAGACCTTTCTGCAAGGCCTCCCGGAGATGTCTCATCCTCTGCTCCCTCTGCGATGGCAAGATAAGGTTGGCAACCTTACCCTTGTACCGTGGATCAAGGAGAGTGGCCAGCCAGTAATGGTCCCTCTCCTTGATCCGAAGAATACGAGGATCCTTCCGCAGGCTTTGCAGGATCAGGGAGGCCATGCAGCGTAGGTTAGCTGAGGCATTCGGTCCGGAGTCCTCTGGGTCACTAAGGACAACATGATCCGCAGCTACCTCCTCCCAGCCACGTACAAGTCCACGTGTTTCTTGGGACTGTAAATCATCCCTACAAGACTGCTGCTGCTGCTGCTGATGCTGAGTGCCAGCCTCCACCTCCATGCTGACACAGTCATCCTCCTCCTCCTCTTCCTCCTCCTTATTCTCTTCCTGTGTGATGGGTGGCACAGCAGGAACACTGTCTGGATAAAGGGGGCCTTGAGAGGCAAGGAAGTCCTCCTCTTCCTGCCTCTGTTCTGCCTCAAGTGCCCTGTCCATTATTCCACGCAGCGTATGCTCCAAGAGGTGGACAAGAGGTACAGTGTCACTGATGCATGCACTGTCACTGCTCACCATCCTTGTGGCCTCCTCAAACGGTGACAGGACAGTGCATGCATCCCTGATCATGCCCCACTGGCGTGGTGAGAAAAAACCGAGCTCCCCTCACCCTGTCCTGGTGCTGTAGTCGCACAGGTACTCATTGATGGCCCTCTGCTGCGTGTACAGCCGCTGCAGCATGGCCAACGTTGAGTTCCATCTGGTGGGCATGTCACATATAAGGCGGTTCTTGGGCAGGTTCAACTCCTTTTGGAGCTCAGCCAGCCGAACACAGGCATTAAATGATTGGCGGAAATGCACACAGACTTTCCTGGCCTGCTTCAGGACATCCTGTAAGCCGGGGTACCTGCCCAAGAACCGCTGCACCACCAGGTTAAGGACGTGAGCTCCACAGGGCACATGGGTCAGTTGTCCCTGTCGGAGGGCGGAGACGAGGTTGGTGCCATTGTCACAAACCACCATTCCTGGCTTAAGCTGGCGTGGCGTCAACCACCTCTCGGCCTGCCCCTGCAGAGCTGACAAAACATCCGCCCCAGTGTGGCTCCTGTCCCCCAAACAAACCAGCGCAAGCACGGCATGGCATTGTTTTGCCTGCGTACTTGCGTAGCCCCTGGAATGCCTACGAAGCACCGCTGGTTCTGAGGACAGAGCACTGGAAGAGGCCATGGAGGAAGAAGAAGAGGAGGGGGTGGAGGAGAGAGGTGTGTCACAACCAATAGTAGCATTTTGGAGGCGTGGTGGCGGAACAACCTCCAACACTACTGCACCTTGTCCTGCATCCTTCCCAGCTGCCAGAAGAGTGACCCAATGGGCCGTGAAAGACAGGTAACGTCCCTGTCCATGCCTGCTGGACCATGAGTCAGCGGTAATATGCACCTTACCGCTGACCACCCTGTCCAGCGAGGCAAGGACATTGCCTTCCACATGCCGGTAGAGAGCCGGAATCGCCTTCCGTGAGAAAAAGTGGCGTTTGGGGACCTGCCACTAAGGAACCGCACATTGTACAAACTCACGGAAGGGGGCCGAGTCTACCAACTGAAAAGGCAGCAGTTGAAGTGCTAGCAATTTAGCCAAGCTAGCATTCAACCGCTGGGCATGTGGATGGCTGGGAGTGAACTTCTTTCGCCGGTCCAGCAGCTGGGGCAGGGACATTTGCCTGCTATAATCGGACGTGGGTGTACCGCTAGCAGAGTTCCCGGAAGCACTTGGCTGTGACACACCTAATTCTACACCTTCATTCCTCTCAGAGCAGGTTTCAGAGAGGACTGAAGGTCTAGTGGGGTTGGAGATGCCAGCTGATGAGGAGCAAGGAGAGGTCCGCTTTGTTCTTTGGTGTGGGTCTTTGAGGTACGCTTGCCAACGAGCTGCATGGCAGGTCAACATATGTCTGGTCAAGCATGTGGTGCCCAAGCGGCTGATGTTTTGGCCACGCGAGATACGCTTGAGACATATGTTGCAAATAGCAGCGGTGCGATCTGATGCACTCGTCTCAAAAAAGGCCCACACCAAAGAGCTTTTAGAATAACGCGCAGAGGCAGCGCCCTGCAAAGGCGGAGCTCTGCGGTGTGATTCAGTCGGTGTGCTGCCCCTAAGCTGGCCCCCGGAGGGAATCCTGCCTCGTTGAACATGTGCCTCCTCCTCCTCCTCCTCCTCCCTCCTTCCAGGCACCCACGTGGAGTCAGTGCCCTCATCATCCCCTCCCTCTTCATCGCTGTAGCAAACCTGGCAGTATGCTGCAGCTTGTGGAACATGACTGCCAGATTGCTATCCTTCTTGAGCATCCCCTCTCTCTGCGCTCACGCTACTGCCTTCCTCTAGCTGAGTGTCATCATCAGAGCCCACAAAACACTGGGCATCCTCCTGGGGCATGTACCCAACACTGTGCTCAAAGAGTTCAGGAGACTCCTCAGAAGGACGTGGTGGGTCTAGGGAAGGAGTCACTGATGATGACATTGAGAGGAGGGAAGACGATGCGTTGGCAGCTGCTTTGCTAGTACCCTGAGCCTGGGTGAGAGAGGATGAGGAGGATGAAGAGGGCTTGGTCATCCTCTCTACCAAGTCGTTGGCATGTTGCGGCTCAACATGTCCAGCTGACGAAAAGAAGGACAAGCGTGTCCCATGGCCACGTGCTGATGACAATGCACCGCGTCCACGACCAGCACTGTTGTCTCTAGACACAGAGCCTGCTTGCCCTCTTTTATCGGCTCGCGCCTGTCTGCCTCTCCTTGCTGGCCTTCCAGACATGGTAATGGCCTGAAGGGAGTTGGGTAAAAAAGCAGTTGGGTAGTGTATATTGTGCTAGAGGCACACAACACCCACTAACTCCTGCAGATGCCTTTATTATAGAACATCAGAGATAAAGGGGTATATACAGATGTATACTGTGCTGTGCTGGAGGCACACACAACTTCCAATAACTCCTGCAGATGGCAGGTGGGCTCAAATAGAGAAGAGCTATGTAGGTGGATATAGCGGTATGTACTGGGTACAGAGCACGCAGACAGCACGCACAAGCTCCTAACACTAATGACTGCAAGCTCTATTATAAAAGATAGATCACTAGCTATATAGGTTAGGTGAATATAGCGGTGTATACTGCGGTCAGGGCATGCAGACAACAACCACTACACAACAGCAAGATCGAAAATCGGCCGAAAACGATCGGTGTGTACTGTGTTGAAGGTACACAGAACACCCACTGCTTCAGACGCCAACACACGACACAAGGCCGCCGCGCTGGCGGCCTTATATAGTGTGGGGTGTGCACTACACAGCCTGAGCTATGATTGGCCACATGGCTCTCCTCGCTGCTGGCGCTGCAATTGGCCAAGCATGCGGGGTCACAGTGCATGCTTGGCCAATCATGAGCCAGCAATGCACTGCGCCATCGCAGTGCATTGTGGGCCGTGAGCGCCACACGAATTTGGCGCGAACGGACCAAAATGTTCGGACTTCGCCGAACGGACGAACAGCCAATGTACGAGTCGAACGTATGTTCGACACGAACACGAAGCTCATCCCTACTGCAGACATGGTACAGGAGATGGTCAGAGACTGCAGACATGGTACAGGAGATGGTCAGAGACTGCAGACATGGTACAGGAGATGGTCAGAGACTGCAGACATGGTAAAGGAGATGGTCAGAGACTGCAGACATAGTACAGGAGATACTCAGAGACTGCAAACATGGTGCAGGAGACAGTCAGAGACTGCAGACATGGTACAGGAGATGGTCAGAGACTGCAGACATGGTGCAGGAGACAGTCAGAGATTGCAGACATGGTGCAGGAGACAGTCAGAGACTGCAGACATAGTACAGGAGATACTCAGAGACTGCAGACATGGTACAGGAGATGGTCAGAGACTGCAGACATGGTGCAGTAGACAGTCAGAGATTGCAGACATGGTGCAGGAGACAGTCAGAGACTGCAGACATGGCACAGGAGATGGTCAGAGACTGCAGACATAGTACAGGAGATGATCAGAGACTGCAGACATGGTACAGGAGATGATCAGAGACTGCAGACATGGTACAGGAGATGGTCAGAGACTGCATACATAGTACAGGAGATGGTAATGCGGACAGGAGATGCTCATACGGACAGGATACAGGACTGGATATCAGAGAGACAGCAGACTGCAGACAGAGATTGCATACAATAATTTTGTACAATCTCACCACTGCCATTTTTGTCTGTAAACTGCTGCCTGAGGGCCTGTGCCTGTCTCTGGCAGCCAATCAACTTAGTCAAGCAATGGATGTTGCAACTAGGCCAGGGCAGGGACAGGGTTCAGTGGTGGGACTCAGTTAAAAACAAGTTGGTTTGTTGTAACTATGCACGCCACTCACAAACCAGGGGGCTGCAGCCAGGGCAGGGTGTGGTGCTCAGTGCTGGTCAGTGGGCCTTTATGTGTTCATCCAGGGGGTCGGCCAGGCCAGGTTTGCAGCGCCCTGCGCTGTCCATCTCTTGTGGTGCTGCTAGTGCCTCCGCCTCCCTCAATTGCACTGTCCGTGTCCAGTTGCCCACTCTCTCCTCGTCATGAGGCTCCCCAAGTCTGCCCGTTAGCCTGGCGGCAGTGTTGGAGCAAAAATGCGCTTAGTCGATCATTGGCTGCACAGCGGTGGGCTGGCTGTCGCTGGGCGGGCAGAGTCAGACTCAATGACTCAGTCACGGAATTGCGCATGCGCAGTTCTGACCCGAGCCGATCGTCACCATTTTTACTGTCAGTTTTCCCTTACTACGGGCTTTCATGGGCATGGGAAAAAATCCCTTTTTTATGGGCTGCCCGTGAATATACGGGTGGTTGGCAACACTGGTAGAGTCAGGTGATCGGTGGTCTGTGCCACCTGGAGGGCTGCCTGGGTGGACATGTGTTGTGCTGCCCCAGGCTGGTAGGCCAGAAGCCTGAGGCCTATTCTGGGGATATCTGGCTGCTAGGCTGCCTGAGGGCCTATCCAAAAGCAAGAGAGCAGCGTAGGCACGGCTCAAGTCCTGCGGGAATGCATGGGAACGGAGTTCCTGTACTTTTTCCACAACAGGAACTCAGTTCCCGTTAGCAGCCGTGTCCTGCAAGACTTTGAAGTATTCGAGCTGTGTGGCAGGTGCTACACCAGCAGCTGCCAACACAGCTCACAATAGTAAGTGCCGCACACCTGACCATTCAGCTATTGACAGTAGGGGGCACCATGACAGCTTCCGCTTCGATCTACCTGCCAATCACAGCTAGCTGACGGGTAGATCAGGTCCCTGCTGCTAAGAGTTTGTATTTAGTAAGACCTCTCGTGATGCGCTCCTCCCCGCCGGCCCCTCCTGATCTTCTGTCTCCTCATCCTCCCCCCCAGGTCTCCTGCATACTTGCTCTGTGTGTCCCACTGAATCCCCTTCCTCTATCTTCAGTGCCATATGATGAGAGAACCCAGAGGAGGAGCACAGCTATTCTGCTCGCAGGACATGCAGGGAGAGAGGTGAGCCGAGGGAGGAACATCAGTTTGGGGTGGTAAGCTGAGCACAATACCTGGCAAAGTTGAATGCCAGGAGGGAAGTTTATGTGGAAATATGTGAAGGGTTGGAATAGCAGCGAGTGTGTGTTGGAGTCCTGCAGAGTTTGCAGCCCCCAAGCTAACATACATCTCCTAAGCAGGAACACATCACTATCTCCCGAAGTATTCTGTCCAGATATTGTGCAGTTAATTTATGACCTTTCCATTTAACCCTGTGTTATCCAAACTCTGTTCAATGAAAAGTGTAAACTCACCACATAAACACTCTATATACAAAATAAAATTCCCCAATAAAGATCAGAACATGATGTTCACATTTGCATGGAAGCACAATTGAATGAGTGCTGAGTATTCAGAGAATTACCGTATTGATGTTTATTGAGGATTGTTTTTTTTTTTTTGTTTTTTTTTTTAATGTACTAACACTTAAGCTTCATACACAATCCGAAAATTGGATGAAATATACCACTTTTGAAGCGTTTGTGCATATGAGCGTATCATTTTTTATTTAATTTTTTGGTGGGGGAGTGGATCTTGGGTGGGAGTTCCCACACTTTTTCCCCCAGGACTTGACCCCTGAGCGTAGGGTTGGGACTACGGGCTTTCAGTCTAACACGAAGCAACGGTTCTACCGGCCGGAAAACCAGTTGTGGCCGGAGGTAGAGGGGAAGTTGTCCACCTTGTTACCGGGGATCACTGTGAGTAGCTGAAGCAAGTACTAGAGCAGTATACTCACCAGTAGGCAGGACAGTGAAGAACTGGGAAACCTCAGCAAGTGCCAAGCCAGGGACCCAGCCAGTGGAGGTGATGCTTGCAGAACATTATTGTGTGCCAAGCCAGGGACCAAGCAGGCCAGCAAGGTGATGCTTGAGGAGTATCCCTGAGTGCCAAGCTAGGGACCCAGTAGGGATGCAGAGGGGACGCTTGAGGAAGATACTGAATGAGAAGATTGGAAAAGCTCAGGAGATCCAGTGGCGAGTGGATCTGTTAGTCTAGTGAAAGACTGGAAGCTCAGCTGAGTGAGGTTCTACAATAGGAGATTGTAGAAGAAGTTCATTGCAACCTTTCTTAGAAACTGTTACAAGATTGTTGCCATAGGAGAGAGCGGTCCTACTTGTTTTTCACACTATATATTAGAGATGTGGCCCTGAACTAGTCTCATCCAGTCAGTCGGCAATAACTTTTGTATATGCCTTGAAATGTAACTTATTATTTAAAGAATTTACGTATTTTCAAGGTCGCCCCAAGGTTTTCAAGGTTGCTCCAAAGCTGCATCAACAGACCCTAATGCCACTGCATTGTATTTTTTAAAAACTTTTCTGCATTGGCACATGTGCCAAATGGCAGTGCCCAGCTCACAGGCTTTTTAGGACAGTAGTTTGTCTTTTAGACTTAGATAGCCAGAAATTAGCAGCAAGATTTGTCCTCGTCAACCTAATGGGATTCATTTCTAAATTGGGATTCGTCAAACTTCAAACAAGATTCACCAAACCCGAGCAGCATTACCCATCATCAAGTTACATTAAAGTGCCTGTAAACTCTTACATATACCCAGTGATGTGACTGGCCTTAGGTGATACACAGAGGTTAAACAAATTCTCCTACATATAATTTGTACCTGTTCATCTGCAATCTACTCCTCTCTACATCCATTCAAAGTGCTGAATTTCTAAAGATTGTGTGAGCTTCAAGGAAAAACGGGGGTGGAGAGCTGAAGTTACACTCTGCAGGGCTTAGTGAGGAGAGCTCTGAGAGTTGATTGGAGGGAAAAGACACACCCACTTCCATACGTCACATAGGAACAGAGCTGAAGCTGTCAATCAGCTGGAGGTATCTCTACGTCACCAATTTTTTCTTGGTGTCAGGAAAACTTGTCAGAATTACACTTAGGAGTTGATTTACTAAAACTGAAAAGTGCAAAATCTGGTGCATCTCTGCATAGAAACCAATCAGCTTCCAAGTTTATTGTTAATTGAGTAAGCTGAAGTTAGAAGCCGATTGGCTACCATGGACAGCTACACCAGATTTTGCACTCTCCAGTTTTGGTTAATCAACCCTTTAGTCCACTAATTGAGGCAAATGCACACTATAGAAGGATATGCTTTGTTCATTTTTCGTGTCTGAGGCCTCTTTACAACCTCTTTAACATGAAATGGATAGTGCAGTAAGGTAATTTATTATGCATACTATTCTGCTGTATGGGAATCTAACAGCTCATACAAAACCTCATGTTTCTGCCAATGCTGCCTAACAGCAAGCAATAATGCCGGGCTTTTGACGGACTAGGTCCAATGGTCTTCCCGATGGACTTTCAGTGGAGGTCTGTTCCTTTTGAACTTGATGACGTAAACGGGACTAAACAAGGAAGTTCAATAGCCAGTAGCCAATAGCTGCCCTTGCGTCGTATTTGGTCTGTCGGACTAGCACACAGACGAACGGTTTGCATGCTAGAAAGACGAGTCCGTCTGACAGATTAGAAACATGTTTTATTTCTAGGTCCGTCTGACTTTTGGAAAAAAAAGTCTGCTGGAGCTCACACACGATCGAATTGTCTGACGGATTCCGGTCCGCCGGATCAAGTCTGCTGGAAAGTCCGATCGTTTGTACGTGGCATTCGTTTTCCATTTCAGACTCCAATCTGTCCTTGCAACATGACTGTATAACTCCAGCCAATCATCACAGCTGAAATACATTAACCACTTGCCGCCCGCCATATAGCAAAATGACGGTGGCAAAGTAGTTGTAATATCCTGACCTGACGTCATATGACATGATCAGGATATTAAGCCGCTGCACGCCCCCGGGGGCGCACATCGCGGCGAGACTATGATCTCGGTAAAGAGTCTCCAACGGAGACTCTTTACCACGTGATCAGCCGTGTCCAATCACGGCTGATCACAGTGTAAATAGGAAGAGCCAGTAATCGGCTTTTCCTCACTCGCGTCTGTCAGACGTGAGTAGAGGAGAGCCGATCGGCTGCTCATCCGACAGGAGGGGGGGTCTGTGCTGATCGATTATCAGCACAGCCCCCCTGAGGATGCCCACACTGGACCACCAGGAGATGCCACTAGACCACCAGGAGATGCCCAGCACCAGGTATGCCCCCTAGACCATCAGGGATGCCAGCCAGTGCCCATAATGAATGCCAATCAATGCCCATAATGAATGCCAATCAGTGTCCACAATGGGCATCACTTATTGGCATGCATTATTGTTTGGCACTGATTGGCATCCATCCCTACAAAACTTTAAATTACAATGCCGCCTATCAGTGCCCATCCATGCTGCCTATCAGTGCCCATCCTAGCCGCCTATCAGTGCCCATCCGTGCCGCCTATCCACGCCGCCCATCCGTGCTACCTATCAGTGCCTATTTGTGCCACCTATCAGTGTCTATCTGTGTCACATATCAGTGGCACCTATCAGTGCCGCCTATCAGTGGCACTTTATTGGTGCCACCTCATCGGTGCCTGTCACTGAAGCCCTGTCAGTGCCCATCAGTGAAGGAGAAAACTTACTTATTTACAAAGTTTTGTAACTGAAACAAAAAAAACATGTTTTTTTTCAAGATTTTCAGTCTTTTTTTGTTTGTTTAGCAGAAAATAAAAATCCCAGAGGCAATCAAATACCACCAAAAGAAAGCTCTATTTGTGGGAACAAAATGATAAAAATTTAGTTTGGGTACAGTGTAGCATGACCGTGCAATTGTCATTCAAAGTGCAACAGCGCTGAAAGCTCAAAATTGGTCTGGGCAGGAAGGTGTATAAGTGCCCTGTATTGAAGTGATTAATGTGAACTGAACAGAGTAGTACCTCCTAAAATATTTCTAATTCTGTTTGATCCCCTCTTTTGGTGGCCACACTCCATTCTTCTGAGCCGGCTGTTCCCATTTTGTGCCTGCTCAGACTGCTTACTGGACTACAAGCCCAGATTCCCAATATAGCCATATACACCTTACACCTATACTTGCTGACCATATAACTTAGATATACGGCAGCAAAGTGGCACGGTGGCGTGGATTTGTCCGCTGCAATATCGCAGTTCAGCTATAAATCGCTGATTGCTGCCATTATTTACTAGTACAAAAATATACAACATTTTAATTATAATATATAATATTACAATATAATAATAATATTAACAATATTAATAATAATAATACAATTATAATATAAAAAATAAACAAAAAATAAATAAAAATATACCAGTTTGTAGAACTTTTGCACAAACCAATCAGTATACGCTTATTGGGATATTTTTTTACCAAAAATATGTAGCAGAATACATATTGGCCTAAACTGATGAAGAAATGCGATTTTTTTTTTACATTATTTTATTGGATGTTTTAATGCAAAAAGTAAAAAATATATATTATATTTTTTTCAAAAATAAAATAAAAACTGCAGAGGTGATGAAATGCCAACAAAAGAGAGTGGGGGGAAAAAAGGACATACATTTTATTTGGGTACAGTGTCGTACGAAAGGCAAATCCACTTTACACTGCAAGTGCACTTGGAAGTGTGCTGAAAGTGCACATGGAAGTACAGTCACTCTAAATCTGAGGGGTAGATCTGAAATGAGTGGAAGCTCTGCTGATTTTATCATCCAATCATGTGCAAGCTAAAATTCAGCTTTTTATTTTCCTTGCATGTCCCCCTATGATCTACAGCGACTTTACTTCCAAGTGCACTTGCAGTACAAAGTGGATTTTCCTTTCGTAAATAACCCCCGCAGGGTCATATTGCAAAAAATAGATGGCCTAGTTGGGGGGGGGAGGGTTTCTGTAAATAATCTGGAGGGTGAGTGGTTAACAGCTGTTTTACTCTGCTTTACTACATTTTAGAATACATATTCACCTGTCCCGATCTACTTATGTCACTTGCTCTCATAAAGGTCCAGTCAAATGCAATCCCAATTTGCTATTCCCAGCAGCATACAAATTACTTACCACCAAGTATTAATTTGGACAGTTTAACCAGAAGGGGTTAATAATTCTATTTGTGGTGTTAAAAAAAACCCCTCATAGTAGCCTGATGAGCAAATGTTCATTTTTAATTTGTATAGACTCGGGATTGTTGTATTAGCTAAGTTAGATGTAGTCTTATGCCGCGTACACACGAGCGGACTTTTCAACATCCAAAGTCCGAAGGACTGAGTCCGTCAGACTATCCGATCGTGTGTGGGCTGCAACGGACTTTTGACTCGCCAAAGTCCGAAGGACTTTAGAATATGGAACATGCTTCAAATTTTCCCGAAGGAACTCCGCCGGACCCGGTCCCCTTCGAAAACTCCGCTCGTGTGTATGCTACTCCGACGGACTAAAACCGACGCTAGGGCAGCTATTGGCTACTGGCTATGAACTTCCTTATTCGAGTCGAGTCGTACGTCATCACGTTCGAATCCGTCGGAGTTTAGTGTGATTGTGTGTGGCCAAGTCCGTTCGGCCGAAAAGTCTGTCAGAACTCCGTCGGAATTCCAGCAGAACTCCGACGGAACTCCCCTATGAAGTCTGTCGGACATAAGTCCGCTCGTGTGTACGGGGCTAAAGTCTACCCCCTGAACATGCAAAGCATATTGAAAAGATCTTGGCTATGACAATAAATAAAGCAAACTGCCAAAGGTAGGTCAAAGTGTTAAAGTGGCCCTGTCACCTTCATGTTCCAAGGCATGAGCCAACATTAAAATAAAAAAGCCTATCAAATTAAAATGTGGAATGATCTGAAAAGCAGATCTTCAATTCTACCAACAAAATGGCGGCATGTTGGATTCTGAACATTGCACTGAAAGTATTTGAAAGAGGAACTGTCTGTTACTCATTGCAACCAATCATGTGAATGGCAATTGCTGACTGGCTGCCATTAAACAGCACAGAATCTGCTCAGACACTTTCACTCATGGGGTTGATTTATTAAGGCAAATAGACTGTGCACTCTGCAAGTGCAATTGCTCCAGAGCCTAGTAAATGAGGACAATCTTCACTTTGCAAAAAATACCCAATCACATGCAAGGAAATTTTTATTAAAAAAAATAAATTTTTGCTCGCACATGATTGGATGATGCAGGTCAGCAGAACTTCTGCTCATTTTCTAAGTTATGGAGCAACTGCTCCTGCACCCTCTTCTTTGCCTACCCTGACCTTCCCTCGCCTCCATTATCTCAAGATTCCTGAATTTTCAGAATTTCACATATAAAAAAAGAATGCTTGTAGTTGTCGATCCCAGATTTTTCTCATACATGTGTTATGTCACGGTGCTGGTGTCAGTGCTCAATATCACGGTGCTGGTGCTGGTGATCATCTCCTGCACCCTCTTCTTTGCCTACCCTGACCTTCCCTCACCTCCATTATCTCAAGATTCCTGAATTTTCAGAATTTCACATATAAAAAGAAGAATGCTTGTAGTTGTGGATCCCAGATTCACCTCATACATGTGTTATGTCACGGTGCTGGTGTCAGATCACTCTATCACGGTGCAGGTGTCAGTGCTCTATATCACGGTGCTGGTGCTGGTGATCATCTCCTGCACCCTCTTCTTTGCCCGCCCTGACCTTCCCTCGCCTCCAATTGTCTCAAGATTCCTGAATTTTCAGAATTTCACATATAAAAAAAGAATGCTTGTAGTTGTCGATCCCAGATTTTTCTCATACATGTGTTATGTCACGGTGCTGGTGTCAGTGCTCAATATCACGGTGCTGGTGCTGGTGATCATCTCCTGCACCCTCTTCTTTGCCTACCCTGACCTTCCCTCACCTCCATTATCTCAAGATTCCTGAATTTTCAGAATTTCACATATAAAAAGAAGAATGCTTGTAGTTGTGGATCCCAGATTCACCTCATACATGTGTTATGTCACGGTGCTGGTGTCAGATCACTCTATCACGGTGCAGGTGTCAGTGCTCTATATCACGGTGCTGGTGCTGGTGATCATCTCCTGCACCCTCTTCTTTGCCCACCCTGACCTTCCCTCGCCTCCAATTGTCTCAAGATTCCTGAATTTTCAGAATTTCACATATAAAAAAAGAATGCTTGTAGTTGTCGATCCCAGATTTTTATCATACATGTGTTATGTCACGGTGCTGGTGTCAGATCACTCTATCACGGTGTAGGTGTCAGTGCTCTATATCACGGTGCTGGTGATCATCTCCTGCACCCTCTTCTTTGCCTACCCTGACCTTCCCTCACCTCCATTATCTCAAGATTCCTGAATTTTCAGAATTTCACATATAAAAAAAGAATGCTTGTAGTTGTCGATCCCAGATTCACCTCATACATGTGTTATGTCACGGTGCTGGTGTCAGATCACTCTATCACGGTGCAGGTGTCAGTGCTCTATATCACGGTGCTGGTGATCATCTCCTGCACCCTCTTCTTTGCCTACCCTGACCTTCCCTCGCCTCCATTATCTCAAGATTCCTGAATTTTCCGAATTTCACATATAAAAAAAGAATGCTTGTAGTTGTCGATTACAGATTCACCTCATACATGTGTTATGTCATTGGCCATGTGGAGGGACTATGTGTGCACAGCTAGTAATTATTTTGTGGCTGCAAATATGACCTGTAGGTTTGTAAATTTCACCATCCCTGTCCTGTGCTGACTTCCTCCTGGGGCTGCTTATTATGAGGGGCTCCGGCCATCCATGTGCTATGCTGACTTCCTCCTGGGGCTGCTTACGGTGCTGGTGTCAGTGCTGTATATCACGGTGCTGGTGTCAGTGCTTTATGTCACGCTGCTGATGTCAGTGCTCTCTATCAAGGTGCTGGTGTCAGATCACTCTATCACGGTGCAGGTGTCAGTGTATATCACGGTGCTGGTGTCAGTGCTGTATATCACGGTGCAGGTGTCATTGCTATATGTCATGCTGCTGATGTCAGTGCTGTATATCACGGTGCTGGTGTCAGTGCTGTATATCACGGTGCAGGTGTCATTGCTGTATGTCATGCTGCTGATGTCAGTGCTCTCTATCACGGTGCTGGTGTCAGATCACTCTATCACGGTGCAGGTGTCATTGCTGTATGTCACGCTGCTAATGTCAGTGCTCTCTAGAGGTCGACCGATAAAAAAAGGGCTAACTTGCGTTTGAAAGACCTCTGCGCAAATACCGCGTCACATAAAATATTGCAACAACTGCAATTTTATTCCCTAGTGTCTCTGCTAAAAAAATATATATAATTTTTGGGTCTTCTGAGTGATTTTCTAGCAGAAAATACTGGATTTTTACTTGTAAGCAACAAGTGTCAAAAAAGAATTAGTCTTTAAATGGTTTAACTGAGAACTTCTACACACGGAGTTCACCCCATTGAAGAAGAAACATTGTATCATTTTGTTCTTTTCTTGGCAGACTGCCCAGAGAGGATGAAAGTGCTTCACCGATGTCTTCAGGCAATGTACCTTGACTTCTATCACAGAAGTCTTCTGCAAGTCATAATAAGCATAATGACTGAGATCCGGAATTCGTAAACAAAAGTTTGTATTCCGTACAGAATTCGAACGCACGGCAATTCGTATTTCGGATCCTCCCGAACGTACGAATTTTGAGAAATTCGTACGAATTTGAGATTCGTACGAAACTAATCGCACATGTCTACCAGGTACTCTTAGTGCTAATTCAAATAGAAAAAGTCTCTCACCAGTAGGAAATCCAGAGAATAGCCATTCACAGCTGGATTCTCACCCTTATTGGATAGTCCCTCTCTCACCAGGCCTAGCAGCCAACAGGGTGCTTCAATCAGATACATCTCTGCCAAAGACTTGCTATAGAACACTTGAGTAAAACTGAAAGTTTTTAGAACACCTGGAGAACCCTCGTATGGTACCAGCATCTTGCAGCCGGTCCAGCGATACCACACGAGACCAGATTCACTTGGGGTCTTTCAACTTGTCCAGGCTCTTATTGAGAAGCCAACCTTTGTGTGGCCTTCTCCCGAAGAGTCCTCCCCTGGATACCTTCACAGTTGCTGGGCCTCTCCACGAACCGAGATGGCACCAGACCACCTTCAAATCCTTCTTTCAGTTTCTTTGCCTCACGCTAGCCAGCCCCTAGACCTGTAGTCAGGTGGATCCGCACCCCAGGCCATGAGAGTCCTGGGGGCTGGTCAGGAGGACCAGGACCATCAGCCAGAAAGCACTTCTGGACCAGAACCCCGAAAAAGGTGACGTCAGCACCTTAAGTACCTTCTCCCAGAATGCGCAGCAAGAGTGACACTCCCACTGGGCTGGTTTCAAGAGAGAGTAAACCCTTAATGCACCCAACTAGACTATGGTCTGGACCCTGCCAGGGACGACAGCGCCACCCATGTTAGGCAGAACACCATGCAGTCCAGCCAGACTGGTACTAAGGTCAAAATTTTGAATAATTAAACCCAAAACCAAACTGCGGTTCCAGGAAAAAGTTAAATGACAAAACACATAGTTCTCTTCAGGAGTCGGCGCTATATTTGTTTTTCCGCACCGCATACATTTGTTTTTGGCCCATTGGCCATCTTCAGTGCAGGGAATAAAAATCTTGAGATTGACTTACTAAAGTCAAATATGCTGTGCACTGCAAAAAGCCCTCCAGTATTCAGATTGAAATAGATTACTAGTTTACTACTATAATATTAGGGGGCACCTGTACTGTTCTGGATGTGCAGTTAGGACTCTCCCATTTGTGGTGCCCTCTGAATGGTGATTCTCACTTGGATTGCTTTTCAATGAGCACAGACGGCGAGGAGGCATTCTATCGCCTCCTCAAAGCCTGATTTAATCCTGTAATTCCCCACTACCGTGCAATAAACTCATGCTGCCACTTGTCAAACTCTGCACCCCAAGTTGAAATGGCTCTTTAGATGGGTGACCAGGGAGCGGCAAAATCACGGCTCAGAGGCCCATTTTTACCACCTTCCGGCCAGCCATCTAAAGAGAGCCCTTGGTCACTGAGGTGTAAAGGAATGATTTACATGGTTCTACCCACTGTCCTGAAATATGGAATAACCTTCTGATTTTTGTAATGAGACGTAAATCATTTTTCCCATTCTAAAAAAGCTCTACTGTGCTAGAAAATGGAAGATGAAAAAGAAAGTGCATATTTTTTCTGTAATTAATAAAAAAGAATGAATACAGTAAACCACAGGCTCAATTCACTATGATACAGTGATTTTTTTTTGTCCTAGTCTCCGTTATTTTCAGCAATGACAATCAGTGAGAATTTTACCTCTTACTGACCATGTAATGCAAACACTATATTGTCAAAAGTATGGGGGCACCTGCCTTTACATGCACATGAACTTTAATGGCATCCCAGTCTTAGTCCATAGGGTTCAATATTGAGTTGGCCCACCCTTTGCAGCTATAACAGCTTCAACACTTCTGGGACAGCTGTCCACAAGGTTTTGGAGTGTGTCTATGGGAGGAACACGTCCTTACATCAGGTGCCCCCAACGGAGTCCATCCTTACATCAGGTGCCCCCAGCGGTGTCCTTCCTTACATTAGGTACCCCCAGCGGAGTCCCTCCTTACATCAGGTGCCCCCAGCGGAGTCCCTCCTTACATCAGGTACCCCAAGCGGAGTCCCTCCTTACATCAGGTGCCCCCAGCGCAGTCTCTCCTTACATCAGGTGCCCCAGCAGAGTACCTCCTTACATCAGGTTCCCCCAGCGGAGTCCCTCCTTACATCAGGTGCCCCACCAGAGTCCCTTCTTACAGCAGGTGTCCCCAGCGGAGTCCATTCTTACATCAGGTGCCCTCAGCGGAGTTCCTCCTTACATCTGTGCCCCATCAGCGGAATCCCTCCTTACATCTGTGTCCCCATCAGTGGAGTCCCTTCTTAAATCTGTGTTCCCATCAGTGGAGCCCCGCCTTACATCTGTGTCCCCAGCGGAGCCCTTACTTACATCTGTGTCCCCAGCGGAGCCCCTCTATACATCTGTGTCCCCAGTGGAGTCTGTCCTTACATCTGTGTCCCCAGCAGAGCCCCTCCTTACATCTTTGTCCCCAGTGGAGCCCCTCCTCACATCTGTGTCCCCAGCAGAGCAGCAGGGTCCTCTATAATCCTGCCCCAATAATTCCCCCTATCACCTTTCTGTGTGTTGTCTGTGTCCCCGGCAGCACAGCAGTCCTTCAAGCTGCCTCTGTGCTAGCTCCTGGTTTTCTCCCTGTGTTCAGTGGAGAGGGGAGGGTCCTCCCCTTTCCACTGAACACAAGTGGATTAGTCCTCACGGTGGCCATCTTTTCATAGCCCACTGGAAGTGACTTTGTTCCCACACTGAGAACAAAGCACCTAGCCAGGCGGATGGTGCTCGGCTCCATCAATTGCACTGCTCCAAACCTCGTCAATGAAGTGCCGCGTCTGCAATCTTGTGATTGCACTGATGGGGCACTTCCCATAGTGCACTGGGTCCGGCGCTTGAACACAGCGCACTTAGTTAAAGGACATTTTTTTTTTCTTAAAGGGGCAGTTTAAAAACATTTTTTTTGTGTGACTGCAGCAGGGGGGCGGCACTCAGGTGTCCCCTGTGGATGGGCAGCCACTGTGCGCAGTCATGTTGGAACAGGAAGGGGCCATCCTCAAACTGTTCCCACAAAGTTGAAAGCATGAAATAGTCCAAAATGTATTGGTATGCAGAGTTCCCTTTATTGGAACTAAGGGGCCAAGCTCAACCCCTGAAAAACAAGCACACACCAAAGTACCAAAGAAGTGGTTGAAAAGTCCAGTTATTTCTTCTTGGTCGCAGTAACCGTGACAAGTAGCTAATGTTTCAGGCGCTTCATGGAGCCTCTTTCATCCGGGGTTGTAAAGTTAACAAGCAGATAACCAAAAGCAGGTGTCTTGGAATGGATTCCTGTTTAAAGACTTGCCCAGGTCATGGATGGACTGGACTGGCTGTAAGACACAGCATTTAGATTTCATACCTGGCTGATCCTTGTGAAAGTACCGTAGTAGCCATCACTACTACAGTGATCCTGGCTGTCTTCAGGATTCTATGCCGAGCAGCAGATCTGCTACATAGAAAACACAGGGGGTTGCTCACTTAGTATGGGTGCCATTCAGGGAATGCCTATTATTTTTCTCAATGAACACAATGCCTTCTCTTATTGAACAAGTTGGAGATTATATCATTGCTGCCCCACCTCTCTCTACCTCGTTCAAGCAGAGAACACTTTGCATTCATTAAGAGGTATGGAATATACATAGTTACATTGGCCTAGACCAGTACAACTGTGCAGACAAAAACAAAACGATATCTGCAATTTAGATTTAGACCCCTTTCACACTGAGGCATTTTTTTCCGGGATTTTAGCACTAGAAATAGCGCCTGAAAACTGCCTCCCATGCCGCCCGAATGTGAAAGCCTGAGTGCTTTCATACTGGGGGGGTGCGCTTGTGGGGCGTTAGAAAAAGTCCTGAAAGCATCATCTTTGAGGTGGTTTGGGAGCGCCCCTGCCCATTGCAATGAATGGGCAGCACCCCTTCTTCGGGCCACTAGCGGGGGTTAAAAGCGCTCTGCTAGCAACTGAAAAGCACCTCTTAAACAGCAGTAAAGTGTTGATAAAACGAGTGGCGCTTTACAGCTAACGCACACACTGCCCCAGTGTGAAAGGGGTCTTAAAGCGATGTAAACCCTTACACATACCCAGTGCGGTGACTGGTCACCGGTGATACACACTGGACACCAATGTAAGGAGGCCATTTCCTATTGACTACCAATGTAAGGCTGGGATCACACTTTTGCGAATTGGATGTGGGTTTCCCTGCATCCAATTCGCATAACAGGAGACTGTGACTGGCTCTCAATGAAACTCGATCACATATCTTGGGGGCGGCTGCAGAGTAGATTGCACAGAGGTCCTGTGCGTCTTTGGCTCAGTTTCAGGTCCGAATTTAGGCAAAAATTCAGGTCTGATTCACCCCTGAACCGGAGAACAGGGGCAGGTACGGTGCCCCCGCTGTGAGCTGCATCCGAATTAAGTGTGAATTCAGCCTAAGGGAGCACTACGACCATCAATGTTAGGGGTACTTCTTTCACTAATAACCAATGTAAGAGGGACGGTGTCCTGATCACTAGCAATGTGTGGGGTGGCTACCATGACCACCAAAGTTAAAGTGGATGTAAACCCTTACATATACCCAATAAAGTGACTGGCTTCTGGTGAAACACAGAGATGAAACAAATCCTCCTACATACTTTGTACCCGTCTATCTGCAGTCTTCTCTTAATCTGTTCAAAGTGCTGAACTTATAAAGCTTGTCTGCGAGTTCAGAAAAAAGAGGGCAGAAAGCTAAAATGACACATTGCAAAGCTCAATGAGGAGAGTTCTGCAAGCTGATTGGAGGGAAGAGACACACACCCCCCTCACACAGCTCACAGGAACAGTGCTGTGGTTGCAATCTGATGGAAGTCACTCCCTGTCACCATTTTTCTCTTACTGTCAGGAAAACTTGTCAGAAGTGGCTCAGGCCGATAGCACAGGAACGAAGCAGCAGACAGAAATGACACTAATGCCGCATACACACGATCAAATTGTCTGGCGTTCTTAGTCCTCCGAAATGCATTTCACCGGACAATTCGATCGTGTGTGGGCTTCAGCGGACTTTCTCAGCGTAAAGTCTGGCGGACTTGGGTTTCAGCGGACAATACATTTCGTCAGTATGCTAGTCCGGCGGACTAAGAATGACGCATGCTCAGAAGCAAGTACGAAAAGGAAGCTATTGGCTACTGGCTATTGAACTTCCTTTTTCTAGTCCCGTCGTACATGCTGTACATCATCGCGCTAGCAAGCGCTGGACTTTCTGTGTGTCCGTGTGTGGCCAAGTCCGTTCTGTAGAAAGTCCGCCGGACTATGAGCCGGATTGTTTGCCGGACTAAGTACGCCGGACAATTTGATCGTGTGTACGCGGCATTAGTGTTCTTAAAGAGGATCTTCGCTGCATACAAGCACAACAAACTAAAAAAAAACACCCCTGCCCCCTAGCATTTCTGACTCTTGCCATCTTGAGTAAGGGCAAATGATTCATGTAACATTTACTTCCTGGATTCCATCTGCCGTTAGCTCAAGCATTCATGCAGGTGAGAGTGTGCTTAGTTGAGAAAAACCCTCCTCATTTCCTCCCCTCCTGAAGACTCCTGGCTTTTGCGTAGGCAAGAAACTAGGAAGTAACTGAAGAAATAATTTTTATTTTATTTTTAAAACAAGAAATTGTGATAGACTTTTCTATGTATTTACTAGGACAAGCAGCATGAGGATTAAAAATAATCAATTGTAGTGGATTAACTCAGACAAGTACACACCATAGAGTGATTTGCTTTAATAATATTTCATGTCTGAGGTTTACAATCACTTTATGTGTCCTATAAATCTCACCTTGCCATAGGGTTGCCACCTTTTCTTCAAGTAAAACCCGAACACTTCCCTTACACTGTAAGGTGGGACTCTGCAGACTCTAATGTAAGGGAGAACTCTGGGGATGCTCTGGGAACCATGATGTAAGGGGGAACACTGAGTACTCTGATGTACGGAGAGGACTCTGATGTAAGGGGGAACACTGTGGCCTCTGTTGTAAAGGAGAACTGTGATATAAGGGGTGCTCTGAGAACCCTAATTTACCTTAGTGTACTCACTCAGAGGCAGGAGAGATAACGTGGGACTTCAGTCACAGACAGGGATGGATGGGGAGCTCACTCACCCCTTGACAGTCAGCACCTCTCATCCTGATGTATCTGAGGCTGCTAGACTTCAAATTTACAGGCCCCACTTTCCTTTTCTGAGGCACAGTGCTGAGGATTGGAGTGTGGGCAGACACAGAGGGGTAGGCGTGGGGGAAAGAGGAGCAGATCAAGCCCTCTCTCCTCTCCCATCTGTATGTTGGGGATGTTAGTGCTGGCTTTGGGCAGTGTGAAAGAGTGTAACAGACACTCTCAGCTTAGGCAACTGGAGTCAGCAACCCTGCTGGGATGCCATAGTCCAGTCTGAATAATGTGTCCGGGTTTCAGGCAGTTTGAAACCCGGACACATGATTCCAAACCCAAACTGTCCGGGTGAATCCTGGACAGATGGCAACCTTACCTTGCCAGCAGGGTAGATGGAGGAATCTATCACTGCTGGCCATCGCATATAAACAAAGCAGGCTTAAAGCAGTTGTAAAGTCAGAATTTTTTAGAATGCATTATTAGGAAAATAAAAAAAAATAAAAAAAACACCTTCTCTGTGCAGCAGCCCCCCTAATTACTAGAGCCCATCTTGATATAGCAAATATTGCAGGAGAGTCTCAGCTGTCCAGGACTCTCCTTCCTCCTTGACTGAGACAGCAGTGTGGTGCCATTGGCTCACGCTGCTGTCAAAGTCAGTGAGCCAATGAGGAGAGAGTGGGGTGACCCAAACCGAAGCTCCATGTCTGAATGGAGAGCTAGCAGGGGACCCAAGAGGAGGATCTGGACTGCTCTGTGCAAAACAATTACACAAAGCAGATAAGTATAACATGTTTGTTATTTTTAAATGAAAAAAACTGAGACTTTAATATCACTTCAAATAGTTTTATTTTCAGAATAGATCAAATTAATCCACTGACAAGAACTATAAAGATATACATTTTTATTATTTCCTGAAATTAAAAAACATACAAGAGCCTATAATAATAAAAAAATAAAAATAAACAAATCACAAAGCAGTGTTCTTTCTGAACTTAAGAAATTTGTATATCCTCATTCTTCCAGCAGTGGCAGTAAGCAGTCCTTCCATTATGCTGAAGGGGTTTCCCATGATCACCATCCAGTGTTGTAATACTAAAGGGCTTGTTCACATGTCCATTGAACTGCATTTTGCTGCACACCTCCACACATGTATAGTATGAGCAGGACCCATAGGAAACAATAGTTTTCTGTATGTCCTGTTCATTAACATCATGCATGTGTGTTGTTGTGCAGTAAACGGACACGGTGTGAAGAAGCTCTGTGCTGGTTCACACATAGTTCGGTGATTGGCATTTTTCTGCACTGGAAGAACGCCAGTCACACAGTTATCTATGTGGCCAGTGCACAATGGGATGCAGCCTGGAGCAGCAGTAAAATGCAGACATGCTGGTTGTACCGTAGAGCACAGGAAGGCACTGCATGTCACTGTACAACAGCTCATCACACTGTACCGCTCTACTGTGACATGAATGATGTGTCACTTTGTGCGCTTCACGTAAGGTTTACATAAAAAAAAGAAGAAAAAATATCCATGTGATGCAGTAAAAACGTGCATCACTCCACCTCCTACCGCTGGCTCATTGTGATAGCTGCTTGCGCACACAAAACCGCTCCAGTTTTATGTGTGTGCAGCAACGTTTTTAACCCCTTTTCAGCCACTAGCAGGGGCTTAAAACCGATCCGCTAGCAGCCGAATAGCGCAGCTAAAATGACGGTAAAGTGGCGCTAAGGATAGCGACGCTTAGTGCGGCTCAGTGTGAAAGGGGTCCAACTCAATAAAACTATTTTTTTTATTGCAATCTGTCCCAAAAAAAAAAAATATATATGCTGAAGCATGGGGGTAATCCACCCCTAATGTTAGGGGCAAATTGCCCCTCTACCCCTGCCCCCATGCTTTGGCATATATGCTCTTCTTTTTTTTTTTTAGCCTGTGGGCTGAATGAAAAAAAAGATTGATCAGTGGTATTCTCACCATTAGATTAACGCCCTGCATCCATCCACTTCTAATGATGGGCATACATGCACTGTTTTTCTTTTTCAACTGTGGTGGTGAAATCACCTCCTACAGCGCCGGAGTCGCTGATTTTTGTATCGTGAAAGCAAACCCCCTTGCTGTCAAAATAAATAAATTTGTGCTGCAGCTGAATGGCGTACCTGAAAAGCAAACAATGGTAACAATAAAATATTAACTCAATAAAACAACTATTTTTATTGCAATCTGTGCCAAAAAAAGTAAAAGATATATGCCAAAGCAATGGGGGCAATCCACCCCTAATGTTAGGGGCAAATTGCCCCTCCACCCCTGCTTCAACATATATGCTCTTTTTTTTTTTTTAAACTGTGGTGGTGAAATAACCTCCTACAGTACTGGGGTCACTGTTTTTCGTATCATGAGAGCAAACCCCGTTGCTGTCAGAATAAATAAACCCATGCTGCAGCTGCATGGTGTACCTGCAAAGCAAATAATGGTTAACAATAAAACAAAGTAACATTACAGTATAACAGTAAGACATACCATACCTGCAAAGCAAATACAACATTACAGTTAAGCATAAACTACAGTAACAAAAGAGAGAGAACAATAGAGAAGAAAAATAAAATTACAACAATTTCTGGCTATTTTTTTTTTTTTTTTGCACTTTTATTTTAAATGTAAGTGTTCCAGATTAGGATCTCTCAAAATGTGATGGCCATCTTATCTTTTGAGACCCTGTGTTAGTGTGCCATAGGACTGTGCAGTGCTGTACCCTACACAAATACTTCACTAGTGTGTGGTAAGGACGGAAACAGTCATCGATGCAGAGACCAGATTAGTAGGACAGGAGGGACAATAATAGCGGGTGTCACACCTATATTCAGGTTTTCTGCAGATACAACATGTTTGGGGTGCTCTTTGGGCAAGGGTAACCCACAAAGGACTTCTGGAAAGTGCTTCTCATGCAGCCAGGTCACTGCATTTGCATTGGGAAGTTGGGCCCCAGCACCATCTGGAAACAGAAGGGCTGTGATGATCTCTTCTTGGAATTTTAGGAAGGATCCAGTTCGTTCTGATGCTTTGTATAGCACATAAGCGTTCATCAGAGCCAATTGAAAAAAAATATACAGACATTTTTTTATACCAGCATCTGGCCTTACAATTAAGTACAGCGTCATCATCTTGTTGTTGGAAGTCCAGCCCTCCTATGTTAAAGTTGTATTCGCGGACACAGAGGGGCATCACAACAACACCAGTCGCCGTTGTAATTTCGACTGCCGTATCTGCGTAAAGGGAGGGCAGAACAAAAACATTCCGTGTATCCCTCCACATCACTGTGAGTAAAATATTACATCTCAAGCAGGCTCTCTCCCCCCATCTAAGTCGGGATTCTACAAGCCATTGGGGAAGCCCCAGAGATTAAATCACACAGTGCAACATGTGGCAATTCCACAATCAAAAAGGTGACTAAAAAGTGACACGCTTGCGCAAGTGTCCACGTATAAGGGGTACCCCTATCCGAATAAGGGTGACACCAAGTCCCAAACAATCTTGCCAGCGCTCCCTATGTAGTCTGGGCAGTTGGCACTACTTTGGTTAGTGTAGTAATGTCCTCTCTCCTCTCGCTGGAATCGAAAAGGGCTCCACGAGAGGAGGTGACATCACTTACTCTCCCTGTGTCTACATTACACAGGCAGATGACAGTCCATCATTCGCCAGAACCAATCACCAGGTCCAGGCCAGAAATCAATGGCCTGGGCCTGGAGACTGATCGGTTCTAGAACTAATCTGTTTGCTGTGGGTGTGCACACCCGATGTACAAGGAAGGCGATTTGGCCAGGAGAGCCAACCTGCCACAGTACAACTTCGGTGGCTGGTCCTTAACTGGTTAAAAATATATCCGATTTAAGTATGTGTTCTTAACCCAAAAAAGTGATTTTTATCAATCTCAGATTCCTACAAATCCGACTTCCTTGTGTGGGCTCTGGGGAATGGGCTTTGGACTTTAAGCTATGGGCTTTGGGATTTGCAGTGTACATGACCGCAACTAACGTGCACTGCCAAACAGACATGGGGGGGATGAAGGGGTGTGGGGGCATTAACTAGTGGATGTGGATGGATTTTTACTGAATAAAAAGATAGTTTACGGTAAAAAAAAAAAAAATCCGACCTGCTCCTCCCCTATAGCCAGCCAATCACACTCCTTTGTACGATGTTAAAGAAGTGACACGAAACTCTGGTTTAAAAAATATATATTCAATTTAAGTGTGTATTCTTAACCCCAAAAAAGTGATTTTTACTGATCTCAGACTCCAAATCACCATTTATGTTTTTCTGATCTAACTGCTTGAAATGGGTTTTGGGCTACAAGGTTTGGGCTGCAGGCTAAAGGAGAGGTATGGGAGTTAATGGAGAATGACAGAAGAAGGCAGGAACATACAGAGACAATTTCATAAAAAATACTTTACAAGGACATTAACTAGACTGTCTATCTTATCTATAAAATCTATCTACCTACCTTTTTTATAAACAAGACTAAAAACATGCATACTATCTTATCATATCACTATCTTATCTATGCATACAAAATATATTTTTTCAAACAAACAGAAGCGAGAAGAAAAGGGAGAGGTTCAGGGGTTAAATGGGGGATGTGATAAGGAATAAGAAACATACAGCAAGAAACAATTTCATGACAAATAATGTACATTATAGTACATTGATTATAACATCTTGTTTCTATAAAATCTATACAGGAACAAAATACATACTGTACATACTATCATATTATATATCACTATCTTACCTATATTTACCAAAAAAAAAAAAATGTTTTTTTTTGTATTTTTTATTTTTTTAAATTTCAAACAAACAGAAGTGAGGGGAAATGGAGAGGTTTAGGAGTTAACAGCAGATGTGACAAGGAATCAGAGACACACAGATAAGAAATTATTTCACTAACAATAAGGCTGGGTTCACACTGCTGCGGTGACGAGATCGGATGTGATTCGCACCGCACTGCAGTGCAAATGACATCCGATCTCTGTGCAATACGAGTTCAGCCATACAGATAGTATGGCTGAATTCGCATCACATCCGGCCCAAACTCGCACAGGACCCTTTTTTTGGTCTGCAGCAGAATCGGATGGCATGGGTGTTCACACCATGCAATCCGATTCCTGTCCGAGTTTGCAGATCGCACTGTGATATGCGAACTGATCTGGGGGTGTCATTAACTTTTCACTGACACTCCCAGCAGTTCGCATAGGGCAGTGTGAACTGCCGCCGGGAGGCATGCGATGTGGGAACCCACAGTAGATTCGCAGCGTTCCCGCATCGCAGCAGTGTGAACCCAGCCTAAATGACAGAAACATTAAGTAGTGGATCTGTATGGATTAATAAAAAATGATATATTTAGTGCCATGAACAAAAAAAGAACACCCGGCCTCCTCCTCCCCCAATAGCTGGCAAATCACACTCCATTTTTGTTGAATGGTAAAGGAGTGATGCTAAACTCTGTTTTAAAAAAAATATCCAATTCAGATATGTGTTCTTTACCCAAAAAAGTGATTTTTACAGGTTTCAGACTCCTCCAAAACTCCATATTCTTTTTTTTGTGATCCGATTTCCTGGGCCATGGGCTTTGCACTGTACATGGAGCAGTGTACATAACTAACGTGCACTGCTTGTTCAAAACGAAGAAGTGAAGGGGGAAATGAAAGGCGTGGGAGCTCATGGAAGATGTTATAGTACATGGAAGCAGAAAAAAAAAGGAAAGAAAAGAATTAATGAAAAATAGATAACAGGGCCATCTCTTAGTGGATGTGTATGGATTGTTACTGAAGAATAGGAATATTAGGAATTAAGAATATTAAGAATAGGAATAAATAAATCTAACCTCCTCCCCCCTTAGGCTCTATTGAAACTATGAAATATGTTAACATCAATGCATTTTTTGCCTCTGCGTTTTTGGAAAGGGTCAGGGACTTTTTTCCTGCAAAATGCAGCATTTTGCATGTAAAAGACTTAAATGGGCCCACATCCAAAAGGCAAGTACCATGTTTTTACCGCAATTTTGCAGTGATTTTACCAGACCCTTATCCGAGCATGCAGCCCGGCAGGCCAGGAAAAGGAGGAGACGAGTGGAAGAAGAAGCAGCGGGAGAAGCCCAGAGGAGGAAGATGCGGAAGAAGATGGAGGAAGACCAGAGGAAGAAGCAGAGAAGAAGAAGATGATATTTTTAATAAAAGACTTGTCAAAAACTGTCTACTGTATTATTTAATACTACACTACTTTATTGGTGAATAAGTAGGGGTAGTGTACCTAGGGTTGCCACCTGTACGGGAATGACCTGGACAGTCCGGGATTTGACACTTGTTTCTGTCCTCCTGAAACCCAGGCACAGCAGCACACCTCCAGTCTCACGGATGACTGGAGCCAGCATGGGGACTCAGCAGGGGGTAGCCTTCAATGCAGTTGCTGCAGTTTCACTCACTCTCTCTCTCACACACCCCCCCCCCCCCCCCCGCCCAGATGGTGACGTGAGCAGGAACGCAGAGAGGAGTATCCTTCACTGCTTCACTCTCTTCTCACACTCTTCCCCGCCCTCGCAAGCGGCCACAGTGTGAATGCTCAGCTGTGCTAAGACACATCCAGTGATGATCTTTCAGAGGAACCCATGGGAGACAGCCACTCCACCACCCAGCTCTGCCCCCTAACACCGGCCCTGTCCCCAACTTCCCACACACATCTTTTAGTGTCCCCAGCGACAGCCCTTACTCCTGCCAGTAAGTCTCTCTCTAATGGAGGTCTGCAGGGGGGCACACTGATACAAGGGGGCTCTTGAGCTAATGGGAGGGTCTTTAAGGGGGGGTAATGTAAAGGGACTCTAATCTAATGGGGGTCTTTAAGGGGGGGTGGCTGATTAACCACTTTCAGACCGGACCATTTTGCTGGGTCTTTTTACAATTTGGCACTGTGCTGCTTTAACTGGTAATTGCGCGGTCATGCAATGCTGTACCCAAACAAAATTTACGTCCTTTTTTCCCACAAATAGAGCTTTCTTTTAAAGGTATTTGATTGACTCTGCGATTTTAATTTTTTGCGATATAAACATAAAAAGACCGAAATTTAAAAAAAAAAATGATATTTTCTACTTTTTGTTATTAGAAAAATCCAATAAACTCAATTTTAGTCATACCTTTAGGCCAAAATGTATTCAGCCACATGTCTTTGGTAAAAAAAAAAAAAGTCAATAAGTGTATATTTATTGGTTTACGCAAAAGTTGTCACGTCTACAAACTAAGGTAAATTTTCTAGAATTTACGCAGCTTTTAGTTTATGACTGCCTATCTCATTTCTTGAGGTGCTAAAATGGCAGGGCAGTACAACCCCCCCCCCCCAATTACCCCATTTTGGAAAGTAGACACCCCAAGGAAATTGATAAGAGGCATGTTGAGGCCATTGAATATTTTATTTTTTTGCCTCAAGCGATTGAATAATGACAAAAAAAATGTTGTCACTAAATGATATATTGCTCACACATGCCATGGTTATATGTGGAATTGTACCCCAAAATACATTCTGCTGCTTCTCCTGAGTACGGGAATACCACATGTGGTCGCCCTTTTGGGAGCCTAGCCGCGTACGGGGCCCCGAAAGCCAAGCACCGCCTTCAGGATTTCTAAGGGCATACATTTGTAATTTCACTCCTCACTACCTATCACTACCTATCACAGTTTTGAAGGCCATAAAATGCCAAGATGGCACAAAACCCCCACAAATAACCCCATTTTAGAAAGTAGACACCCCAAGCTATTTGCTGAGAGGCATGTTGAGTTCATGGAATATTTTATATTTTGCCACAAGTTGCGGGAAAATTACAAACTTTATTTTTTTTTCACAAACTTGTCACTAAATGATAGATTGCTCAAACATGCCATGGGCATATGTGGAATCACACCCCAAAATGAATTCTGCTGCTTCTCTTGAGTACAGGGATACCACATGTGTGGAACTTTTTGGGAGCCTAGCCGCCTACAGGGCCCCGAAATCCAAGCACCACCTTCAGGATTTCTAAGGGCGTAAATTTTTGATTTCAAGCCTCACTACCTATCACAGTTTTGAAGGCCATAAAATGCCAAGATGGCACAAACCCCCCCCAAATGACCCTATTTTGAAAAGTAGACACCCAAAGCTATTTGCTGAGAGGCATGGTGAGTAATTGGCAGCTCTCATTTGTTTTTGAAAATGAAGAAAAAAAAGAAAAATGTATATTCTTTTTCTTTTTTTAAATTTTCAAAACTTTGTGACAAAAATCAAGGTCTGCAAAATACTCACCATACCTCTCAGCAAATAGCTTGGGGTGTCTCCTTTCCAAAATGGGGTCACTTGGGGGGATTTTGTGCTATCTAGGCATTCCATGGTCTCCGAAACTGTGATAGGCAGTGAGGAATGAAATCAAAAATTTACACCCTTAGAAAGCCTGAAGGTGGTGCTTGGATTTTGGGGTACCGTACGCGGTTAGGCTCCCAAAAGGTCTCACACTTGTGGTATCCCCATACTCAGGAGAAGCAACAGAATGTATTTTGGGGTGTAATTTCACATATAACCATGGCATGTTTTTTTCCCGCAACTTGTATCAAAATATAAAATATTCCATAGACTCGACATGCCTCTCAGCAAATAGCTTGGGGTGCCTACTTTCTAAAATTGAGTCATTTTGGGGGGTTTTGAACTGTCCTGGCATTTTATGCACAACATTTAGAAGCTTATGTCACACATCACCCACTCTTCTAACCATTTGAAGACAAAGCCCTTTCTGACACTTTTTGTTTACATGAAAAAATATTTTTTTTTCCAAAAAAATTACTTTGAACCCCCAAACATTAAGTATTTTTTTTTAGGCAAAGGCCCTACAGATTAAAATGGTGGGTGTTTTTTTTTTTTTCACATGGTATTTGCGCAGCGATTTTTCAAGCCTTTTTTGGGATAAAAAACACACTTTTTTAATTTTAATGCACTAAAAATCACTATAATGTCCAAATGTTTGATGAAATAAAAAATATGATCTTAGGCCGAGTACGTGGATACCAAACACGACATGCTTTAAAATTGCGCTGAAACTTGCAGTGGCGACAAACTACATACATTTTTAAAAGCCTTTAAACGCCTTTACAGGTGACCACTTTAGATTTACGGAGGAGCTCTACTGCTAAAATTAGTACCCTCGATCTGACCTTCACGGTGATACCTCACATGCATGGTGCAATTGCCGTTTACATATGACGCCAGACCGACGCTTGCGTTCGACGTTGCGCCATAGCAGGGGGGGACAGGAGGGTGTGATTTTTATTAATTATTTATTTTGCTTTTTTTTATTTTATTTTTAAACTGTTCCTTTGATTTATATATTTTTTTTAATCATTTTTATTGTTATCTCAGGGAATGTAAATATCCCCTATGATTGCAATAGGTAGTGACAGGTACTCTTTTTTGAAAAAATGAGGGTCTATCAGACCCTAGATCTCTCCTCTGCCCTCAAAGCATCTGACCACACCAAGATCTGTGTGATAAAATGTTTTCCCAATGGCGCTGTTTACATCCCGCGAAATCTAAGTCATGAAATGCTCGCAGCTTTCCGGTTTCTTAGACCATAGAGATGATTGGAGCCATTCTGGTCTCTGATCAGCTCTATGGTCAGCTCGCGGAACCACCGGCTGCATTCTCAGGTTCCCTGTTGGGAAAGGAGAGCCTGAGAAAACCATGGAAGACGGGGGGGGGACATTCCCTCCCACTGCTTGTAAAAGCAGTATAGAGGCTAATTAGCCGCTAGGATTGCTTTTACATAAAAGCTGAACGCTGGCTGAAAAGAATGATACCAAGATGATACCTAAACCTGCAGGCATCATTCTGGTATAAGCACTCAACGTCCAGCAACATACCAGTACGTTGCTGGAACTGGTTGGGCATATATTGTAATTTTTTTTTTCATGCAGCCTGTGGGCTGAACGAAAAAAAAATATTGATTGGTGGGTATGCCCACCATTAGAATACCTCCCTTCATCCACCCACTTCTAATGGTGGGCATACATGCACCATTTATATATGCCGAAGCATGGGGGCATCCTCCCACAACAGTTAGGAGCAAATTGCTCCTCCACCCCTTCTGCCCCCATGCTTTGGCATATATGCTCTTTTTTTAACTGTGGTGGTGAAATCACTTCTGACAGTGCTGGAGTCACGGCTTTATGTATCATGGGAGCAAACGCTGTTGCTGTCAAGATAAATAAATCCGTGCTGCAGCTGAATGGCTTTCCTGCTAAGCAAATGATGGTTAACAATAAAACAACAATAAAACAAAGTAACATTACAGTATAACAGTAGAACTTACCATACCTGCAAAGCAAATACAAAAAAAATAGCAAAAAATAACACATTTAACGCAACCTGTGCCTAAAATATATATATCCTTATCAATAGGTAGTGACAGGTACTCTTTTTTTGAAAAAATGAGGGTCTATCAGACCCTAGATCTCTCCTCTGCCCTCAAAGCATCTGACTACACCAAGATCTGTGTGATAAAATGTTTTCCCAATGGCGCTGTTTACATCCCGCAAAATCGAAGTCATGAAATGCTCGTAGCTTTCCGGTTTCTTAGGCCATAGAGATGATTGGAGCCATTCTGGTCTCTGATCAGCTCTATGGTCAGCTCGCGGAACCACCGGCTGCATTCTCAGGTTCCCTGTTGGGACAGGAGAGCCTGAGAAAACCATGGAAGATGGGGGGGGGGGGGGGTCATTCCCTCCCACTGCTTGTAAAAACAGTCTAGAAGCTAATTAGCCGCTAGGATTGATATTACATAAAAGCCAACCGCTGGCTGAAAAGAATGCTACCAAGATGATACCTAAACCTGCAGGCATCATTCTGGTATAAGCACTCAACGTCCAGCAACATACCAGTACGTTGCTGGAACTGGTTGGGCATATATTGTAATTTTTTTTTTCATGCAGCCTGTGGGCTGAACGAAAAAAAATATTGATTGGTGGGTATGCCCACCATTAGAATACCTCCCTTCATCCACCCACTTCTAATGGTGGGCATACATGCACCATTTATATATGCCGAAGCATGGGGGCATCCTCCCACAAAAGTTAGGAGCATATTGCTCCTCCAGCCCTTCTGCCCCCATGCCTCGGCATATATGCTCTTTTTTTAACTGTGGTGGTGAAATCACCTCCGACAGTGCTGGAGTCACAGCTTTATGTATCGTGGGAGCAAACGCTGTTGCTGTCAAGATAAATAAATCCGTGCTGCAGCTGAATGGCGTACCTGCTAAGCAAATGATGGTTAACAATAAAACAAAGTAACATTACAGTATAACAGTAGGACTTACCATACCTGCAAAGCAAATACAAAAAAATAGCAAAAAATAACACATTTAACGGAACCTGTGCCAAAAATATATATATCCCTATCAATAGGTAGTGACAGGTACTCTCTTTTGAAAAAATGAGGGTCTATCAGACCCTAGATCTCTCCTCTGCCCTCAAAGCATCTGACCACACCAAGATCTGTGTGATAAAATGTTTTCCCAATGGCGCTGTTTACATCCCACGAAATCGAAGTCATGAAATGCTCGTAGCTTTCCGCTTTCTTAGGCCATAGAGAGGATTGGAGCCATTCTGGTTTCTGATCAGCTCTATGGTCAGCTCGCGGAACCACTGGCTGCATTCTCAGGTTCCCTGTTGGGACAGGAGAGCCTGAGAAAACCATGGAAGACGGGGGGGGACATTCCCTCCCACTGCTTGTAAAAGCAGTCTAGAGGCTAATTAGCCCCTAGGATTGCTTTTACATAAAAGCCGACCGCTGGCTGAAAAGAATGATACCAAGATGATACCTAAACCTGCAGGCATCATTCTGATATAAGCACTCAAAGTCCGGCAAAAATACCAGTACGTTGCTGGAACTGGTTGGGCATATATTGTATTTTTTTTTTTTCATGCAGCCTGTGGGCTGAACGAATAAAAAATATTGATTGGTGGGTATGCCCACCATTAGAATACCTCCCTTCATCCACCCACTTCTAATGGTGGGCATACATGCACCATTTATATATGCCGAAGCATGGGAGCAGCCTCCCGCAAAAGTTAGGTGCTAATTGCTCCTCCACCCCTTCTGCCCCATGCTTCGGCATATATGCTCTTTTTTTAACTGTGGTGGTGAAATCACCTCCGACAGTGCTGGAGTCACGGCTTTATGTATCGTGGGAGCAAACGCTGTTGCTGTCAAGATAAATAAATCCGTGCTGCAGCTGAATGGCGTACCTGCTAAGCAAATGATGGTTAACAATAAAACAACAATAAAACAAAGTAACATTACAGTATAACAGTAGGACTTACCATACCTGCAAAGCAAATACAAAAAAATAGCAAAAAATAACACATTTAACGCAACCTGTGCCTAAAATATATATATCCCTATCAATAGGTAGTGACAGGTACTCTCTTTTGAAAAAATGAGGGTCTATCAGACCCTAGATCTCTCCTCTGCCCTCAAAGCATCTGACCACACCAAGATCTGTGTGATAAAATGTTTTCCCAATGGCGCTGTTTACATCCCGCGAAATCGAAGTCATGAAATGCTCGTAGCTTTCCGGTTTCTTAGGCCATAGAGATGATTAGAGCCATTCTGGTCTCTGATCAGCTCTATGGTCAGCTCGCGGAACCACCGGCTGCATTCTCAGGTTCCCTGTTGGGACAGGAGAGCCTAAGAAAACCATGGAAGGGGGGGGGGACATTCCCTCCCACTGCTTGTAAAAGCAGTCTAGAGGCTAATTAGCCGCTAGGATTGCTTTTACATAAAAGCCGACCGCTGGCTGAAAAGAATGATACCAAGATGATACCTAAACCTACAGCCATCATTCTGGTATAAGCACTCAACGTCCAGCAACATACCAGTACGTTGCTGGAACTGGTTGGGCATATATTGTAATTTTTTTTTTCATGTAGCCTGTGGGCTGAACGAAAAAAAAATATTGATTGGTGGGTATGCCCACCATTAGAATACCTCCCTTCATCCACCCACTTCTAATGGTGGGCATACATGCACCGTTTATATATGCCGAAGCATGGGGGCATCCTCCCGCAAAAGTTAGGAGCATATTGCTCCTCCACCCCTTCTGCCCCCATGACTCGGCATATATGCTCTTTTTTTAACTGTGGTGGTGAAATCACCTCCGACAGTGCTGGAGTCACAGCTTTATGTATCGTGGGAGCAAACGCTGTTGCTGTCAAGAAAAATAAATCCGTGCTGCAGCTGAATGGCGTACCTGCTAAGCAAATGATGGTTAACAATAAAACAAAGTAACATTACAGTATAACAGTAGGACTTACCATACCTGCAAAGCAAATACAAAAAAATAGCAAAAAATAACACATTTAACGGAACCTGTGCCTAAAATATATATATCCCTATCAATAGGTAGTGACAGGTACTCTCTTTTGAAAAAATGAGGGTCTATCAGACCCTAGATCTCTCCTCTGCCCTCAAAGCATCTGACCACACCAAGATCTGTGTGATAAAATGTTTTCCCAATGGCGCGGTTTACATCCCACGAAATCGAAGTCATGAAATGCTCGTAGCTTTCCGGTTTCTTAGGCCATAGAGAGGATTGGATCCATTCTGGTTTCTGATCAGCTCTATGGTCAGCTCGCGGAACCACCGGCTGCATTCTCAGGTTCCCTGTTGGGACAGGAGAGCCTGAGAAAACCATGGAAGACGGGGGGGGACATTCCCTCCCACTGCTTGTAAAAGCAGTCTAGAGGCTAATTAGCCCCTAGGATTGCTTTTACATAAAAGCCGACCGCTGGCTGAAAAGAATGATACCAAGATGATACCTAAACCTGCAGGCATCATTCTGATATAAGCACTCAAAGTCCGGCAAAAATACCAGTACGTTGCTGGAACTGGTTGGGCATATATTGTATTTTTTTTTTCATGCAGCCTGTGGGCTGAACGAATAAAAAATATTGATTGGTGGGTATGCCCACCATTAGAATACCTCCCTTCATCCACCCACTTCTAATGGTGGGCATACATGCACCATTTATATATGCCGAAGCATGGGAGCAGCCTCCCACAAAAGTTAGGTGCTAATTGCTCCTCCACCCCTTCTGCCCCCATGCTTCGGCATATATGCTCTTTTTTTAACTGTGGTGGTGAAATCACCTCCGACAGTGCTGGAGTCACGGCTTTATGCATCGTGGGAGCAAACGCTGTTGCTGTCAAGATAAATAAATCCGTGCTGCAGCTGAATGGCGTACCTGCTAAGCAAATGATGGTTAACAATAAAACAACAATAAAACAAAGTAACATTACAGTATAAGAGTAGAACTTACCATACCTGCAAAGCAAATACAAAAAAAATAGCAAAAAATAACACATTTAACGCAACCTGTGCCTAAAATATATATATCCTTATCAATAGATAGTGACAGGTACTATTTTTTTGAAAAAATGAGGGTCTATCAGACCCTAGATCTCTCCCCTGCCCTCAAAGCATCTGACTACACCAAGATCTGTGTGATAAAATGTTTTCCCAATGGCGCTGTTTACATCCCGCGAAATCGAAGTCATGAAATGCTCGTAGCTTTCCGGTTTCTTAGGCCATAGAGATGATTGGAGCCATTCTGGTCTCTGATCAGCTCTATGGTCAGCTCGCGGAACCACCGGCTGCATTCTCAGGTTCCCTGTTGGGACAGGAGAGCCTGAGAAAACCATGGAAGATGGGGGGGGGGGGGGTCATTCCCTCCCACTGCTTGTAAAAACAGTCTAGAAGCTAATTAGCCGCTAGGATTGATTTTACATAAAAGCCAACCGCTGGCTGAAAAGAATGCTACCAAGATGATACCTAAACCTGCAGGCATCATTCTGGTATAAGCACTCAAAGTCCAGCAACATACCAGTACATTGCTGGAACTGGTAAAGCATATATTGTAATTTATTTTATTCATGCACCCTATGGGCTGAACGAATAAAAAATATTGATTGGTGGGTATGTCCACCATTAGAATACCTCCCTTCATCCACCCACTTCTAATGGTGGGCATACATGCACCATTTATATATGCCGAAGCATGGGGGCAGCCTCCCGCAAAAGTTAGGAGCAAATTGCTCCTCCACCCCTTCTGCCCCCATGCTTCGGCATATATGCTCTTTTTTTAACTGTGGTGGTGAAATCACCTCCGACAGTGCTGGAGTCACAGCTTTATGTATCGTGGGAGCAAACGCTGTTGCTGTCAAGATAAATAAATCCGTGCTGCAGCTGAATGGCTTTCCTGCTAAGCAAATGATGGTTAACAATAAAACAACAATAAAACAAAGTAACATTACAGTATAACAGTAGGACTTACCATACCTGCAAAGCAAATACAAAAAAATAGCAAAAAATAACACATTTAACGCAACCTGTGCCTAAAATATATATATCCCTATCAATAGGTAGTGACAGGTACTCTCTTTTGAAAAAATGAGGGTCTATCAGACCCTAGATCTCTCCTCTGCCCTCAAAGCATCTGACCACACCAAGATCTGTGTGATAAAATGTTTTCCCAATGGCGCTGTTTACATCCCGCGAAATCGAAGTCATGAAATGCTCGTAGCTTTCCGGTTTCTTAGGCCATAGAGATGATTAGAGCCATTCTGGTCTCTGATCAGCTCTATGGTCAGCTCGCGGAACCACCGGCTGCATTCTCAGGTTCCCTGTTGGGACAGGAGAGCCTAAGAAAACCATGGAAGACGGGGGGGGGGGGGACATTCCCTCCCACTGCTTGTAAAAGCAGTCTAGAGGCTAATTAGCCGCTAGGATTGCTTTTACATAAAAGCCGACCGCTGGCTGAAAAGAATGATACCAAGATGATACCTAAACCTACAGCCATCATTCTGGTATAAGCACTCAACGTCCAGCAACATACCAGTACGTTGCTGGAACTGGTTGGGCATATATTGTAATTTTTTTTTTCATGCAGCCTGTGGGCTGAACGAAAAAAAAATATTGATTGGTGGGTATGCCCACCATTAGAATACCTCCCTTCATCCACCCACTTCTAATGGTGGGCATACATGCACCATTTATATATGCCGAAGCATGGGGGCATCCTCCCGCAAAAGTTAGGAGCATATTGCTCCTCCACCCCTTCTGCCCCCATGCCTCGGCATATATGCTCTTTTTTTAACTGTGGTGGTGAAATCACCTCCGACAGTGCTGGAGTCACAGCTTTATGTATCGTGGGAGCAAACGCTGTTGCTGTCAAGATAAATAAATCCGTGCTGCAGCTGAATGGCGTACCTGCTAAGCAAATGATGGTTAACAATAAAACAAAGTAACATTACAGTATAACAGTAGGACTTACCATACCTGCAAAGCAAATACAAAAAAATAGCAAAAAATAACACATTTAACGGAACCTGTGCCTAAAATATATATATCCCTATCAATAGGTAGTGACAGGTACTCTCTTTTGAAAAAATGAGGGTCTATCAGACCCTAGATCTCTCCTCTGCCCTCAAAGCATCTGACCACACCAAGATCTGTGTGATAAAATGTTTTCCCAATGGCGCTGTTTACATCCCACGAAATCGAAGTCATGAAATGCTCGTAGCTTTCCGGTTTCTTAGGCCATAGAGAGGATTGGAGCCATTCTGGTTTCTGATCAGCTCTATGGTCAGCTCGCGGAACCACCGGCTGCATTCTCAGGTTCCCTGTTGGGACAGGAGAGCCTGAGAAAACCATGGAAGACGGGGGGGGGGGGACATTCCCTCCCACTGCTTGTAAAAGCAGTCTAGAGGCTAATTAGCCCCTAGGATTGCTTTTACATAAAAGCCGACCGCTGGCTGAAAAGAATGATACCAAGATGATACCTAAACCTGCAGGCATCATTCTGATATAAGCACTCAAAGTCCGGCAAAAATACCAGTACGTTGCTGGAACTGGTTGGGCATATATTGTATTTTTTTTTTCATGCAGCCTGTGGGCTGAACGAATAAAAAATATTGATTGGTGGGTATGCCCACCATTAGAATACCTCCCTTCATCCACCCACTTCTAATGGTGGGCATACATGCACCATTTATATATGCCGAAGCATGGGAGCAGCCTCCCGCAAAAGTTAGGTGCTAATTGCTCCTCCACCCCTTCTGCCCCCATGCTTCGGCATATATGCTCTTTTTTTAACTGTGGTGGTGAAATCACCTCCGACAGTGCTGGAGTCACGGCTTTATGTATCGTGGGAGCAAACGCTGTTGCTGTCAAGATAAATAAATCCGTGCTGCAGCTGAATGGCGTACCTGCTAAGCAAATGATGGTTAACAATAAAACAACAATAAAACAAAGTAACATTACAGTATAAGAGTAGAACTTACCATACCTGCAAAGCAAATACAAAAAAAATAGCAAAAAATAACACATTTAACGCAACCTGTGCCTAAAATATATATATCCTTATCAATAGATAGTGACAGGTACTATTTTTTTGAAAAAATGAGGGTCTATCAGACCCTAGATCTCTCCTCTGCTCTCAAAGCATCTGACTACACCAAGATCTGTGTGATAAAATGTTTTCCCAATGGCGCTGTTTACATCCCGCGAAATCGAAGTCATGAAATGCTCGTAGCTTTCCGGTTTCTTAGGCCATAGAGATGATTGGAGCCATTCTGGTCTCTGATCAGCTCTATGGTCAGCTCGCGGAACCACCGGCTGCATTCTCAGGTTCCCTGTTGGGACAGGAGAGCCTGAGAAAACCATGGAAGATGGGGGGGGGTCATTCCCTCCCACTGCTTGTAAAAACAGTCTAGAAGCTAATTAGCCGCTAGGATTGATTTTACATAAAAGCCAACCGCTGGCTGAAAAGAATGCTACCAAGATGATACCTAAACCTGCAGGCATCATTCTGATATAAGCACTCAAAGTCCAGCAACATACCAGTACGTTGCCGGAACTGGTAAGGCATATATTGTAATTTATTTTATTCATGCACCCTATGGGCTGAACGAATAAAAAATATTGATTGGTGGGTATGTCCACCATTAGAATACCTCCCTTCATCCACCCACTTCTAATGGTGGGCATACATGCACCATTTATATATGCCGAAGCATGGGGGCAGCCTCCCGCAAAAGTTAGGAGCAAATTGCTCCTCCACCCCTTCTGCCCCCATGCTTCGGCATATATGCTCTTTTTTTAACTGTGGTGGTGAAATCACCTCCGACAGTGCTGGAGTCACAGCTTTATGTATCGTGGGAGCAAACGCTGTTGCTGTCAAGATAAATAAATCCGTGCTGCAGCTGAATGGCTTTCCTGCTAAGCAAATGATGGTTAACAATAAAACAACAATAAAACAAAGTAACATTACAGTATAACAGTAGGACTTACCATACCTGCAAAGCAAATACAAAAAAATAGCAAAAAATAACACATTTAACGCAACCTGTGCCTAAAATATATATATCCCTATCAATAGGTAGTGACAGGTACTCTCTTTTGAAAAAATGAGGGTCTATCAGACCCTAGATCTTTCCTCTGCCCTCAAAGCATCTGACCACACCAAGATCTGTGTGATAAAATGTTTTCCCAATGGCGCTGTTTACATCCCGCGAAATCGAAGTCATGAAATGCTCGTAGCTTTCCGG